>NC_069501.1:336433909-336777034 GCF_027579735.1 Bombina bombina | reverse complement strand
TAGCCCAGAAAGCTCTTAACTACTGACTTTTTTCTGCAGCTGGAGTTTTGTCGTTAGATTTCTAACGCTCACTTCAGCCACGACTCTAAATACCGGAGTTAGAAAGATCCCATTGAAAAGATAGGATACGCAAATGACGTAAGGGGATCTGCGGTATGGAAAAGTCGCGGCTGAAAAGTGAGCGTTAGACCCTTTTTTGACTGACTCCAAATACCGGCGGTAGCCTAAAACCAGCGTTAGGAGCCTCTAACGCTGGTTTTCACAGCTACCGCCAAACTCCAAATCTAGGCCTAAGTTAGAGAAAATAGTCATAAGATCCCGTTCTATAGGTTCTTCTGTTCTGATGGAGTTAACTTTTAGTGCTGTGTTCATTATTAGCTTTCTTCTGTCTATGTCTACTACCCCTGTGGGAATGTTACTTTCAGCCATAGCGAACTACAAAATATGTCTATATGTGCAAATGCAATAGTATATTCAAAAAGATGAAATATATGAGGGGAAGCCTGTAAAAATTTAAGAAACTTGAATGGTTAATGATCGAAAAACAGATTAGAGATAATGGTTTCTTAAACAACAGCTGACTCACAGTGTGTGAGGTTAAGTAAACTGCACTGGTATTAGGAAAAGAATAGTAAGAAAGTTATCTGTATTGTAAAGTATTTTCTAAGACTGTTTTTGCTGATGTCAGCTCTAGATAAGTTAAATACATAAAATGACAGTTTGATATATAAGGTAGAAGTGTTAATAACCTAAATCTCGGCCTGTGTATTAGGGCCTATGAGATAGGTAAGTATTTATTATGAATTGAGTTTGTTTAGAAAAAATCCATATTGCTCTACAAATTGGAGCCCAAATAAAGGGTTTTAGGAAAACAGATAAGAAACAATGTGTCAATCAGCATACTTCCATTTTAGCACAAAGAAGATGGTTATGAGATTTTCTGCTAAATTAGAGTTTGTTCAACTAATAAAATGTAGTTCACTTGCAAAAGCAGTGCAAGTAGTACAGACAAAATAAATCCTGTAAAAGAATATATGTAGATTGTTATGAAATTGCAAGTTAATCTGTCCAATAACACCTGGAAATGGGTAGAAAGTTAAGGTGTTAATAGATTGTTATATATGTAATTAGTAGCCAAAGCAAATTATGATCAAATGTCCACTGTGTAGCAGTTGGCCTCGATACAGCCTCAAAAAAGTTCAAATCAAATTGGTGCTTCAATACTTTCTTCTTTTCTTTTGTTTGTTATTTGTTTTAGGTAAGTGAATTTAGGCTATTGTGAGAGCCTAAAATTAGAAGGATACTGAATTCAAAGAATAAATCTGTATGCTGTTGTTATTCGGTCAGTATTCCTATTGCTTATAGTGAAAAATATATACATAACAATGGATGGTAATTAACAAGTTCTTGGTGCTTGAGAACGTCTCTAAAGATAGTGATGTTTCACTCAATTATTTCTGCTGATGTAGTGACAAATATGTAAAGAGTGCTGTTATATGTATATCGGAGTACTCACAATTGACAGTCTATGTCCCAATCTGCTCAGTAACTGCTGGTGATGTTGTAGAGTGGGGATTCCGATTATGGAGCTATCCGTTGTTACCCGGGTTGGAGAATGTGGAGTGCAACCTGTGATCCGGAGTAGGTCCTCCTGTACGATCCCAAAGGTTCCCCACTCTCCTTAAACGGGTATTGCTTGTAGCCGCTCCCTGCCGTGAATGCGTGTCGGGTCTGAATGACCTCACAGGGTGGAAGCTCCTGTTACGCTGGCATGCATGAGTGTGTCGCTCTGGTCCATACGTTGCTCTACGGATCCCTCTGAAGGTGAGAAAGTGCAGTCCAAATAGAGATGGCAGTAATACTGTGGGTGAGTACTCCTAGAAGTCTTAGGTACTTCAGTACACAGCTTAAAAATGTAGACTAACCCTTACATAAACCACTAGTCTAAATACCCCTAATCCGCCGCCCCCGACATAGCCAACGCTAAATACAGTTATTAACCCCTAAACTGCCGGGCCCCCCACATCACAACTACTAAAATAAACATATTAACCCCATAACGCCAGCCCCCCACATCACAACTACTAAAATAAAACTATTAACCCCTAAACCATCAACCCCCCACATCGATATACACTAAATTAAGCTATTAACCCCTAAACCTAACACCTGCTAACTTTAAATTTAAGTTACAATATAACTACCTTAAAAAAATAAAAACTTACTTGTGAAATAAAAAAAACTAAGCTTAAAGGGACCCTAAACACAATCTGTTTTAATGTGATTAACTTTTTTTTAAAACGTTTTTGTTTTGTTTTAAACGTTATTGCTTTCTTTATTTCTTTACCTAGCCTGTGCTCAATTATTTTTTACTCTCAATATTATCCCTAAACCACCGCCTACTGAATGCGGTGCTAGCCGCCATGTTGTAACGCACGTTGTATGCGATTACATATATAGACTCTATGCGCACTCCCTTCTTCACTTCCGTGCATGCGCATAAAAAGGAAAGTCTTTGCCGCTTCTATGAAGCTCGTTCTCATTAACTTTGTGAACGAGCTTCATAGATTTAGTTGTTCAATTGCACTGCAGCCGTTTTCACTGAATGACAGCTGTGTGAGACCAGCTTGTCAGTGCACTGTTCAGCGATTATTAGGCAATTGCGCTCTGAATCTAAGTTAGCTCTCTCTGGATATTTTAGATTAATTTATAGCCGCAGCTTCTGTAAATGCAAGATGTTTGTTTAACCCCTTGGTTGACAGTGGGCTGCAACTCGTTGTGTAGCTATAAACAGATCACTGAGAGAACTGCTAAATGTTGCACACTTCAGTGGATCCGTGAATGCATTATGTAAAATCGCAAATTCATATAAACAGAGTACATTGAATTTCTGATTCAATTGATGAGATCCGATATGTCCTATGAGAAACTGAATATTCAAGTCAACGGTATTGACTTGAATATTCAGTTTCTCATAGGACATATCGGATCTCATCAATTGAATCAGAAATTCACTGTACTCTGATTATATGAATTTGCGGTTTTACATAATGCATTCACGGATCCACTGCAGTGTGCAACATTTAGCAGTTCTGTCAGTGATCTGTTTATTTTCCTGGTGTGCAATGAATGTAGCAGCCCTCTTCCTCTATTTGCCAGTCATACCATGAGTACCTGGATCCAAAATAGCAGCAGTAGTTTATGCTGTGCTGTCTACATGCGTGCGCGCTCACAGCAAAGCAGAGACTTCCGGGTTTGTCTACATAACTTTCTGCCATGTCTGCACAGAGCAGTCAGAAAGTGAAGTAAATGTAAAAAAAAGAAAAAAAAAAGTAAACACATAATAAAAAGAAATAGCGATTTTCATTTAAAAAACCCAAAGAAACATTATGAATAAAAAACAAACAAAACCCTAATGACAAGTGTTTAAAGTCCCTTTAAGCTATAAAAAAAACTCACATTACTATTTTAAAAAATAAAATAAACTAAAAATAAAAATAAAAAAACCTAAATTACAAAATTAAAAAATCCTAACACTACGAAAAAAAAAAAAACTTTACAACAAAAAAAATAATCTCTGATTTGGACAACCAATAGGATTTAAGTAGCTCTCATGCTATTGGCTGATTTGAAAATTTTCAGCCAATAGGAATGCAAGGAACCCCAAATATAAAATGAGTACCTTGCATTCAATCTTCAGTGTGCGGCAACGATCGCAGAAAGAGCATCCTCCATGCTGGATGATTAGGGATTTCTTGATTTTTAATGGGCATTAAAGGGACACTCAATCAAAATTAAACTTTCATTATTCAGATAGAGCATGCTATTTTAAACAACTTTCCAATTTACTTCCATTAACAAAATGTGCACATTCTTCTTATATTTAAACTTTTCAGTCACAGGCTCCTTCTGAGCATGTGCAAGAATAAATGTGTATACATTTGTGAGTGGCTGTTGGCTGTCACATGGTATGTGTATGCATTTGTGAATGGCTGATAGCTGTCACATGGTACAGGGGGAGTGGAAAAAGACATAACTTTTAAAATTGTCAGAAAAAAAATCTACAACTCATTTGAAGTTCAGACTAAGTGCTATTGCATTGTCTTGCTATCTTGCATTTGTTGTTTATGCAAATCTACTGTGTTGACTGGTCCTTTAAAGAGCTGATTGCCCATACAAATGTCCCTTTAGGGGCAATGTGTAGCTTAGGTTACTTTAGTCTTAGTTTTTTTTTATTTTGGGGGTTTGGTTGCGTGGGGGGTTTACTGTTAGGGGGTACTTTGTAATTTTTTAACGTAAAAGAGCTATTTAACTTAGGGTAATGCCCTACAAAAGGCCCTTTTAAGGGCTATTGGTGTTTTATTGTTAGATTAGGGAGTGTTTTTATTTTGGGGTGGCTTTTTATAGGGGTTTTAGATTAGGTTTAATTTTTATTTTTTGGATAATTTTGTTTATTATTTTTGTAATATTAGATTATTATTTTTTTGTGTAATGTTATTTTTTATTTTTTACGTAGTGTTAGGATTTTTTTATATATATATATTTTTTTTAAAAAGTAGTAGTTAGGTTTTTATAGTTTAAGCTTAGTTTTTTTTGTTTCACAGGTAAATCTTTATTTATTTTAAGATAGTTATATTGTAACTTTAATTTAAAGGTAGGGGGATGTTAGGTTTAGGGGTTAATTATTTAATTTAGTGTTTAGCAATGTGGGGGGTCGGCTGTTTAGGGGTTAATACTTTAACCTCTTAACGACCAAGGACGTACAGGGTGCGTCCTACAAAATCTGTCACTTAATAGCCAAGGACGTACCCTGTTCAGGGTATTGCAGCGATGCCTCGATATAGAGGCATCATGCAGTACCCTTTTTTTAACAACCGATGCAGAGAAAGCCACTCTGATTGCACGCAGGGGGCACCAGGAGTGTGCACAGGCACGGGCGCACGCATGGGGACGGGAGCGGGTGGGACCGCTACACAATGGAACCTGTAAAGTGTAAAGGAAAGGAGGGAGAGGGATCTGGCAGGGGGTGGGTGGTAGTTTATTGGGCGGGGCAGCTACACTACAGAAAAAGACATTTATTTTTTTTTATTAAGAAAAAGCTAATTTATGGCAAACTGGGTACTGGCAGCCAGCTGCCAGTACCCAACATGGCGGCAAATAGGTAAAGGGAGGAGGGTTAGAGAGCTGTTTGTAGGGATCAGGGAGGTTGGGGGCTAAGGGGATCCTACACTGCAGAATATATATTTAAAAAAATAAATAAAAAATAAAAAAGCCTTTTATTTTAGTACTGACAGACTTTCTGCCAGTACCTAAGATGGGGGGGACAATTGTGGGGTGGGGGAGGGAAGAGAGGTGTTTCAAAGGTGTCAGGGAGGGATCAGGCTGTGGGCTGTGTCAGGTGAGAGGCTGATCTTTAAACTAAAGCTAAAATTAACCCTACAAGTTCCATACAAGCTACATAATTAACCCCTTCACTGCTGGGCATAATAAAAGTGTGGTGCATAGCGGCATTTAGCGGACTTCTAATTACCAAAAAGCAATGCCAAAGCCATATATGTCTGCTATTTCTGAACAAAGGGGATCCCAGAGAAGTATTTACAACCATTTGTGCCATAATTGCACATGCTGTTTGTAAATAGTTTCAGTGAGAAACCTAAAGTTTGTGAAAAAGAAACGATTTTCTTTATTTGATCGCATTTGGCGGTGAAATGGTGCAAGAAATATACCAAAATGGGCCTAGATCAATACTTTGGGTTGTCTACTACACCACACTAAAGCTAAAATTAACCCTACAAGCTCCCTAATTAACCCCTTCACTGCTGGGCATAATACACATGTGGTGTGCAGGTGCATTTAGCGGCCTTTTTATTACCAAAAAGCAATGCCAAAGCTATATATGTCTGCTATTGCTGAACAAAGGGGATCCCAGAGAAGCATTTACAACCATTTGTCCCATAATTGCACAAGCTGTTTGTAAATAATTTTAGTTAGAAACCTAAAGTTTGTGAAAAAGGTTGTGAAAAAGTGAACAATTTTTTTTTTTATTTGATCACATTTGGCGATGAAATGGTGGCATAAAATATACCAAAATGGGCCTAGATCAATACTTTGGGTTGTCTACGATTCCTGACAGATATCAGTGTTACAATGTAACTATCGCTAATTTTAAAAAAACTAAGTTTGGAAATGGCAAAGTGCTACTTGTATTTATTTCCCTATAACACGGGTGTTTTTTGGTGGTTGTAGATGTTTTTTGGGGGTCAAAGTTAGAAAAAGTGTGTTTTTTCAATTTTTTATAATTTTTTTTCTTATAGTAAATTATAAGAAATTATCACCTATATTACGAGTTTTGCGTTAGACGCTATGCGGTGCTAACGAGCAGTTTTGTCTCACCGCTCACTTACCTACAGCGCTGTTATTATTTTCAGAAACCTGTCGTTAAAAGACAAAAAGTGAGCGTTGAGCACAATTTTGCTCATTACCGCACTCCAATACCGGCGCTGCTTAAGTCAGCGGTGAGCTGATGTAACATGCTTGTCCCCTAATCTTACACTTATTAACCCCTAATCTGCCGCCCCCGATATCGCTGACACCTACATTATATTATTAACCCCTAATCTGCTGCTCCGGACACCGCCGTCACGTACATTATACTTATGAACCCCAAATCTGCTGCCCCCAACATCGCCGACACCTACATTATATTTATTAACCCCTAATCTGCCGCCCTCAATGTCGCCACCACCTACCTACACTTATCTGCCTCCCCCAGCGTTGCCGCCACTATAATAAACATATTAACCCCTAAACCGCCACACTCCTTCCTTGCAAACATTAGTTAAATATTATTAACCCCCAATCTGCCGGCCCTAACATCGCCGCCACCTACCTACATTTATAAACCCCTAATCTGCCGCCATCAACATCGCTGCCACTATACTAAATGTATTAACCCCTAAACCTAAGTCTAACCCTAACACCCCTTAACTTAAATATAATTTAAATAAATTTAAATAAATATTCCTATCATTAAATAAATTATTCCTATTTAAAACTTAATACTTACCTGTAAAATAAAACCTAATAAAAACTAATAGTTACATTGTAGCTAGCTTAAGGTTTATTTTTATTTTACAGGCAAGTTTGTATTTATTTTAACTAGGTAGAATAGTTATTAAATAGTTATTAACTATTTAATAACTGCATAGTTAAAATAAAGACAAATTTACCTGTAAAATAAAACCTTACCTAAGTTACACTAACACCTAACACTACACTATAATGAAATAAATTAACTAAATTAAATACAATTACCTACATTAAATTAAAGTAGCTAAAGTACAAAAAAACAAACAAACACTAAATTACAGAAAATAATAAACAAATCACAGAAATTTTAACTAATTACACCTAATCTAATAGCACTATTAAAATAAAAAAAGCCACCCCAAAATAAAAAAAAAACCCTAGCCTAAACTAAACTACCAATAGCCCTTAAAAGGGCCTTTTGCTGGACATTGCCCCAAAGTGATTAGCTCTTTTACCTGAAAAAAAATACAAACACCCCCCCCCCAACAGTAAAACCCACCACCCACACAACCAACTCCCCAAATAAAAGCCTAGCTAAAAAAAACCTAAGCTCCCCATGAAAAGGGCATTTGGATGGGCATTGTTCTTTTGCCGCTCAAACCCTAATCTAAAAAATAAAACCGACCCAATACACCCTTAAAAAATCATAACACTAACCCCCTGAAGATCGACTTACCGGGAGACGTCTTCATCCAAGCCAGGCGAAGTGGTCCTCCAGACGGGCAGAAGTCTTCATCCAAGCCGGGAAGAAGTGGTCCTCCAGACGGGCAGAAGTCTTCATCCAGACGGCCTCTTCTATCTTCATCCATCCGGCGTGGAGTGGGTCCATCTTACAGACATCCGACGCAGAGCATCCTCTTCATCCCATGACTAACACAGAATGAAGGTACCTTTAAGTGACGTCACCCAAGATGGTGTCCCTTAGATGGCGTCCCTTAGATTCCGATTGGATCGGAAATTAAGGTAGAAAAATAATGCTATTGGCTGATGCAATCAGCCAATAGGATTGAAGATCAATCCTATTGGCTGATCCAATCAGCCGATAGGATTAAACCCGCATTTTTTCTACCTTAATTCCGATTGGCTGATAAAATTCTATCAGCCAATCGGAGTCTAAGGGACGCCATCTTGGATGACGTCACTTAAAGGTACCTTCATTCTGTGTTAGTCTTGGTCTCGGATGAAGAGGATGCTCCACGTCGGATGTCTTGAAGTTGGACCCGCTCCACGCCGGATAGATGAAGATAGAAGATGCCATCCAGATGAAGACTTCTGCCCGTCTGGAGGACCACTTCTGCCCAGCTTGGATGAAGACTTCTGTCTGTCTGGAGGACCACTTCGCCCGGCTTTGATGAAGATGTCTCCCGGTAAGTCAATCTTCAGGGGGTTAGTGTTAGGTTTTTTAAGGGTATATTGTGTGGGTTTTATTTTTAGGTTAGGGACTTTGGGTGGTAAAAGAGCTATGCCCATCCAAATGCCCTTTTCAGGGCAATGAGGAGCTTAGTTTTTTTTAGATAGTATTTTATTTGGTGGGTTGGTTGTGTGGGTGGTGGGTTTTACTGTTGGGGGGGATGTTAAACAGGTAAAAGAGCTGATTACTTTGGGGCAATGCCCCAAAAAAGGCCCTTTTAAGGGCTATTGGTAGTTTAGTTTACGCTAGGGTTTTTTTTAATTTTGGGGGGGCTTTTTTATTTTAATAGGGCTATTACATAAGGTGTAATTAGTTTAAATATCTGTAATTTGTTTATTATTTTCTGTAACTTAGTTTTTTTTTGTACTTTAGATAATTTAATTTAATTTAGCTAATTGTATGTAATTTATTTAATTTAGTTGATTTATTTAATTATAGTGTAGTGTTAGGTGTAATTGTAACTTAGGTTAGGTTTTATTTTACAGGTACCTTTGTATTTATTTTAGCTAGGTAGTTATTAAATAGTTAATAACTATTTAATAACTGTTCTACCTAGTTAAAATACATACAAAATTGCCTGTAAACTAAAAACAAATCCTAAGATAGCTACAATGTAACTATTAGTTATATTGTAGCTAGCTTATGGTTTATTTTACAGGTAGGTATTTAGTTTTAAATAGGAATAATTTAGTTAATGATAGGAATTTTTAGTTAGATTTCAATTAATTATATTTAAATTAGGGGGTGTTAGGGTTAGGGTTAGACTTAGATTTAGGGGTTAATAACTTTAATATAGTGGTGGCAACGTTGGGGGCGGCAGATTAGTGGTTAATAAATGTAGGTAGGTGGCGGCGATGTTAGGGAAGGCAGATTAGGGGTTAATAATCTTTAACTAGTGTTTACGAGGCGGGAGTGTGGCGGTTTAGGGTTAATATATTTATTATAGTGGCGGCGATGAACGGTTCAGCAGAAATTGGGGTTAAATTTTTTTCTTTTAGTGTTTGCGATGTGGAAGGGCCTCGGTTTAGGGGTTAATATGTAGTTTATGGGTGTTAGTGTCCTTTTTAGCACTTTAGTTAAGAGTTTTATGCTACGACTTTGTAGTGTAAAACTCTTAACTACTGACTTTAAAATACGGTACCAGTCTTGACAGGAGAGGATCTACTGCTCACTTTTTGGCAGACTCGTAATACCGGCGCTATGCAAGTCCCAATGAAAAAAGAGTATATGCAATTTACGTAAGTGGATTTGCGGTATTGCCAATTCTGGCCAAAAAAGTGAGCGGTACACCTGTACCTGCAAGACTCGTAATACCAGTGGGCATTAAAAAGCAGCGTTAGGACCGGCTAACGCTGCTTTTTAAGCCTAACGCACAACTCGTAATCTAGCCGTATGAAAATAATAGTACCTTTAGAAAATTTTGTTTTGTGAAACATTTTTGTTTTGCAAAATCTGTAACTACTGGTTTTTAATCACGGAATGGACCATGGCAGTATAAACTATAACGCTAGCAGAATAGCCTGACCGCACAACCTGTAATAATACGGGTTATCTGAAAATTCCACGCTCAAAAGCCATTTTTTTTACAAAAAATTATGGGCCAGATTACAAGAGGAGCGCTATTTAGTGCTTTCACTAAAGCGGTAATTGTGCTAGAAGTATAAAGCTGAACTTAGAATATTGCGTTCGCGAATACCTTTTCCCCCTTAGAAGTCAATAGAGAAAAAAAAAAAAAATCAACACCTCACTCATGAGCAAACCCATTCCCATTTTCTCATGTATGCTAACCGGATATAAAAAAAATGAATATTTCACATTTCTATCCTCTTCACATTGCAGAATATGTTCTATTTATTCATAAATACATATTTTTACATATAGCTGATGATTATATAGGTATAGATATATACAGATATATGTATGAATATCTATGTATAAATACTTAGAACATATTCTGCAGAGAACATTGGAATGTGAAATATTTACAGTAAATACACAGTATAATACTTTATTAAATATGAACATTGCATAAATATGCTTTCATCTACTTTACTTCAAAGGGCTTCAATGCACTTATAATGATATGTTTATATGTGCGTACATATGTATTTATGTGTTTATATGTGTCCATATGTCTGTAAATACATATATACACATATCAATACATAAATACATATACTGAATGTATACACATATCAATACATAAATACATATACTATATATATATATATATATATATGATTTGTTTTTGTTTTGTTTTTGAATGTCAGAAATGTATATTTGTGAATGTTGAGATGTTATATTGGTTTCACTGGTAAAAATAAATAATTGAAATGGGTATATATTTGTTTTTTGTTAAGTTGCCTAATAATTATGCACAGTAATAGTCACCTGCACACACAGATATCCCACTAAAATAGCTAAAACTAAAAACTACTTCCAAAAATATTCAGCTTTGATATTAATGAGTTTTCTGGGTTCATTGAGAACATGGTTGTTGTTCAATAATAAAATTAATCCTCAAAAATACAACTTGCCTAATAATTCTGCACTCCCTGTATATAGTATAAAAAAAGTCTATGGGGAGAAGGAGATAGTGCAGTTGCGATATTTGAAATCCCAAATTTAACGTGCCTTAGTGTTTTGTTCACTTGCTAACGTTTTACTTTCTACTTGTAATTACTGCATTAATGCGGCTGCAATCATTTTTTACTTTTTTGGTGCAGTTAGAGAGTGAAAAGGACAAAATAAATCAGTGTAACACTTGTAATCTGGCCCATAGAGTTATGTGCACAGGTCAAAATCTCTTTCAGTTATTTACTTCAGCCCTTAAAAAATTCTCACCTAGATTATGAGTTTTGCGTTAGGGTTAAAAAGCAGCGTTGAGAGGTCTCAACGCTGCTTTTTAATGCCCGCTGGTATTACGAGTCTTGCAGGTACAGGTATACCGCTCACTTTTTTGGCCAGACTCGGAAATACCGCAAATCCACTTACATCAATTGTGTATCCTATATTTTCAATTGAACTTGCATAGCGCCCGTATTACGAGTCTTCCAAAAACTGAGCGGTAGACCCTCTCCTGTCAAGCCTGGTACCGCATTCTAAGGTGAATAGTTAAGAGTTTTACACTACAACGCCGTAGCATAAAAACACCCATAAACTAACTATTAAACCCTAAACTGAGCCCCCCCCCCCACATTGCAAACACTAAAATAAAATTTTTAACCCCTAATCTGCCAAACTGGACATCGCTGTCACTATAATAAACATAGTAAACCCTAAACCGCTGCACTCCCGCATCACAAACACTATTTAAATATTATTAACCCCTATTCTGCTGGCCCTAACATCGCCGACAGCTACCTACATTTATTAACCCCTAATCTGCCACCCCCAACATCGCCGCCACTATATTAAATGTATTAACCCCTAAACCTAAGTCTACCCTAACCCTAATCTCCCCCTAACTTAAATATAATTTAAATAAATCTAAATAAAATTACTACAATTCACTAAATTATTCCTATTTAAAACTAAATACTTACCTATAAAATAAACCCTAAAATAGCTACAATATAACTCATAGTTACATTGTAGCTATCTTAGGGTTTATTTTTATTTTACAGGCAACTTTGTATTTATTTTAACTAGGTAGAATAGTTATTAAATAGTTATTAACTATTTAATAACTACCTAGTTAAAATAAAAACAAATTTACCTGTAAAATAAAACCTAACCTTAGTTACAATTATACCTAACACTACATTATAATTAAATTAATTACCTAAACTAAATACAATTAATTACAATTTAAAAAAATTATCTAAAGTATGAAAAAAACACACTAAATTACAGAAAATAATAAAATATTTACAAGAATTTTAAACTAATTACACCTAATCTAATCCCCCTAACAAAATAAAAAGGCCCCCAAAATAAAAAAAACCCTACCCTACACTAAATTACAAATAGCCCTTAAAAACATAATTTATGTAAGAACTTACCTGATAAATTCATTTCTTTCATATTAGCAAGAGTCCATGAGCTAGTGACGTATGGGATATACATTCCTACCAGGAGGGGCAAAGTTTCCCAAACCTCAAAATGCCTATAAATACACCCCTCACCACACCCACAAATCAGTTTAATGAATAGCCAAGAAGTGGGGTGATAAGAAAAAAGCGCGAAAGCATAAAAAACAAGGAATTGGAATAATTGTGCTTTATACAAAAAAAATCATAACCACCACAAAAAAGGGTGGGCCTCATAGACTCTTGCTAATATGAAAAAAATGAATTTATCAGGTAAGATCTTACATAAATTATGTTTTCTTTCATGTAATTAGCAAGAGTCCATGAGCTAGTGACGTATGGGATAATGACTACCCAGATGTGGATCTTCCACGCAAGAGTCACTAGAGAGGGAGGGATAAAATAAAGACAGCCAATTCCGCTGAAAAATAATCCACACCCAAAATAAAGTTTAAATCTTATAATGAAGAAAACTGAAATTATAAGCAGAAGAATCAAACTGAAACAGCTGCCTGAAGTATTTTTCTACCAAAAACTGCTTCAGAAGAAGAATACACATCAAAATGGTAGAATTAGTAAAAGTATGCAAAGAAGACCAAGTTGCTGCTTTTGCAAATCTGATCAATCGAAGCTTCATTCATAAACGCCCAGGAAGTAGAAACTGACCTAGTAGAATGAGCTGTAATCCTTTGAGGCGGAGATTTACCCGACTCGACATAAGCATGATGAATTAAAGATTTCAACCAAGATGCCAAAGAAATGGCAGAGGCCTTCTGACCTTTCCTAGAACCGGAAAAGATAACAAATAGACTAGAAGTCTTTCGGAAATTCTTAGTAGCTTCAACATAATATTTCAAAGCTCTAACTACATCCAAAGAATGCAATGATCTCTCCTTAGAATTCTTAGGATTAGGACATAATGAAGGAACCACAATTTCTCTACTAATGTTGTTAGAATTCACAACCTTAGGTAAAAATGTAAAAGGAGATTCACAAGAAAGAGCACATAATTCAGAAACTCTTCTAGCAGAAGAGATGGCAAAAAGAAAAACAAAACTTTCCAAGAAAGTAATTTAATGTCCAGTGAATGCATAGGTTCAAACGGAAGAGCTTGAAGAGCCCCCAGAACCAAATTCAAACTCCAAGGAGGAGAAATTGACTTAATAACAGGTTTTATACGAACCAAAGCTTGTACAAAACAATGAATATCAGGAAGAATAGCAATCCTTCTGTGAAAAAGAACAGAAAGAGCAGAGATTTGTCCTTTCAAGGAACTTGCAGACAAACCTTTATCCAAACCATCCTGAAGAAACTGAAAAATTCTCGGAATTCTAAAAGAATGCCAGGAAAAATGATGAGAAAGACACCAAGAAATGTAAGTCTTCCAGACTCGATAATATATCTTCCTAGATACAGATCTACGAGCCTGTTATATAATATTAATCACAGAGTCAGAGAAACCTCTTTGACTAAGAATCAAGCGTTCAATCTCCATACCTTTAAATTTAAGGATTTGAGATCCTGATGGTAAAAAAGGACCTTGTGACAGATAGTCTGGTCTTAACGGAAGAGTCCACGGTTGGCAAGAAGCCATGCGGACAAGATCCGTATACCAAAACCTGTGAGACCATGCTGGAGCCACCAGCAGAAAAAACGAGCATTCCTTCAGAATCTTGGAGATTACTCTTGGAAGAAGAACTAGAGGTGGAAAGATATAGGCAGGATGATACTTCAAGGAAGTGACAATGCATCCACTGCTTCCGCCTGAGGATCCCTGGATCTGGACAGATACCCTGGGAAGTTTCTTGTTTAGATGAGAAGCCATCAGATCTATTTCTGGAAGTCCCCACATTTGAACAATCTGAAGAAACACCTCTGGGTGAAGAGACCACTCGCCCGGATGTAACGTTTGGCGACTGAGATAATCCGCTTTCCAATTGTCAATACCTGGGATATGAACCGCAGAGATTAGACAGGAGCTGGATTCCGCCCATACCAGTATTCGAGATACTTCTTTCATAGCCAGAGGACTGTGAGTCCCTCCTTGATGATTGATATATGCCACAGTTGTGACATTGTCTGTCTGAAAACAAATGAACGATTCTCTCTTTAGAAGAGGCCATGACTGAAGAGCTTCTGAAAATTGCACGGAGTTCCAAAATATTGATTGGTAATCTCACCTCCTGAGATTTCCCAAACCCCTTGTGCTGTCAGAAACCCCCATACAGCTCCCCAACCTGTCAGACTTGCATCTGTTGAGATCACAGTCCAGGTTGGAAGAAAAAAAGAAGCCCCCTGAACTAAACGATGGTGGTCTGTACCACGTCAGAGGGTGTCAAAACAATCAGTTTTAAAGATATTAAATAAGATATCTTTGTATAATCCCGGCACCACTGGTTCAGCATACAGAGCTGAAGAGGTCGCATGTGAAAATGAGCAAAGGGGAACACGTCCAATGCAGCAGTCATAAGAACCTAGAATTTCCATGCATAAGGCTACCGAAGGGAATGATTGAGACTGAAGGTTTCGATAAGATGAAACCAATTTCAGACGTCTCCTGTCCAACAGAGACAGAGTCATGGACACTGAATCTATCCGGAAATCTAAAAAAGGTTACTCTTGTCTGAGGAATCAACAAACTTTTTGGTTAATTGATCCTCCAACCATGTTCTTGAAGAAACAACACTCATAAAAAGCTGGAAAGGATCTTTCCATTGAAAATGAGCAAAGGGAATTGAATCCAATGCTGTTAAAACTTCTATGCATATATAGCAACTGAAGGAAATAATAGAGACTAAAGGTACCGACAGACGGAACCCAATACAAATTGTCCCTTGTCTGATAGAGACAAAGATAGTGACATAAACCATCTGGAAACCTAAAAAAAAGTGACCCTTGCGTGAGGAATCAAGAGCTTTTGAAAAAAGATCCTCTAACTATGTCCTGAAGAGCAAGTGAAACATATGAGAATCCGCATCCTCAGGAAATAATCTGAATGAAAACAGAAAAATGAAGAATACGCATTTATTGTATCTAAAGAAAACAAATAATGCTATCAATGACCACAAAAAGGCAAAATAGTTTGAATAAAACTCCAAAACCCAGTTCCTAGAAAAGGAACTGGAATAAAAACCCCAGAAGATTCCAGGTCTGAGCAGCGCTTGAACCCCATGGGTACCCAGCCATGCCTCAACAGTATCCAAAATATATAGGACAGAAACACACTGAAAGAAAGTGTTAGCCTTACTGGAATAAAATCAAAGAAATTTGGACAAAATCAATGAAGTCTTAACCTGCCCCTTACCAGCCAAGCTGGAATACGGCATGTGCATTGCAACATTAGGGAGCTAATTTCGAACCCCAATTAAAAATATGTTACTTGGGAAAGAACTCAGGATTTGTTCCTTAATAAGAACAACCAAACTAGTATAAGCTTAAAGTTTTAGTCTTAGAACTCAATCTTGAAGCCCATAGTAACAGTTAAGAATTGAATCCAATTAGAATTGATTATCTTAGAACAAAAGAAATATGGATTTTCTTTTTTCTTTTTTTTATATCACAGAATTCTTCTAGCTAAAATAGCTAAAGACATAGATTAACCCTCATTTGCGAATATATTCAATAAAATGAAGACACAAATGAAATCATTAGCATGATAGTCCAGTTTAAAGGACCAGTCAAAACAGAGGACTTGCAAAATGCAAAACAACAAGACAAATGCAACGGCACCTAGTCTAGTAAATGTTGTCCCTTAACAATGCTAAAATAAATCATGATCTGATACTTGATCTTAAAGTAAACAAAAAAAATGAAGCAATTGCAATATCACAGGACCAAGAAAAGTACCTGAAACTAAATCATTTTCCAAAAATAAGATACAACTATATAAAGGAAAATAAATACTATTTTGCTATAAAAACAATAGCATAATTAGTAGGAGTAGAGATAGCTCCAATAAATTGGAGAACCCTCCAAATTGAATTTAACTGCTGACAAAGAATATAGTTTAAAAATAAAAGAAAATTCTCAGCCTATTCCATTCCCTAGTATGGGGAATTGGAAAGAAAACCTCTGAAATCACAGAAGAAATAAAAAGGCAGAAATAGTGTCAACTAGTCTTAAAGAACTAGTTACCTTAATATCCAAAATAATCAACACCTCTTCAACAAAGAACAAATGTATTTTAATAATAAAAAATTATATAAAAAAGTAGATTTGTTAGTGTCAATATCTGATGAAGAGAATTTCTGAAAGAGAAAAAAAAATCATCAGAGAAGGATAAATCAGTATGTTGTTGGTCATTTCAAACTTCAAAAATTAAAAAAGAAGTGAAAAAGACCTAAAAATCGTATTAGAAGGCACGAAGTAAGACATAGCCTTAATCAGAAAAAATATTTCTTATAAATCTTCTAAACATTTCTTGCACTTAAGAATGGAAATGTATAAAGCATAAATACTAATGGAATCTGCATGTAAAAGTATATCATAATAACTTATTACAAACCATAGCTAAAGATAAACATTTATAACATTTAAAATAAATGAACTTAGCTTTGGTAGAACTGAAACTCAGTTAAGCATTTTTCCAGAAGTGGCTTCTGACTCAGGGACAAACGGAGACATCTTGCAATATGTAATAGAAAAAACAACATATACAACAAAATTGATCAAATTCCTTAAATGACAGTTTCAGGAATGGGAAAAAATGCCAGTGAACAAGCTTCTAGCAACCAGAAACAATAAATAATGAGACTTAAATAATGTGGAGACAATAGTGACGCCCATATTTTTTAGCGCCAAAAAAGACGCCCACATTATTTGGCGCCTAAATGCTTTTGGCACCAAAAATGACACCATATCCGGAACGCCGACACTTTTGCCGCAAAAAAACGTCAAAAAATGACGCAACTTCCGGCGACACGTATGACGCCGGAAACAGAAAAAAAAATTTGCACCAAAAAAGTCTGCGCCAAGAATGACGCAATAAAATGAAGCATTTTCAGCCCCCGCGAGCCTAATAGCCCACAGGGAAAAAGTCAAATTTTAAGGTAAGAAAAAAATTGATTAATTCATATGCATTATCCCAAATATGAAACTGACTGTCTGAAATAAGGAATGTTGAACATCCTGAGTCAAGGCAAATAAATGTTTGAACACATATATTTAGAACTTTATATAAAAGTGCCCAACCATAGCTTAGAGTGTCACAGAAAATAAGACTTACTTACCCAGGACACTCATCTACAAGTAGTAGAAAGCCAAACCAGTACTGAAACGAGAATCAGTAGAGGTAATGGTATATATAAGAGTATATCGTCGATCTGAAAAGGGAGGTAAGAGATGAATCTCTACGACCGATAACAGAGAACCTATGAAATAGACCCCGTAGAAGGAGATCATTGAATTCAAATAGTCAATACTCTCCTCACATCCCTCTGACATTCAAAGGAAAACCGGGCTCCAACCTGCTGCGGAGTGCATATCAACGTAGAATCTAGCACAAACTTACTTCACCACCTCCGTAGGAGGCAAAGTTTGTAAAACTGATTTGTGGGTGTGGTGAGGGGTGTATTTATAGGCATTTTGAGGTTTGGGAAACTTTGCCCCTCCTGGTAGGAATGTATATCCCATACGTCACTAGCTCATGGACTCTTGCTAATTACATGAAAGAAAGGGCCTTTTGCGGGGCATTGCCCTAAAGTAATCAGCTCTTTTACCTGTAAAAAAAAAGTACAAATACCCCCCGCAACATTAAAACCCACCACCCACACAACCAACCCATCTCTAAAACCCACCCAATCCCCCCTTTAAAAAACCTAACCTGCAAGACTCATAATACCAGCGGGCGTTAAAAAGCAGCGTTGGGACCTCTCAACGCTGCTTTTTAACCCTAACGCAAAACTCGTAATCTAGGTGAGAATTTTTTAAGGGCTGAAGTAAATAACTGAAAGAGATTTTGACCTGTGCACAAAACTCTATGGGCCAGATTACAAGTGTTACACTGATTTATTTTGTCCCTTTCACTCTCTAACTGCACCAAAAAAGTAAAAAATGATTGCAGCTGCATTAGTGCAGTAATTACAAGTAGAAAGTAAAACGTTAGCAAGTGAACAAAACACCAAGGCACGTTAAATTTAGGATTTCAAATATCGCAACTGCACTATCTTCTTCTCCCCATAGACTTTTTTTTTATTTTTATTTTTATTGAGGAATTATATGATACAGTTGGCATGCTTTTATAGAAATGAGCAATACAAGGATAAGTTGATATTTCAAAAACATGCTTTTAAGTCCTGAATAGTAGTCCTCATTTTTCATCCCTTTGAAAAACAATGCAGACCACTCATGGGTCTTCCCTATTGTAATGTAAACACAAAGATAGGGATTGTATAATGATAATGCAGGAAAAAAATGATAACAAAAGGAGGGGGGGGGATTCAAATATACACATCAATCAATAAATGCATCAGATATATATCATGGTTGTCTCAGTATAGGATATCAGCATATATGTCCATAAATTAAATATGTTTGTTAACCCATACCCAAATAAACAAGACAATAATAAAGAAATCTAACAAAAACAAGCCATAAATTGTCATACAATAAATGCATCAGATATATATCATGGTTGTCTCAGTATAGGATATCAGCAAATAAGTCCATAAATGAAATATGTATGTTAACCCAAATAAACAAGACAATGATAAAGAAAGTCATACAAAAACAAGCCATAAATTGTAACTAAGATATGGTAAAAGCTTGGTGTGATGGAAGGATCAGAGGGAGAGAAAAGCATGGGGTCCTGTAATTCCAATTAAAGCAATTCACTCCCCTCTTTTGCTAATACTGATCTAGCACACTCCTTAATTAACTGCAAAACTAGGTAACTAATAGATAACATTTTGTGCTTGATGTATACCATCTTAAGTGTATATACAGAGAGCACAAGTCTTAATACAGGATAAGCTTGAGGATATGTTGTTCTAGTTAAAGCATTAAAACCAAGGCAGCAATAAGCATCCTCAGGGTATTTATTCTGATCAGCTTTCTCATTCATCTATCTATATAACAGTTCATTCCCCAGGTGAAGCATTTAGATTTGGGTTTGTGAGATCTTTATCTATCCCTGTTCTATGCATATTAAAACAAGTTGATATACCAGGCTGAGCAGGTTCGCAAATCAGTATTGCTGTGTGTCGTGTATAGCTCACATACGTATTGTTCATAACATAACTAACCAACTAACAAGGTTAAACTAAGAACAGTGTAAATCATCTCATAATTTAAAGTATAAATCCTGAACCAAGCAATATAATTTTAAACACTTCGCCACAAAATTATTCTGACTGGCAATTGCCATAGACAGTAACTGAACTGGATGGTAGGATCAGATTTATATGCAATTAACCCCCTGTGTCCAGCTGGCCATAGTAGACGATAGTAGAATGAGTGTTCATGCGGCAACTTCCGAGCCAGTTCAAATGGGTCAGTGAAACAAAAATCCCATTAGTGTTTTATGTGGCTAATAGAGCAGGTACCTCGAGCGTGTTGCCGAGTATCCCAGGGGAAGGAGCCGGCTTGTAGCCGCGATCTGTTAAGTGCGGTGGTATGTCTCTGACTGTGTGATGGGTTCCAAGTAGTGATCCTGTCCTGAGTGCACTCTGTGAAATCCCCTCATTAGTGTAGCCTGGTCCGGTATCCTCATGCTGAAACCGCGTTGCTGTGCCCATCATTACTATTTTCTGTGCTGTGGCCCTAATGGTTAGATTTTGAGGTTTCAGAGGTAAGTCCACTTGGTAAGGGTCCTCCTCATGCTGCGCTTTAGTATTCTGGTTTGGAGTAGAGGTCGGCCATAGTATGGGCTGTGTGGTAACCTTGTATACTCCAGAGGATGAATCGGCTTCTGGTTCGTTCGCCGCACCAGGAAGCTTCTGTGTAGCTGGAGGAAGGTCAGATGTAGTAGAGCCTGTCTGGGTATTTTCCTGTAAAGGATCATTAGTAGGTCTTGTGCTCTCCTGTTCTGCTTCTAGGTGATGCAGTAAATATTCAAATGGGGCTCTCTCTATCAGCTTTAACATACGTTCGGTAAATCTTGCCATGAGTTCTTCATGGCGTAGCTGGCTGTGTTCCTCCGCCATTTTGGATATCCTTTGCTTGTTGCAATTAGTTTTTAAGCAAGGTACTTTTCCCCCGCCGTTAGCGGTATGAAGCCTCAGCCCTCTGATCCTTTAGAGCTGGGTGAAGGTGAAGAATTGGTAAATCGGAATAATCCAGCAGCACCAATAACCGTTTCTTCCCGGGGGGGGTGGATACCTATCAATGGGCCACTGCCCTAGGCAAAAAAGTTCCAAGCTGAGTCTCCAAAGTCATATAAATGGCAAGAGAGGTAATTATGAGACCACAACTACTAGAGTCGTGGTATCTGTATGATATTTGGTTTTGCTCTTGCCGTTTGGAAACATTAATCAGCGGATTAGTGTTGATTCTGCTGGAGCCTTCAGAAGTTGCGTCCTCTCCAGGACACTGCACGGACACGCCCCCCCCCCCATAGATTTTTTTTATACTGTATATATTGGGCTAGATTACAACTGGAGAGCAAACATTTGTACACAAGCGATATTGGGTTTTCTTTTCCTTTGCGCGCAAGTTAAATTGCCCTCATATTAGTTGAAAATAAACGCGATTGCTTGAGTGCAATTGAAGTTAATGATCATCGGGATAGCACATCCTCAGAACTGTTTTGTGAAACAATAAAGTGTCAAATAACACAACAAAAATACATTACACAATACAGTTACACTCATAATAACACTATCTAATAAAAAGTATTTAAAAAATATTGCACAGAAAAGTTATAAGGGCTCAAAGAAATGTGAGTGCAGGTGTTAGAAAAAAGGCAGGCAAAGGGCTTTAACAGAGATGCATACATATACATGTCTAAAGATGTACACGTGTATATATATATATATGTATATATATATGTATATGTATATGTATATATATATATATATATATATATATATATATATATATATACAGAATATACAGTATATGTATTTATGTATTGATATGTGTATATATGTATTTACAGACATATGGACACATATAAACACCTAAATACATATGTACACATATATAAACATATCATTATAAGTGCATTGAAGCCCTTTGAAGTAAAGTAGATGAAAGCATATTTATGCAATGTTCATTTTTAATAAAGTATTATACTGTGTATTTACTGTAAATATTTCACATTCCAATGTTTTCTGCAGAATGTTCTAAGTATTTATAAATAGATATTCATAAATATCAGTATAATATACCTATATAATCATCAGCTAGAATGTATTTAAGAATAAATAGAACATATTCTGCAATGTGAAGAAGATAGAAATGTGAAATATTCATTTTTTTTTTATGTCTGGTTAGCGTACATGAGAATATGGGAATGGGTTTGCTCATGAGTGAGGTGCAATCAGCCAATCGGATTGAGCTCGCATTTTATTGGCTGATTGGAACAGTCAATAGGATTGAACTTCAATCCTATTGGCTGATTGCATCAGTCAATAGGATTTTTTTCTACCTTAATTCCGATTGGCTGATAGAATTCTATCAGCAAATCGGAATTGAAGGGACGCCATCTTGGATGATGTAATTTAAATGAACCTTCATTCAGTCGTCGGATGAAGAGGATGCTCTGTGTCGAATGTCTTGAAGATGGACCTGCTCAGAGCCGGGTGGATGAAGATAGAAGATGCCGTCTGGATGAAGACTTCTGCCCGTCTGGAGGACCTCTTCTTCCCGGCTTGGATGAAGACTTCTGCCTGTCTGGAGGACCACTTCTGCCCGGTTGGGTGAAGACGTCTCATAGTAGGGTGATCTTCAAGGGGTAAGTGTTTTTTAAGGGGGGATTGGGTGGGTTTTAGAGTAGGGTTGGTTGTGTGGGTGGTGGGTTTTAATTTTAGGGGGGTATTTGTACTTTTTTTTTTTTACAGGTAAAAGAGCTCATTACGAGTCAAAAGCTAGTGCGTTACTTAAAATTAAAGTGTCTGAGGGGGTGGAGTTTGCCATCATAGCAAGTGGTCGCACTAAAGAAGAGCTCTGCAGACCAACTCTGTTTATTTTCTTTTTTACATCCTTTAAAACCATTTAAAACCATTTTATTTACTATACCTTACTTCTCTAACCCATTGGGACTACTGCTCTACAAATCTAAAGATTGGATTTCACTCTAAACTTATACTTTTTCTAACTAGCTTGGGAATTATTTTTTTTTCACTGCGCCACACTCTCCTGTTTCGCTCCCGTTAACCAACTTCCGGATTCGTCCCACCTAGGAGCCCAAACTGATTCCAGCTCTCTGGGTTCACCACCCTTGGACTTCGGCTGATTCACCTATCACCCGGACGGTACTTGCACCTTCCGGCTCCAGCAGCTGACTCCACGCAGCCATTAAATAACCGCGGCTGTTTGAACTCACTGGAAGACAGCCCCCTCTCTACCGCTGCCCTGCCGGGTGTACCACCATAACCCGACGCAGCACAACGGCCTGACTCCTCTCACCCACTTTATCTGACACACGGTGTGTCACAACTGAGGCCAATACTTACTCCTCTGGCTACCGGATCTCCCCTTTCAGCCCATCAGACAGAGGGACCTGTGAAAAACATTGCGGTCCAGATCTCAAGGGTAAGCTGCCCCCACATGGGACACACTTATATCATAAACGATACAAACAATACTGGGGATACTATATTTACCCTAAATTGAACGTACAGCATAAGGTTACAGGTCCCTCATAAACTCTATCACAGAGGCAGCTGAAACTTCATTGCTCCATAAGCCAATTACTGTGAGACTTTACACACTATTATTCACAGCACCATCTCACTGTGTTTCACTTTAATTTCTGCTCACCTTCATGAGTCACTAGCATTAGTAAGCTGTGCCTGCAGACAAGAGACAGGAAACACCATATTTGAAGCTGTTGCAGCACCTACCCAGATATTGACTTTCTCAATACCTCTCAGCACTACACTGAGGGAGATTTATTTCATTTTCCCATCTATAAGGTTGCTCTTTCCTGAGGACTCACAACGTCTACTGAAGCATATTTGCTGCTTCCTCCACCTATATAGCTACTGCAGCACCTATTGATAATTGTGATCTGGGCCAGCTCTAACTTGGAGGTTTGAGGATTAACTGATCTGTTACTTGTGGGTACCTCCAACCTCCCACTAGCCCCCCCTTGGTGTTATTATTGTTGTCAGCAGCTATACCTCATCAACACCTTAGCTGGGTTATCCCCTTGCCCCATAGTGTGAATCTGTCTGTCATTGTCCTCATCTGACCTCTCTCCCCCCCACTGTGCCCACGGGTCATACCCCATACTCCCCTTTTCCTTACTCGCTCGGCAGAGAGCAATCCCCTGGGGAGAGAGTCACTCAGCATTCAAGCCTCCCGCAAAACTTCTTCAATCAAAATCTAAGTGAATCCAGAGAAGACATAAACCAGTATCAGTGAGAGACCACTACTGACTTACACACTTGATTTTTAACCAGCAGCTCACTATCTCATGCTGGGCTAGGCACCGCCACCTGGGGGGTGCCTGATATAATATCTCTGCTCCACGATCCACCGCTGCAATCATCAATAGAACCTTCCCAAGTAAGTCTCTGGTTTATAGGGTCTATCATGAGTAAGATGCCTCACTCGCAAAGAAAGAAACAGAAGCACGGAGATATTCCGAAACGAACACTTTCAGATCATTTCTCATACTAGAATACTTCTGACCAGGACCTCTCTGACGACGATTCTAGAGACTCTACCACCTTTCCCAAGGAACCTTCTCGATCCCTCTCCCTCTCTACAGAAAGAATTACCCATTCTTCTTCCACCATTCTCGACTCCATTAAAGATCTCTCAAACAAAATGGACTCCCACTATACTTCTCTAAAACAAGAACTTAAATTCTCTGTCTCCGAATTGAAGAGAGATATCTCCCTTTTGAGAGAGAGAACAGATTCTCTAGAAAAAAAGCAAGAAGATCTACATGTCGACCACTCCATCCTTTTAAGTTATACCCAATCTCTAGCCGAAATGATATCAGGTCTGGAGACCAAACTAGCAGATCAGGAAGATAGGTCACGTCGGAATAACCTCAGAATACGAGGCATCTCTGAGGAAGTCACCCCAACAGAACTGCCTACCCATCTGCAATCCCTCTTCACAGAGCTACTTGGTCCTACTCCCCCTCAGGAAAGCCTAATTGACAGAGCCCACAGGGTTCTTAGACCACGGAATGCACCCATGGGGTCTCCCAGAGATGTAATTGTGCGGTTACATTACTTCACATTCAAAGAAAGAGTCATCAGGGCTTCATTTCAGAAGAAGACTTTGAAGGATCCATTTAAGGACATATAGGTTTTCCCAGACCTCTCTGCCCACACCCTATCTGGCAGAAGACTCTTTCACCAAGTCACCCAATGCCTCCACAATAACAACATCAAATACCGATGGGGCTTCCCTGTCCGTATATTCTTTCAATATAACGACACTTCATACACCGTTACTACTCTGGAACAAGGATTCCAAATTCTACAATCTCTGAAACTCATCACAGCTGACAATCTTCCTCCGGCTCCCCAGGACACTTCCAGGAAGCTCAACACCGCAGCAGTCCCCTGGCAGCCTCAACGCCAAGCTTTCAGTTTTCAATCCTCTAGGGAAGGACCCCCATCATCATCACTCCCGAAACAGCCCCAGATGTGAAGAGGGGGTCTCGATCTCCAATGTACTTTGATACACCTTGCTGAATCCTTACAGGTCGACTCCTATTGGATGGCCCCCCCTTTTGTCTATTTTTGCCCTTTATACTCATATGCTACCCTTACTCATTTCCTCCTTCCCCTGAAGTCCCCCCCTGAATGACACTGTTTATCCTTCTGGGACTCTCAAATAACAGTGTCTAGAAGAAGCTGGAAGGGTAACGTAAATGTAAATCATATCTGTTAATGTTTGGATTTTGCCACCTGTTCATGTGTTTTTGATGCTCATTATATTGTAGTTTATGCTGTATTGTTATATCTCACCACCTTAGGCTATTCACAATAGACCTAATCAACTCATGCTCCTATACTTAGAGATATCCCCTAACTCATTTCCAGACCCACCCATAGATTGACTGCTTTTTAATAACTATAGCCGACCCTGCACTTGGGAACCTATCCTAAGTACACTCCACGTGATACATCTCTTAGCTCTGACAACTTACTGGTTCTGGACACCTTACTTTAGACCTTAAAATATTAACTTGCCCTCTTAATATAGTGAGACACATATCTACATGGCAGGGTCTACCCTAGCCTCTGTTTGACGGCTTGACTTAGCTCAACATCCACCATAGACAACAACTCTTAATCAATCATACCGGACCTTTTGGAAAATAGTGGATATCCATATCCAGCCCTCAGGTCCCTATAAACTACCCATCATACCTTATAACCCGAATATCACGTTAAGATAAACAACTGGACTTTAGTAAGCCAAAGCTCTTTCTATTTCTCACATAGTGAAACCAACTTTCAAGTTATTACTTATATACTACTAGGTTGTTCCAGACAAAACTGCTGTCATGCTCTCTATATAATTTTGATGTTATTCTAGCAGCTTATCCCTGCATAGTTCAGTAATATTGTCAATCTCTGCCGAGGTTTCTCGTACAATTCTACTTTACAGCTGACTCTTCACCCTGTTTGACACGTTATATTTGATATGGTTATAATGTTTGAAATGTTATGCATGTTGATTTTATTCTACTCTGTTAGTCTTAGACAGATATATCTCCTCCCTGATGTGTATTACCGCCCCTAATTTATTTAATTTATCTTCCTCCTTCCTGATCTTAACTCGTCAAGTGAAGCAGAACCCCAATCAGGCACCCCCCCCTCCCTTAGATCTCCACAATATACTAACACCGTCCCCTCCCCCTTGCACTTAGACTCGCCCATATTGGTCCCTGTGGGACCCCATCCCACTGAAATCCCGGTTGTAATAGTTACCACGGATAATACATCACAGTAAATAACCTTAGCCTCCCCCCTCTTAGTACTAGTCCATCTTGTGGACACCTTGTTATCTCCCCCTTCTCTTATATCCTTTCTCCCACTTTAAGGTCTGCATCTCTACCTCTACACCACGATATACCCCAATTAAAAGTTCATTATCTAAACAACTCCAACCCCCGTTGCTCCCCCCTCCTATCGCCCTTTATCCCCCAATTCGAGCGGCTTTTGCCCGCTGCTTCCCTCTCCCTTCACTCATATAAGTGGGCTCTTCACAGTTAAAACTAGTGATTCTTCTCTAACCATAACACTCTCATAGTTACCCAAATTAGGAACCAGAGACATATAGTCTAGTATCTATAATGTCAGAATTGAAATTTTTAACCCTTAATACTCAAGGACTTAATTCCCCGACCAAGCGTAGTTTATTGCTTACCATGCTATCGCGCAATAAGGTTGATGTGGCTTTTATTCAGGAGACACATTGGCTAATCAACACAGATTCCGCATACACATACAGAAAATTTACCAGAGTAGTTACATCATCTTTCCACTCCAAAGCTAGAGGGGTTGCCATTCTAATCGGCTCTTCTACCCTATATGAAGCAATTTATATAGAAAAAGATCCCCAGGCACGCTTTATTATTCTAATTTGTAAACTCAACCACAGACTATTTACACTAGTAAACGTATATGCACCTAACTCAGGGAAAATTTGATTTCTTAGATCACTGCTAGAGTCGGTGGCAGCCGTGACCCAAGGAGAACTGATATTAGGAGGAGATCTCAATCTTATCTGGAATCCCTTAGTAGATAGAATAGGCCCCCCGATCTCCACATCGGAGAGGACATTGCGCCCGCTATCTTCCGCCTTCCAAAACCTAGTCAAACAGTATGATCTTTATGATGTTTGGAGAGCGATACATCCAAATACACAAGAACACACTTTCTATTCAGCTCCTCACAAGTCTCATACACGGATCGATTTCTTCTTCTCAAGTTCACGTCTCTTAGATATGATCTCGGACGCGACAATATCGGCAATCTCATGGTCAGACCACGATTCCTTGACAATCGAACTAGGTAACCCCCCCTACATGGGGTAGGCATATCGTGGCGCCTTAAGGAATTTCTGGTCACTACCCCCGAAATTAGGGCGGAGACTTTATCCACGCTCGCCACCTTCTTGAGTGCTAATCGCACTCCCCTTCTCTCGGAGGAGGTGTTGTGGGTCACTCTTAAGGCATACCTCAGAGGTTTCTATATTGACAAGTTTACCCAGATTAGAAAGGCGCGAGGAACCTCCCTTGCGTCCCTTAACTGTCGACTCAGAACCTTGAAACTTGAGCTTTCTAACTCTTATTCTGCTACAACTAGTGCCCAACTGTCAGAGATCACTAAACAGATCAAGGACTTGGAAGTTGACGAAACCCAGCGCATGTTAGACAGACTTAAACAATTCTACTATCATAATAATAATAAGGTCTCTACTTTATTAGCCAGAAAACTAAGAAATCGGACAGCACAAGCCAAAATTACTTCCATAAAAACCCCAGGTGGTCATGTGACACCCCCAACAGATATAGGGGAAGCTTTTAAACATTTTTACTACCAATTGTACAATTTGGGCTCTTCAGACCCTACGAAAACTCTTGATCCTATTAGCATTCGCAGATACCTCTCCTCCCTAGATCTCCCTCGAATGGACCAAACCGAAACATTGACTCTGACATCACCCATCTCTCTTGAAGAAGTCACCTTAGCCATTAAAGACCTTAAAATCAGGAAATCTCCGGGTCCAGATGGATTCACAAGTCGATTCTATAAATCCTATTCTCTTCAAATATCCCCAATTCTCTGTAAGGTCTTTAACGAAGTGTTCAGCAAAGGCAGTTTCCGAAGGGAATTTCTTGAAGCTTCCATCACCACTATACTAAAAGCTGGCAAGGACCCTCAGGAATGTGGGAGCTATCACCCGATCTCTTTGCTTAATATAGATACCAAACTTTATGCAAAGATAATAGCAAATCGACTTGCCCAAATCATCCACACTTTGATACACCCAGATCAAGTGGGATTTATTCCCCGGAGAGAAGGTCCAGATGCCGCAAGGCGCGTCTTAGACATACTATTGGAAAGCGTAAAAGGAGATACCCCCACGTTAGCCCTATCATTGGACGCTGAGAAAGCTTTTGATAGGGTGAGGTGGGAGTACTTATGGGAAACTCTGCGTATCTTTGGGATCTCAGAAAAATGTATTGTTGCTATTCAGGCTCTATACTCCAGTCCATCCGCTAGGGTCAAGGGAATAGGGTTTCAATCCAAGAGCTTCGACATAACCATGGGACGAGACAAGGTTGCCCCCTTTCCCCACTCTTGTTTGCTTTCTCCAACGAGCCATTAGCCCAAGCCATGAGGACAGACCTGGATATTTCCGGCTTTACCATTGTCCCCCATCAGCACACCATCTCTCTATATGCGGATGATGTAACTCTCCTGCTTACTAATCCTCTTAGGTCACTCCCTCCCGTTTTCAAAATCATCTCTAAATTCAAGCCCCTAAGCTACTATAAATTAAATTTTGCCAAAACCGAAGCATTACATGTCAATGTCACACCCTGAGATCTTTTCATTCTACGTGAAAGATATCGGTTCCAATGGTCACCCCACTCCCTAAAACTACTAGGTATCCATCTTTTCCCAAATGTCTCCACTGTCATCCTTAAGAATTTCACAGAGAGACTCCCTGATTGGAAAAAACTACTGGAATCTTGGGACTTTAGAGATATTTCATGGACTGGCAGAATTGCTGCCATTAAAATGTCTTATATTCCAAAAATTATCTATCTATTCCACACTATCCCACTTAATCTGCCTCAACCAATTTTGAATAAGCTTCAGAGCCTCATTACCAGTTATGTCTGGAAGGGCAAACAACCCCGAATGTCGAGACAAACACTTCAAAGATCTAGCGATAGAGGAGGCCTAGGAATGCCTAATATCATTCTCTATTATCAAGCGGCGCGCCTAACCCACCTGATCGACTGGGGTCGCACTGATAACTCAGCCCGATGGAGAGAAGTTGAACCGTCTCTCCTCCCTTCAGGAATGAGGTTACCAGACCTCCCTTGGATTCCCTCTCACTATTGGAAAAACCTTGATACTGCGCACCCAGTGATACTGGATGCCCTTAAGTTCTGGGATCAGACGAGACACTTAGACTCGATTGCTCCCCACCCCTCCCCGTGTCAAACTATAGCTAGTGTTCTCTTCTGCCTACCTGACACTCATATCTCTAGCTGGTCCTCTCTTGGAGCTGACCGTGTTGCTGACCTCTATGGTCATACTGGAGGTATCTCTCATGCATCGATTTGTAATAAATTGCGGATTCCAACCCCGTTGAAGTTTGAGGCCTTCCGACTCTCTTCTATTATCAGATCATGGGGTTTCCCTAGAGAGCGCCTTAGATCTGACACAAAATGGGAACAGCGATGGTTCCTACCTCACAATAAAGGAACCTTATCGTTCCATTACGAGATACTATTGGATCCCTCCTCTCAACAAAAAGTCTCGCAGTTTATATCTTGGGAAACCGAACTTAACTTCACGGTTGATGCCGACTCTTGGTACAGAGAACTTAAGTCTACTAGAAAGTTATTACACTCCACATCCCTTTGGGAACTCCACTACAAAATCACAGTGAGATGGCACCTAGTCCCAGCTACCCTTCATAGGATATATAATTCTCACTCTCCTGTCTGCTGGAGGGGCTGTGGACAAATCGGAACTCAGGCGCATATTTGGTGGTTCTGCCCGAGACTCTCCTCTATATGGCTCTGGGTAACTAACTTACTACACTCTCTAGGCATAATTGTACAGCTTAGCCCCCAAATTGGTCTGCTCCACCTCAACTTCCCAGCCCTCACACCTACACAGAAATCCTTATCCATCTATGTACTGATGGCCACTAAACTAGAAATTGCAAAAGCCTGGAAACAAGTGTCTCCTCCTAGTACCTCACAGATTTTAGCTACAGTCAACTACTTATCTAAAATGGAAGCCTACTCTCACTCAGCCCTAGATAAACTAGATTTCTATCACGCAACTTGGGCCCCTTGGTGGGAAAAATTCTCTGATTAAACCAATTCGACATTGCTTAGACCTTGGTCACTTCTCTCTGATACTATACACCATCAACTATAGATACTACTGTTTTGTCATAGTACTCACCTTCTTCTTATTCCCTTTCCTGACTCACTATTTTCTCCTTTTCCTCTTCTCCGTTCCTCACCCCACTAACCTTTTCAAGACTACCCTATGAGAGCATATATCCCCACTTACTTACGTATTTCTTTTTTTTTTCTCTTTCTTGTAATGTTTCTTATTAATATAAAATTGAGGACGATGTTTTTTTCTTTCTTCTTTTTGTTTTGTTTGAAATGTCATACAACATTAGAATATCACTCTAGTGATTGTTACTATCTTCCTGTATCCATATCTTTCAAAATGTTTCATTTGCATGATATTCTTGTATTATGTGTTTTCCTCAAATAAAATTTAAAAAAAAAAAAAAAAGAGCTGATTACTTTGGGGCAATGCCCCGCAAAAGGCCCTTTTAATGGCTATTTGTAATTTTGTGTAGGGTAGGGTTTTTTTTTATTTTGGGGGGCTTTTTTATGTTGTTAGGGGGATTAGATTAGGTGTAATTAGTTTAAAAATCTTGTAACTATTTTATTATTTTATGTAATTTAGTGGGGGGGTTTTCGTACTTTAGATAATTTTTTAAAATTGTAATTAATTGTATTTAGTTTAGGTAATTAATTTAATTATAGTGTAGTGTTAGGTATAATTGTAACTTAGGTTAGGTTTAATTTTACAGGTCAATTTGTCTTTATTTTAACTAGGTAGTTATGAAATAGTTAATAACTATTTAATAACTATTGTACCTAGTTAAAATAAATACAAAGTTGCCTGTAAATTAAAAATAAACCCTAAGATAGATACAATGTAACTATTAGTTATATTGTAGCTAGCTTATGGTTTATTTTATAGGTAAGTATTTAGTTTAAAAATAGGAATTATTTAGGTAATTGTAGTAATTTTATTTAGATTTATTTAAATTATATTTAAGTTAGGGGGGGTTAGGGTTAGGGTTAGACTTAGATTTAGGGGTTAATAACTTTATTATAGTGGCGGCGATGTTGTAAGCGGCAGATTAGGGGTTAATAAATGTAGTTAAGTTGCTGCGACATTGGGGGCAGCAGATTAGGGGTTAATAAATATAATGTAGGGTTCGGCGATGTTGGGGGCAGCAGATTTGGGGTTCATAAGTATAATGTAGGTGGCGGTGGTGTCCGGAGCAGCAGATTAGGGGTTAATATTATAATGTAGGTGGCGGCGATGTAGGGGGCGGCATATTAGGTGTTAATAAGTGTAATATTAGGGGTGTTTAGACTCGGGGTTCATGTTAGGGTGTTAGGTGTAGACATAACTTTTGTTTCCCCATAGGAATCAATGGGGCTGCGTTAAGAGCTGAACGCTGCTTTTTTGCAGGTGTTAGGTTTTTTTTCAGCCGGCTCTCCCCAATTGATTCCTATGGGAAAATTGTGCAAGATCACGTTTTACAGGCTCACCTCTAATGTAAGCAGCGCTGGTATTGAGGTGAGATGTGGAGCTAAATTTTGCTCTTTTTTGCGGTTAACGCCAGGTTTGTAAAAACCCATAATACCAGCGCTGTCTGTAAGTGAGTGGTGAGTTTAAACTGCTCGTTAGCACCGCACCCCTGTTAATGCAAAACTCGTAATCTAGGTGACTGTGAGTAATATGTTGTTTAGAACTCACCAAGAAATCACATACAACTGATCTTGCTGAGTTTTAATGAATCTAAACCAAACCATTTCCTGCTATTTTAAAATAGTGTATGTTTCAAATAATATACTTATGCCTCATTATGTTATAGTAGTTGAAAAAGTATTGTATTATTTGGGAAATTATGCCACAATGCTTTTGTACAATACTAGTTAAAATAAACTTCTCCATTAGTTGTTAGATTCTATAAAATATAATTTTGAGAATATTGTGTTGTTGAAATGTCAACATCTCACTGTGGTAGAATTTAGTTTCACAGGTTTAATAGTAATATGCTTAGGTCCTATGTAGTATAGAATACTTCAGATATATTTTCTTGTTTGCTGAGGTTTCCTGTGACAAAATATGACATCAAATAAAATATAATCTTAAAATAGATTTAAATCTACATTCTAATTTTAAATCTATCTTTTTTACTTTACACTGCTTTAGTAGTGTAAATCTATGTATTTTTTACTTTACACTGCTTTAGTAGTGTAAAGTAAAAAATAATCTGTCCCAGAGATTGCCATAGCATGCACAGAAATGTGTTAAGTGCAACAACATATCCAAGCCAGTTTATATCAAATACATATTTGATATGAAATAACTATTTGATAAAACCCATAGCTCCTAAACTAATATATCAGAAATATTATTTTTGTGTTCAGGAATGTTTGTATTGATTTTCTTTTGTACTTATAAATGGTAGAAAGTAACATGATTTTACAGCTATAAATAATTTAGTTGCCTTTGGAGTTAGAGCCGCTAGATTGCAAAATATAAATGTCTATTCAGATAGGAATAGCTTGCAGAAGACTGAAGTGGAATTCTTGTTTTTGATCTGATTAGATTCCCCAGTAGTGTAAAGAATAGAAAAGCTAACTTTTGTGTATTTTAAAATCTAAGAAATGTTTGTGCTATTGTCAATCACAGTGTTCTGATTGCATTACATGCACCTGCAATATTTACAGCACAAACATTTCTGTTAAGAGCTGTAATGAGATTTTTGGGATGGTAGAGATGAATGATAAAGTCTAATTGCTTTAGAAACTCTGGAGAATTTGAAAGACGTCTTGTTGTCTGTCACTTTTTAGCACCTCAATAAATGATAGATATTATTGAAAAGGGTTTGTCCCTTATCAGATCCTAGGGATCAGTACAAAATTCAGAATTCATTATAAGTATAATAATAATAATAATAATAATAATAATAATAATAATAATAATATTTAAGGTTATGCAACTAAAGGAGAAATTGACTAAAAAAAAATTAAAAAAATGTCTAATTGTGCAGTGTATCTAAAATTCATAATTTAAATGTAATGCTTTAAAAATCTTTGCATAGGGACTACCATAAAATGGTTGTATACAGGGAGTGCAGAATTATTAGGCAAATGAGTATTTTGACCACATCATCCTCTTTATGCATGTTGTCTTACTCCAAGCTGTATAGGCTCGAAAGCCTACTACCAATTAAGCATATTAGGTGATGTGCATCTCTGTAATGAGAAGGGGTGTGGTCTAATGACATCAACACCCTATATCAGGTGTGCATAATTATTAGGCAACTTCCTTTCCTTTGGCAAAATGGGTCAAAAGAAGGACTTGACAGGCTCAGAAAAGTCAAAAATAGTGAGATATCTTGCAGAGGGATGCAGCACTCTTAAAATTGCAAAGCTTCTGAAGCGTGATCATCGAACAATCAAGCGTTTCATTCAAAATAGTCAACAGGGTCGCAAGAAGCGTGTGGAAACCAAGGCGCAAAAATAACTGCCCATGAACTGAGAAAAGTCAAGCGTGCAGCTGCCAAGATGCCACTTGCCACCAGTTTGGCCATATTTCAGAGCTGCAACATCACTGGAGTTCCCAAAAGCACAAGGTGTGCAATACTCAGAGACATGGCCAAGGTAAGAAAGGCTGAAAGACGACCACCACTAAACAAGACACACAAGCTGAAACGTCAAGACTGGGCCAAAAAATATCTCAAGACTGATTTTTCTAAGGTTTTATGGACTGTTGAAATGAGAGTGAGTCTTGATGGGCCAGATGGATGGGCCCGTGGCTGGATTGGTAAAGGGCAGAGAGCTCCAGTCCGACTCAGACGCCAGCAAGGTGGAGGTGGAGTACTGGTTTGGGCTGGTATCATCAAAGATGAGCTTGTGGGGGCTTTTCGGGTTGAGGATGGAGTCAAGCTCAACTCCCAGTCCTACTGCCAGTTTCTGGAAGACACCTTCTTCAAGCAGTGCTACAGGAAGAAGTCTGCATCCTTCAAGAAAAACATGATTTTCATGCAGCACAATGCTCCATCACACACGCCCAAGTACTCCACAGCGTGGCTGGCAAGAAAGGGTATAAAAGAAGAAAATCTAATGACATGGCCTCCTTGTTCACCTGATCTGAACCCCATTGAGAACCTGTGGTCCATCATCAAATGTGAGATTTACAAGGAGGGAAAACAGTACACCTCTCTGAACAGTGTCTGGGAGGCTGTGGTTGCTGTTGCACGCAATGTTGATGGTGAACAGATCAAAACACTGACAGAATCCATGGATGGCAGGCTTTTGAGTGTCCTTGCAAAGAAAGGTGGCTATATTGGTCACTGATTTGTTTTTGTTTTGTTTTTGAATGTCAGAAATGTATTTTTGTGAATGTTGAGATGCTATATTGGTTTCACTGGTAAAAATAAATAATTGAAATGGGTATATATTTGTTTTTTGTTAAGTTGCCTAATAATTATGCACAGTAATAGTCACCTGCACACACAGATATCCCCCTAAAATAGCTAAAACTAAAAACTACTTCCAAAAATATTCAGCTTTGATATTAATGAGTTTTCTGGGTTCATTGAGAACATGGTTGTTGTTCAATAATAAAATTAATCCTCAAAAATACAACTTGCCTAATAATTCTGCACTCCCTGTATATCCACAGGGCTCTAAATATTAATGTAATTTGCAGGATCATCCATAATTAGGAGCTAAGTCACACATTTGTCCTTCTTCAATTTATGTGCTGCTTCTCTAAAAGAAACCTGTGACTTGACAAACCCCACCCACAAATGCTTAAAGATAGCCATGTGACAAGATTACATCAAAACTCCAAGATGAGTGTCATTACAGTGATCTCCGTATGTGTTTCATGATGCCCTCACCACTTCTTTAAGGAATCACAACTGACATATTATTTCCTTATATATGCAATTTGTTTGAAGGGATCACACAAAGACCAATAGAGGGAACGAATGTTTACATGAAAAGGTATCACTATAAGTGGGATATAATAAAATAAAGTAATCATAACAAAACTTATGATTACAATGATTCTACACTGAAATATATAACCAATATATTTTAGAATGCATTTAATGTGCATCATTATAACCATTATGAAAGAAAAAGTTATTTGGCATTATATAGTGTATTGGTGGGGACTACGGGATCAGGATCTGTACATGGTACTAAAAGGCTTGTCAAATGGGTTCTCAATCCTTCCTTCCTTAGCATCAAAGAATGTAAATGTAAGATTCCCATAAGCTACTGTAAGTATACCATAAGCTCTGTTTGTGACAAAATGCAAACTGCATGGCAGGGACACTGTTCGTGACTTTCTTTACAATGCCTTGCCTGGGACTTCTCTGTATGTGACACTAGCAGATGTTTACTTGCAGGGGTTTGTTGAAGAAAATTATCATCAGTCATTGTGTCTCTTAGCTCCACTCTCTTTGGATGCCAGCCAATCAGGGAGGTGCTCTTAAACTACTTTATAGATAGAAAAGCCCGGGCCTTTACTCCTGACTCTGCTACTGTCTAGTGATCATCATAGTTATAATGAAGAGCTGTTAGTAATCAATCACCTAATCTTCTCATTTTCTGCATAAATTGCATAATGGCGCAAATTAACCTAAAATAAAATATTTTAGGTCAGATTACGAGTGGAGCGCTATTTAGCGATTTCGACAGAGCGCTAATTGTGCTAGAAGTAAACATTTTGCGTGCATCAAGTTGCACTCATATTATGAGATGAAAGTAAAAAGTTATCACTCTAGTGCTAACCCAACATGCGCTTAGTTCAAGTGCAATTAAAATATTGTGATAACATATTCCCCATAGTAGTCATTGGAGCAAAAAATTGAAAAAAAAAACGAATTTATATTCTAAAGTGCGTAACCTGAACGCATATTCTCAAGTGTTCTAACCCAAATGCATATTCTCAAGTGCACTGACCTAATATGAGAAATGAATATTTCACATTCTAATGTTCATATATATATATATATATATATATATATATATATATATATATATATATATAAAATGTCCCAAAATGGATTTGCACTCTCACCTTACAAAGACAACTGCTAGCGTGTCAGGAAATATAAATTCAATTCAGTAAAACAAAATATCCGCACTCGCTGGTCTTGAATGAAAAAACTTTATAAGAGTGACGTTTTGGGACACAACACCCCTTCCTCAGACCAAAGTTTTCATTCAAGAGCAGCGAGTGCAGATATTTTGTTTTACTATATATACTGTATATATATATATATATATATATATATATATATATATATATATATATATATATATATATATATATATATATACAGTACCTCACAAAAGTGAGTATACCCCTCACATTTTTGTAAATATTTTATTATATCTTTTCATGTGACAACACTGAAGAAATGGCACTTTGCTACAATGTAAAGTAGTGAGTGTACAGAGTGTGTTGAGCTATTTTGAGGGGGCAGCAAATTTACACTGTTATACAGGATGTACACTCACTACTTTACATTGTAGCAATGTGTAATTTCTTCAGTGTTGTCACATGAAAAGCTATAAGAAAATATTTACAAAAATGTGAGGGGTGTACTCACTTTTGTGAGATACTGTGTATATATATATAATTATATATAGGTATAGATATATACTGATATATATAGCAATATCAATTTAGAAATACTTAGAACATATTCTGCTATGTGCAAAACATTGAAATATAAAATATTTAAACCTAAAAAAAACAGTATAACACTTTATTGAATATGAATATTGTATACTTTTTCATGTTTTTATCATGCTTTCACTGTATGTCTATATATAATGTGTACATATATATGTATGTGGTTTAAATGTGTTTATTTGTTTGTAAATACATATATATACATATAAATACATAAATACATCTGTATACATATAAAGACAGACCTATAAATATATATATATATATATATATATATATATATATATATATATATATATATATATATATATATATATATATCCATCTTTAGACATGTATATGTATGTATCTCTATGTTGAAGTCCTTTGTAGACCTCCTATCTTTTGAGCACATTTTTGTGTGAAATATTTTTATTTAATAATTTTTATTTGATAGTGTTATTATGAGTGTAACTATACTTTGTAATGTATTTTTGTTGTGTATTCTGCAACTTTTTTGTGAAACAGTTAACCAGAGCTCTGAAGGCGCGTTAATCATTCTAGCATAAATCACGTTTCAGCTCAAGCAATCCTGTTTACTTTCAACTCGTAATACAAGCGCAATTTAACCTGTGCGCAAACGATCGTGAAAACCTGATATCACTTGTGCACAAACATTTGCTCTCCACTCGTAATCTGGAAGTTACAATAAAATCCTACATTTGTTAAGTTTTGGGAAGGTGTACCCAATGCTTACCATGTAAAATATAGAAAATGACACAGACAGATTGCTTTTTGCATTTCATATAGGATTTCCTGTGAATGGATATTTCTATATGTTCAGAAATAAGTGCACTACTTTTAAAATAGTTTTTGGCGTCTAATTAGTCAAAAAATTAATATGTATAGGCAGATGTAGAAAGGAATTAAATATTATATTTTCTGATATTTTTTAATCAATATGTTGAAAACATTTTTGAGTATTCTTTTTGTATGCACATATATTAGATGTCAGTAGCATTGTCCATTTGTTTGTGTTTGTCCATAAACAAATTAGTTTTTTATTATTGTTATATAAAGGTATTCTAGTTCTTCTGTTATATTATAGACATTACTAAAGAGCTTCTTGTATACATTCATGATCTGACCATTATTTGAGAACAATATTTTATTGTTCAGGCACTTTTGCAAAGTGACTAAGTGGCTTATTATCTCCATGAGAATTCAGACTCTAGAAATTGTGTTCACAAAAGAGAAAAGAGATTACAATTAGCTATATTGTTGTTACCTTTTTTAACTAACAAGATTTTTCTCTGGTCTATTAAGGCTTGGGTTCATGAACAGACTACAACACACTAGGTAAATATTTAAAACTACAATCCTAGCTTTATTTTGCTTCAACTAAAGAGATACACAGCATGAACCGTCAGTTCCACATATCAATCATGACATGAAACATACAAATTCCTTCAAGAAAAGAAAAGTATATTTTTGTAGTTACTTTTGAGAGCAATTCTTAAGTGTAGAAAAGTTAGTGATAGTTCAATTTATACTGAATATTTTGCCCTGGATTCAAAAACGCATTTTGCAGATATCAAGGATGATTAACAATAAAAAATAAATTGTATTAAATATTCATTTAAAACCAGGAACAGTAGATTGTACAAATTAACTTTAAAAAACAAGGAATGGGGAATGAATGGAGAAGGTACAAAAAAGCAATCATGACTACTTAAAGGGAAACTGAACCCAAATTATTTTCCTTCATGATTCAGATAGAGCATGCAATTTTAAGCAACTTTCTAATTTACTCCTATTATCAATTTTTCTTCATTCTCTTGCTATCTTTATTTAAAAAACAAGAATGTAAGTTTAGAATCTGGCCCATTTTTGGTTCACCACCTGGGTTGTGCTTGCTAATTGGTGGCTAAATGCACTCACCAATAAACAAGTGCTGTCCAAGCTTAACCAAAAATTTACTGGCTCCTTAGTTTAGATGCCTTCTTTTTTTAAATAAAGATAGCAAGAAACCAAAGTAAAATTGATAATAATAGTACTATTGTAGTGAAAGTTGCTTAAAATTGCATGCTCTTTCTGAATCATAAAAGAAAAAATGTGGGTTTAGTATCCCTTTAAGAGTAAACTTAATACATATGGCTCATTTATCAAGGCGCTAGCAAGTTTAAATCCTGGTGCATATCACTAGTAGCAATCTTTACTTGTATTTATAATAGAAAATGCTGATTATGTAAACATATTTTTTCAAATTAGTGTACTTGCATATTTATTTATGCAATACATCTGGAATGTATGGGTTTCCTATTTTTGGAATAGGTAAACAAGCAAAACATATAAACATTACAGATCAAACATACATTACAAAGAAATTGCAAAGAAGAAATCAATACAATCTCTTCCAATAGAGGGCGCTAATCAAAATATAATATATATATATATGTATATATATATATATATATATATATATATATATATATATATATATATATATATATATATATATAAGGAATGAATAGAATATCAATACAATAACTCAATATAGATATATAAAAATATAAACAATTGTCAAATTATTCGGTTGGTAATGAGTGTATATAAAATTAGGTTAAATGATAAAACGTCTGTAAAAAGGAAATACACTTTCCACTCAATGTGTAAACACCCACTTATTAAATTTATGCAAACCTCATAAATATAAACAGCAAAGTCCCAACACATATGATGTCTGAAGTATCCAAGGGTTATTACAAACTTCTCTTCCAATTGGAGGATACCTCTGAGAATCCAAACAAGTGCAGCGCTCTCTTTACACCTTGGTGATAGATAATCTAGTACAGAAATATAAAAACATAGAGAGGCGCATGTGTGTATCAGTAGTAAAAAGTGTAGGATAATTGCAGATAAAACCCTGTGTCAGGGTACTAACAATTCCCAGGAGCACTCAGACAGTGCTATTAGGTGCAGGTTGGATATTTTTACAGCAATCCAGCTTACTGTTCTGTCGAGTGCAAACACTCCCAAATGTGAATGCCCAGGAAAGCAGGATAGCAGGAGCTCAATTCAGGAATCACAAGAGCACACAGCTGCAGGGTTTCCAGCAGCTTATTACTTCCAGTGGAAGTGATTGGTAAAGGATAGGCGAGGCAGGTTCCAGTTCAAAAGGTTCAACAACCAATTTATTATAAAACCATAAAAGCTATTTAAAAACAGGAACCAAAGCTAGGTGGGGTATAGTGACAGACCCCCCTAAAAAATGCTATGCGTTTCTCAGCGCTTCAAACGCTGTTTCATCAGGCATACAAAATAGGGCTATGATTAGCCTTTAAATATATGCTTTACTAAACCTTTACCAATCAGAATAAGCAGAAAAAGCACCTGAGAACCACCCTCACACACAAGGGAGTGGTCTCTTGAAAGTAACCCTTTGTTTGGAACACATATTCTCATCCAAAATATAAAAATAATCTATCTATAGTCTGTAAAATATTTGTCTTAAAGGCTTCATTGTGATCAAATATATTTGTAAAATTTTGAAGGTGTGAATACAGTGATTCGCCACTAGGTAGTGTTACAAGAATAAAGTGTAAATATAAAGTAATAGTCACTTTGTGTTGCTAAGATAAGTTTAATCAACTGAGATTCAAAGGAAAATAAAATAAAATAAATTAGACTGACCTGACACTCTAATGGTATCAGTATCCTCTCAGTGCATCATGTATTATATAAATTTTTATTCATTGTGCAATGTTACAAAGTGAAAAAAGTGTGATGTTTCACTTTTTGAAGATCATAATAAAAATGTGCAATGTGAGAATAATATATGTGACAATCGTCATACTATACTGATGGTAATGTAACTTTCAAATATATATAGAAGAATCTTCTTGCCGATTTTGAGATTCATTCGTGCTGTTTCTTGTTGTTAAGTCTTTACACTAAGAGACCCTGTTTACTTCCGGTCTCGTGACTATGAAGGGGGCGTGACTGCAAGTGTAATGTAAAATATAAAAGCATTAATAGGTATGCTAAATTCATAAACAAAAAGAAGGTGATATAAAGATCCCTAAATGGTGTAGATAAATCATACATAGTGAACTGGCGTGATAATCGAATGTGGACCTGTGATCCTAAATATAATGTGCACATAGTCGCTAATCTGCCAAAATATATCTGAATGTGTATAAATGATATATGATACTAACAAAAAAATAACATTATAAAACCTGACTAAACAATTAATATTGAATCAGAAAATAATCATTTAATGTGTACGCTAGTGTGGGTCCATATAAGGAACTAACCCCACAATATCTAAACCCTCTTAAAGGGGTAGGTTACTAGGATAGGGGTAATATGGCCCTTTAAATGCAAAATAATGATGGTGAAAATAAATAAAAATAAAATTGATCATATCATAAAATGAAATTACAACAGCAGGTTCTCAGAGATGGTAAGAAGGTAAAAAGTAATGTGAATAATGTTGAAAAGAAAGCATTACAGTCCTTTCAGGGTAAATTGAATAATGTTATCCTAAAGGGAGCCGATAAGGGAGGCGCATCTGTGGTTATCGATAGACAGTACTACATTGGGGAAATTAGACAACAACTAGATGACCCTGAAACATATAAGAAATTGTCACAAAATCCTGTTCACAGGATACAAAAAGAATTATTGGCCTGCCTGGAGAGGGCAGTAAAGGTTGGGGTGATTGACTTAAAATTGAGAGATTTTCTATACAATAAGTCACCAAGAATACCGTTTTTTTATACTATACCAAAGATTCACAAAAACCTTGCTGCTCCTCCAGGCAGGCCAATTATTTCCAGCATAGATTCTGCCTTTTCTAATGTATCTATTTTTATTGACAAATTGTTGCAGCCTGAGGTCGTAAAATGTAGTTCATACATTCAAGACACAGGTGATTTTTTGCAAAAAGTGAGAGAATTGCATTTACCTAGCGACCGTTTTGTATTGTATACATTAGATTTTAAAAGCCTCTATACCTGCATAAAGCATGAGACAGGTATGGGGGTGATTAAGAAAATTTTACATCTGAATGGGGGTTATACCCCACAACAAAATGTTTTCATAAAAGAATTATTGGGCTTGATTCTGCACTGGAATTACTTTATGTTTCAGGATGATTGGTATATACAGATAAGAGGAACCGCCATGGGGTCCAACATGGCCCCATCATACGCCAATTTGTTTATGAGCATGATTACAGAGAATATAGTTTATGAAAATAAATGGTTTAAAGACTATGGAGGAGCCTGGTGGCGCTTCATAGATGATATATTTGGCGTATGGTGGGGCCCCGTGGACTCCCTGGTTCAGTTTGTAACAGACCTTAATTCTTCTGTGAGAAATTTGGAATTTACACTGAATTTCAGTGAGGAGAGTATCATGTTTTTGGACACTAGAGTTTATAAGAAAGGTCTTAAATTGGAATTTGATCTATATTCAAAAGAAACAGATAGGAATACATTGCTAGAATTTAATAGTTTCCATCCACGTCATTTGGTAGAATCCTTACCTAAGAGTCAGTTGATGAGAGTCCACCGTATCGTGTAAGAGACAGATAATCTAAATAAAAGGATTAAAGAAATGCAAGAAAAATTCCGCAATAGAGGTTACCCCCAACATGTATTAGATAAATGTAGCAATAATCTTACCACTAATAAAGATCATAAGGATAAGAATAAGAGAATGATCTTTACATCACAGTTTAGTGCCCATGGGAGTCAAATAGCTAAAATCATTAATAAACATTGGCCTATTTTACAGAGGTGTAATAATGACATTGTTGAATTCAAAGAGAGACCAATTATGGCCTACAAAAGGGTAAAGAATTTGAGGGACTACTTTGTGAAGTCTGACATAGGACCAGCTAAGCAGCTACAGCAGAGTCATTTAACAAAGAAGAATGTAGGATGTTATCCTTGTTTAGGATGCATTAGTTGTAATTCTGTAATAAGGGGTAAAGAGTTTGTTCACCCTAGGAGTGGTAAAAGGTACACTATTAGGAATTTCTTTACTTGTGACACCACATATGCAATTTATTTAATTAAGTGTCCGTGTTCCCTCATCTATATTGGAGAGACGGTAAGAAAAGTGAAAGATAGGCTTAGTCAGCACCGCTCCAATATTAGATGTGGGAACAGGGAGGCACCTGTCTCCAATCATTTTCTGGAGAAAGGACACAGTATCAGTCAGCTCCGATGGCAGGTTATAGATTATGTGGGTCCGCAGAGAATGGGTGGTGACCGTGAGGAAATATTGAAACAAAAAGAAATGCATTGGATTCATAGATTGGGATCATTAGTACCTTATGGCATGAATAGGGACTTTGATTGGTCAGTCTTTTGGTGAAGAATAGGTCTAATTAAATTTGATTCATAATAGTATATAGATATGTAGTGCTGTTATCAGGGTAGGTTATAACTGCTTTAAATATTGTGGGATAGTATTCTCTAGCTGTAAAAATGTTTAAACTATGCATCTTTAACAAAAAGTGTCTTGTTGCAAATTGTATAAATTTTGAAAGTTTGAAGAGTAACATATTTTGTGCAGCAGGTGGCGCTCAAGAGTAAAATGTATTGGCGCCAAGCTAACTGTTTAAAAGAACCACCTCTGAGTATTGTATGTATAGCATGATTAAGTGACAGTAGTCACGAAACGTCGCTCTATCTTTTGTCAATAAAGATACTTTTTTAAGCAAATTGTGCTGTGGACATTCCCATGTTGCATATTGTTATAGTGGAATTGGGCAGATTTCCACGGTCGACACAAGCACAGTATTTTGCCTGGCAGCTGTTCTACATATTGCTGAGGATAAAATGATACAAAGAAGACCTACTTCAGAGTGTAATGATACCAATCTGAGTGACATATCAAAAAATATTACTAAGATGGCCTACTTCAGATATAATAATAATAGTAGTAATAGACTGATAACATAACATAGATTCAAATATGTGTAACCAAACTCCAGTTTACAAGCAACATACAACAATGGATATAAACAATAAATATTCTCTTGTCAGAATGCTGCTGAATCTATCACTTCATTAAGGCCCATAGGATATAGAGATTGGAATTTATAAATCCAATAAGTTTCTCTTTGCCTTAATTTAATGAACCTATTGTATTTGTGTGATGGTAAAATATATTCTAAAGGAGATATAGAAAAACTACATGGTTTCCCAAATGTATTTGTACAAAGTGTCTATGAACGCTGTGACAAAGTAATTTATTCTTGATGTTCCGCAAAAAATTTTTCGTGTTGTGCGGCCTAAGTATTGCAGGCCACATCTGCAGGATAATACATAAATGACAAAAGATGTATTACAAGTGATATGCCCCTTTATTTTGAAAACTTCACCAGTAGTATTGGCAGTTATAGTTGTCGATTTATGTGAAATGTATTTACACATAGTGCACCTGGGGTGTCTGCATCTATAAATACCTGGAGGAGTATTTAATTTAAGTCGTTTAACCCCTGATTTTTTGACATCACTATCTTACTGGGTGCCAGTTTTTGTTTAACGGGTGGGGGCTCTTCTATAGGTCAACAAAGGTTTAAAATCTAAAATTTGTTGAAGTATAGGATCATTCTGGAGTAAATGCCAATGTTTATGTAATGACTTCTTTATCGCTCTATGATTAGAGTTGTATTGGGTGTACTGTTAAAACGTGGCTGTGATATAAAGTCGCCATCCTTGTTAATTGTTTGATTTTTATGGGGTTTTCCTTGAAGTAGATCAGTTCTATTTAAATCTCTGGCTCTTTTTTGACTATTCTCTACCAGAGAAAGTGGTTATCCTTTTGCTAAGAATCTTTCAACTAGGATGGGGGATTGGGAATCAAATGTTTCTAGAGTATTGCCATTTGTCCTAATTCTGTTGAAGTGGCTATATGGTATATTAATCTTCCAGTTTTTGAGGGGATAACTCCTGAAATGTAGAAAGTTGTTACTATCTACTTTTTAAATAAAAGTGGAGGTGCATAACTCTCCTTGGGGCCCCCAGTAGGGGGAGATATCTAGAAATTCTATCTGATGTAGCTGTATGTTAGAGGTGAATGTCAAACCCATTTCATTCTTGTTTAGATGTTTAACAAAAAGTTCAGCTTCTTGAACAGTGCCCTCCCAAATAAACAGCAGGTCATCTATGTACAGGGCCATAGAACACCAGGTTTGCGCCCACCTGGAGTTGTACACATATTGTTCTTCAAAAACTCCCATATACAAGTTAGCAAAACTGGGCGCAAACCTGGTGCCCATGGCCGTACCTCTGACCTGCAAATAAAACTCGTCTAAAAACTGAAAATAATTGTGTTGTAATATATAGTATATTATAGTTATCATAAATTCTTTCTGTAATGATGGCATGCATATGTCTCCCTCTAAATAACTTTTAATAGCTTCTATCCCCAGATTATGTGGGATATTGGAATATAGAGCTCCCACATCGCAAGTGAGCCATATATAAGTACCATTTTGGGTGAAATTGTTTAGTTTATTGAGGAGATCAGTAGTGTCACAGATATAGGCCGGTAAATGGACAACGTATTTCTGTAAAAACAGATCTATATATTCTGATAATCTATCCGTGACACTATTGATGCCCGCAATAATGGTGCTTCCAAGGGGTTTATGAGGGTCTTTGTGGATCTTAGGGAGGTGGTAGTAGAAAGGCACACTAGGATGATCAGCCATCAAATATATTTTCTCTTTTTTATTTAGGATGCCCTTTCTAACACCATCCTCCAAGATCTCAATGTTTATATTTATGAGGTTTGCATAAATTTAATAAGTGGGTGTTTACCCATTGATTGGAAAGTTTATTTCCTTTTTACAGACGTTTTATCATTTAACCTAATTTTATATACACTCATTACCAACTAAGGCCTCGCTTCCATTGAGTCGTTAAAAATGGAGCCGTAAGCTACTGAAGCGGACGACAGCTAAAAGTAATTTACGGCTCCATTTTAGTACCAGGTTTCCATTGAAAAGATTAGTGTGTTGCGCGCAGTCACTCTTTTCGGCCGTACGTAAGTTTGCGTTGCCAACCGATGTCGGATTTGTCGAAAAGCGCGACATAACAAGTGCATTGCCATGGTAACCCGACCTCTGTCTATAAGAATAACGGTTTGCGCCTGCGCTCTTTACCAGTGATCGCCTCTAGAGAAAAAGACACGGGAGCTAGTTGCGTTGGTAGGAGTTCTGAGTTTTTGAGAGTTGTTTGAGAGTTAGTGGAGAGTTTGATATTTTATTTTCATATATTCTTATTGTAGGCCTCATATAATATTAGGAACACACACACATCCATACATTAGTTAATTAACACACATTAGTTTATACACACAAACACACACACACACACACTTTTATTTGATACAAACACATTCACATTTTTTTTTTAATTTCATTACCCCCATATCCCCATCTTCCTTTATTACTCTTTCATTAATCCCCTTATTCCACTTCCCATCCCCCCTTTGACTACCCTTCCCTTCCTCACTATATAACTTTTTTTTTATATATACATTTTGCCCATCCTATTTTTTTTTTTTACATCCCATATTTTTTGTTTCATTTGACTATATAGCCCACCCCTTTCTTCATTTGCATCCCTTATTATTTTTCTATAATTTTGTTATAATCCTCTTTAGTTTTTCCTTTTTCATTTACATCCCTTTGTTTATTTTCACCCCCACATTTTATTTTTATTTTGAGGGATATAGAATAGAGATAGTTAGGGTCTAGATAGGTTAGGTAGTTAGTTTTGGGGATATTTAATTTAAGGTTTAGTTAGGTGAATTAGTGTAGTTAGGTAAGCTAGGGACTTTAGTGTTAGGTTAGAGTTAGGGAGGAAGGAGAAAGGGATGGATAGGCCTAGTGGAGTTGGGAAGGGGGTGGTTAGGGGGAGGGCAGTGGAGAGGGTGGATAGAGGGAGGGGAGGGGGGAAGTAGGGAGTAGTATGGGCAGGATTAGGGGCCGAGGTTTGGGTGGAGGATTTGTCCTTCCTCAAACCCTGGCAGAGGAGGGAAGGAGAGAGGGTGGAAGAGGAGTGGAGGTGGGAGGAGTGAGGAGGAGTCAGCCTCAGCTAGGCACAAAAAAAATAGGGAGAGTGGGGCAGACTGTGGCAAGTGGGGGTGGGGCTGGTGGTAGCCTGTCACAGCCTGCAGGGACAGAGGAGGTAGTGAGGGCTGGTCCCCAGTCACAGGAGGGAGAGTCTGTGTCTGCTGGCCCTTCAGGTGTGAAGGGCAGGCTAAGAGAGGAGAGGTACTCTGAAGAGGAGAAGGAGGCTCTTGTTGAGGCCTACTTGGAGAGGGCAGCTCAGCTGGAGAACCCTAACCTGAGGCCGGGTGTCCGGAATAAGCTGTGGGAGGAGATTCGAGTGGCAGTCTGCTGCTTAGGACGTAATCGTTCTACTGCCAGCTATCATGACTGCAGGAGGGAAACCAAAGCTAAGCTGGCACAGCAGGCCAAATATGCACGTGGGACAGGTAGTGGTCCTAGCAAGAGAATACACCTAAGGTCATGGGAGGAGATGCTGTCCAATGTCATCTCGGATGAATCTGTTCACGGATGTAAGGGGACAATGGACACCTCTGTGCCACCTGAAGAGGTGTATGAAGGTGAATATTCAATATTAAATATAACCATATATGTGATGTATATATGTTGTATATCATAAATACCCAACTGTGTTTAGCTATGAATCTAAATTTACATAGTTGTATTTAATATGTTCAGCAAGCACTCTGTATTGTATATCTGCTCCGACAAGCAAGAATATTGATTAAATAATATCATAGGTTCAGTACTCTGGACAGCAGTTTTTGATTGGTGGATGCATTTATCCACCAATCAGCAAGGACAACCTAGGTTGTTCACCAAAAATGGGCCGCCATCTAAACTTACATTCTTGCATTTCAAATAAAGATACCAAGAGAATAAAGAACATTTGAAAATAGGAGTAAATCCGAAAGTTGATTAAAATTGCATGCTGTATCTGAAGCACACAAGAAAATATTTGGGTACAGTGTCCCTTTAACAATGTTCCTTTAAGACACAGTCTATAAAGATTCATCAGCTATGGTCATATATGCTTGGATTTTATCCCAAACACACTATATGTGTGTGTGTGTGTGTGTGTGTGTGTGTGTATGTGTGTGTGTGTGTGTGTGTGTATGTGTGTGTGTGTGTGTGTATGTGTGTGTGTGTGTATGTGTGTGTGTGTATGTGTGTGTGTATGTGTGTATGTGTGTGTGTATGTGTGTGTATGTGTGTGTGTGTGTATGTGTGTGTGTACATATATACACATAAATATGGAATATAATAGTCTGTATTGTTATGCTACAAAGTAATATATTCTATTAGATAGATAATGTAAACATACCGTATATTTATTTGTAGGTTCCAAACAGGAGGAGTATGAAGCTGCACCAAGTCCACAGCAGGATGTTCCTACATTCACTGAGGAGGATGAGGATATCTATGGTGACACTACCTCCTATATCAGCCTCTTAGAAGATGATATGCAGCAGCCTAGGGCATATGAGGTGGAGGATGTATCATGCCCTTCTCCATCTACCTCGGAGACAACATTTCATGTTTTGGGTTCTGAACCCCAGCAGACTCATCCTACTCAACAATGGCAGTTCATGCATACTTCGCAGCAACAAATGGCACAGCCCCTACAGCTGCACCCACCGCAGCAGATGATGCACCCCCCACAACATCCTCCTCAGCAGCAGATGATGCACCCCCCCACAACATCCTCCTCAGCAGCAGATGATGCACCCCCCACAACATCCTCCTCAGCAGCAGATGATTCACCCCCCACAACATCCTCCTCAGCAGCAGATGATGCACCCACCACGACATCATTATCCTCAGCAGCAGATGATGCACCCACCACAGCAGCATACAGATCTGCATCATCTGTACTATATGCCTCCCACTCCTATGGCACAACAGGAATCCACACCACCACCCACTGCACCCACCAATGTATTGCCAACAGTGCCATCACAGACAACCTCACAGTCACCAATACGGAGAGACAGCCCTGGAACCAGCTAATTATTAGTTCCTGAGACACCAACTGTACAACAGGGTCCGGCACAGTCCCAGCAAGATGATCTACTGAGGCTCATACATAGAGAGCTTAGGCTGTCCAGGCTCCAGCAGCAGCAGGATTTGAGAAGGATACAGAGCCAAATGGACATCCATAATGCCTCACTCGTCCGCCTGGCAGAGGCAGTGGAGAGGCTCGCGGATAGGCCCCAAACTCCATCCTCCCTTGCATCCTCTGTCATCTCCCTGCAGGACCCTGAATCCAGGTTATTAGCCTCACATTCAGCTGGTGGGCGTCGCACAAGACGCCACACTGCCCCCCTAAGTACCTCTCCTCCAAAGTCAAAATCCCACCGCAAGAATTAATTAATATTCTTTTTTTTCCACCCAAGATATATCATATCTAATTTTTGCACTAAAGCACTTTTTTAAGTGCGATTTTCATCTCATAAATATGCATCCATTTTTCTAATCCAAATTTGAACATATATCTTAATATTATTCTAATAGCTGTTTATCTGCTAAAAATTAACAGCTTTATTCATTTTTATTTCACATGATGTCAATTAATATGCAGGTGTACATTGTTGATAAATTTATGTGTCCTTTTATTGAGGATATTATGCCGTTTAAGAATACTTGGGGATACGTGTCTGAAATTTATAAAGTATATGCTATCTAACATTAGTCAACGTGACATGTGTAAATGTTATGATTTATATTCCACAAGCATATGTTGTTTGCTCCTTCAGATGAAGCTAATAAGGGTTATACAGGGAGTGCAGAATTATTAGGCAAATGAGTATTTTGACCACATCATCCTCTTTATGCATGTTGTCTTACTCCAAGCTGTATAGGCTCGAAAGCCTACTACCAATTAAGCATATTAGGTGATGTGCATCTCTGTAATGAGAAGGGGTGTGGTCTAATGACATCAACACCCTATATCAGGTGTGCATAATTATTAGGCAACTTCCTTTCCTTTGGCAAAATGGGTCAAAAGAAGGACTTGACAGGCTCAGAAAAGTCAAAAATAGTGAGATATCTTGCAGAGGGATGCAGCACTCTTAAAATTGCAAAGCTTCTGAAGCGTGATCATCGAACAATCAAGCGTTTCATTCAAAATAGTCAACAGGGTCGCAAGAAGCGTGTGGAAAAACCAAGGCGCAAAATAACTGCCCATGAACTGAGAAAAGTCAAGCGTGCAGCTGCCAAGATGCCACTTGCCATGAGTTTGGCCATATTTCAGAGCTGCAACATCACTGGAGTGCCCAAAAGCACAAGGTGTGCAATACTCAGAGACATGGCCAAGGTAAGAAAGGCTGAAAGACGACCACCACTGAACAAGACACACAAGCTGAAACGTCAAGACTGGGCCAAGAAATATCTCAAGACAGATTTTTCTAAGGTTTTATGGACTGATGAAATGAGAGTGAGTCTTGATGGGCCAGATGGATGGGCCTGTGTCTGGATTGGTAAAGGGCAGAGAGCTCCAGTCCGACTCAGACGCCAGCAAGGTGGAGGTGGAGTACTGGTTTGGGCTGGTATCATCAAAGATGAGCTTGTGGGGCCTTTTCGGGTTGAGGATGGAGTCAAGCTCAACTCCCAGTCCTACTGCCAGTTTCTGGAAGACACCTTCTTCAAGCAGTGGTACAGGAAGAAGTCTGCATCCTTCAAGAAAAACATGATTTTCATGCAGGACAATGCTCCATCACACGCGTCCAAGTACTCCACAGCGTGGCTGGCAAGAAAGGGTATAAAAGAAGAAAATCTAATGACATGGCCTCCTTGTTCACCTGATCTGAACCCCATTGAGAACCCGTGGTCCATCATCAAATGTGAGATTTACAAGGAGGGAAAACAGTACACCTCTCTGAACAGTGTCTGGGAGGCTGTGGTTGCTGCTGCACACAATGTTGATGGTGAACAGATCAAAACACTGACAGAATCCATGGATGGCAGGCTTTTGAGTGTCCTTGCAAAGAAGGTGGATATATTGGTCACTGATTTGTTTTTGTTTTGTTTTTGAATGTCAGAAATGTATATTTGTGAATGTTGAGATGTTATATTGGTTTCACTGGTAAAAATAAATAATTGAAATGGGTATATATTTGTTTTTTGTTAAGTTGCCTAATAATTATGCACAGTAATAGTCACCTGCACACACAGATATCCCCCTAAAATAGCTATAACTAAAAACAAACTAAAAACTACTTCCAAAACTATTCAGCTTTGATATTAATGAGTTTTTTGGGTTCATTGAGAACATGGTTGTTGTTCAATAATAAAATTAATCCTCAAAAATACAACTTGCCTAATAATTCTGCACTCCCTGTACAGTTATAGAAGAGTTGAAAAGTAAATACTCCTTCCTGTTGATATGGCCAAATACCTTGCATTCATTCTTATAGTCCTATGTGGAATGTAATATCTGAAATATATACCTATTATGACTAATACCTATCATGACTAATGCACTCCTTGTTGTCAAGATTATTATTCAATATTTAGAATAATTAGATAAATGTATCTTTATGATATTTAAGCACTGATGTATACACAACATATATGTGATTGCCATGATATAGAGGTGATTAATACATTTTAATTGACATCATATGAACAGACACAGACTCTCCCTGGGACCAATGCACTTTTAAAATGTTTCAATAACTCCATGTTTAAGACAATACTTCATATCTCTTGAAGTATGTAATATTAAGCACTTATGTATTTTGGTTAATAGTCTAAATATTGCAAATGTATTATCTGCTTTAGCAGACATGACATTACATATATTTTATGAATATTAGTACTATGACACATTATAACTTTAATGTGTCATCGTTTTGTATTGAATAAATATGATTTTCACATTGAAAATTACATTTGAATGAGGGTAAATCTGTAATAATAAAACTCATCTTCATGATAAACAACTTATTTCCTTTGAATTATTTTTCTATATGTATTGAGATTATATATAGCATCCCTGGGCAAAGGTTTCATTTTGAATAGGTAGATATTTTATTTATTGTTATAATATTTTACCAGGAAAGATACATTGAGATTTCTATAGTTTTCAAGTATGTCCTGGGTCCACAAAACATTGCATTGATACAATGGGTACAATAAAATAAAAAACAATAATAATACATATGCCCAAAAATTTAACATAGAACAGGTAGGAAATATATAATCAACAATGACAGGTGCATTCTGTTTTGAGATATGTAGAGAGGGATTTTTTAAAGGATATTAGGCATGGGGAAGGTTTGAAAGTGTGCGGGAGGTCGCTCCATAATTGTGGTGCTTGCATATATTTTTATATGTACATACATATTGATATTTCTATGACAACATGGGTGCAAATATTCCCATACATAGGACCAATAAATGTAGCATATATAATGTTATTTGTACATTGAAACACTCATAATTTTTTTGTGATTTGCAATTTCAATGAGAAACAGGCCTCAAAAAAGCTCTTTTTCCTCCTTTACACCTAGTTGAGCTGGGGGTAATATTTCTCAATGTATCGACAGCCTCCGACAGTGTATTAATGGTTAGCGCTTTCATTGGAAACCTGGTATAATTTATCGATTAACGGCTTCTATTACTTTCTATGGGACGCGAAGATCTTTTCGGCAGCCGAAGTCCGGCTGCCGATATTGAGGTATAACGCGCCATTGGAAACAGTCGTTAAACGATATTGCTTTCGACAGCATATTTAACGGTTTGCGAGTGCACGCAAACTGAATTACAACTCAATGGAAGCGAGGCCTAAATAATTTGACAATTGTTTATATTATTATATATCTATATTGAGTTATTGTATTGATATTCTATTCATTCCTTATAAATATATATTTTTTTTATCTTTTGATTAGCACCCTCTATTGGAAGAGATTGTATTGATGTCTTCTTTGCAATTAGTTTTTTACCTGTTTAGGTTATATAGAGGTGCAGCTTACTTTAGCAATGTTATCTACATTAGAGAGAACTGCTAGAAGGAACTCTTATAGTTCAAATGCTCCACCCTCAAAAATCCCCAAGACTCTAATGAAGTGAAATCTATTGTCAACCTGTTTTCTAAATTGGAGGATTTACTGAAGACAGAGCATAGACATTGGTGGGATATAGATTCCCTGACCAAATACAAAGAAAAAAAGCAAATACCCAGAGGGTTGAGGATACTCAAAAATTGTTCTTTTAAAAAGATGCAGAATTGTTAGAAAAATGGTATACTATATTGAATGATTGTTCTTTCAGCTTAATTGATTTATTGATTACACACAGGAAAAAATTAAACACTGAAGTAGGGAAAGAGATAGATTCCATACAACAAGAATTAGTATCTTTGAAAGAACATCAAGACTATATAAAACTTCAGAAAAAAGAGGAAAAGAGTCTCTTTATAGTAGTAATAAAATCTTGAAGCTTTATTTACAAAAAAAGGATAAAAAATCCATCAGCACCAGCACAAACAAACGGAGACAGCTGGCCCTACTAGTTTCGGCATGTTACTAAAACAAGAGGCGTTTAAAAGTAACACTCCTCACAGCTATTGGCTACAAGTAAATACAAAAATACACCCACTTAACCCATTAAATGATAATTGGAACAGAAACAGGAGGTAGCAAGTGTAAATACAAAAGTAAATATAAACATAGGGTGATAAAATATGTTGTAAAACAGCTGAGTTGTTATAAATATATAAGCACTTGAAGAAACACACAATATATGGAGAAAATGGATTATGTACAAAAACACAGCAGGGTAAAGAACATAGAACAGTAAAAAAAACCTCTGCAAAATTAATGTTGTCAATGGTACATAGATAGTTTAAATGAATAAACATGCATATGAATCCAAAACACTTTTGCAAAAGATTGGCAATTAAATAGTGCATAGTGTATACTAAACGCTCTGGTATGGACAGTGTTTTTTGTCATATACAGTGCAAAATATAATATGGTTCAAAATTGAATTTGTATATATCATAGTATCAATATATAACATATGATATGGCATTGGAAAACATTAGTCTCCAACTAAAGCGTGATCTGCCCAAAGTCCGAAAAGCCCAAAAATGTCCCATGTGGAACAAAGCTTTATGTATAGAAAAAATCTCACAAATACAAAGTGCTTTTCAATCAAAGATACCCTGAGCTAGAAATCATAAAGTTGAAGACCATGCACCATATATTAAAACTAAGGTTTAATTGATAAGTGCCTGGAATACATATAGGTACAAGACCTTGTATACTGAATAATCAATGTAATATAACACAAATTCAATTAGACACTAATGCAAAGGACAAAGGAACATATGTATAACCTTGAATAATATTGCAATAAGTATATAATATTCAGTGAGTCTAAAGGTACTTAAATATTTTAAGATATTACTGACTAGTCAGTACCCTTGTTAAAACATGAAATAAGTTAAACCAATATGATTAACACCAGTGGTTGATGAGGTCAAACTCGGAGTTGAAGCCATTAGGGATCTGGGTGCAAAGCTTAAAAATCCAAAAGGCTTCTTGGCGTGCCAGAATAACATTCTTGTCACCACCTCTTTGAGGTCTCCTGATGGCTTCAACTGCCCGCCACTTAAATGACCTAACATCACCCCTGTGAATTTCAACAAAATGTCTGGAAAGTTCAGAACAAGTCCTCTCATTTTTAATGTAACCAAGGTGTTTGCGTATTCGTATTCGAGTCCCTGGTCGTCATACCAATGTACGGAAGATGGTGATCAGTACATTCTATGAGGTACACAACATAATCAGTGGAGCATTTAATGCAACCACTGGTCTCATAAGTTTTATTAGTGACACATGAGTATTTTTTTTTTCCCTCAGTGAGGTAGTCACAAGCCTTGCACCTAGATACTCCACATTTATAGGTGCCATTAACAGAGAGCCAATAGTGGTTCTATGCTTTTGAGGTAGCTGACTGGGGGAAAGAATATTACCCAGTGTTTTATTTCTGGAATATACACACTTGAAACCTTTTTCCACTATAGGCTTCAATTGTTTATCCCCATATAAGATGGGAAAATACTTCCTGAGAATATTACAAATCTCATAGTAGTCCGATGAATACTGTGTAATGAAATGTGTTCGTTTATCAGCAGCTTTGGGAGGTTTACTCAGTAAAGTATCCTCTCTTGTGGTATGATTTACTTTGTCTATAGCATTGTTAACTAGAGTGTGGCTATATCCTCTCTCAAGCAGCCTATGTTTAATCACCTGGCTCTCACGTATGTAGTGAGAGTCTTTTTTACATATTCTCCTGGCTCTAAGAAGTTGTCCCTTTGCAATACTCTTGAAGACATGTTTCGGGTAAGAGCTTTTACTGTGTAGAAGGGTATTCCCTGCTATAGGTTTCTGATATAATTTGGAAACAATGGTACCTGTATTAGTATCACCCCCAAGGGTAACATCCAAGAAGTTTATTTCCAGCTTATGCCACTCATGTGTGAAGTTGACTCCATTGTCACTTACATTTAAGTAATCTAAGTTGACTTCATTGTCACTTACATTTAAGTAATTTAAGAAAGTATAAATTCACCAGCCACTGAATCATCAGAGGACCAGATGATTAATAAATCATCAATGAAATGCGTGTATAGCTGTATATATTTGGCATAGGGGTTTCTATCTGCATACACATAGTTGATCTCAAGCCACCCCATAAATATATTCGCATATGAGGGGGAAAACTTTGCCCCCATGGCAGTGCCCTGTGTCTGCAGGTAGAAAACTCCCTCAAACATAAAATAATTATGCTTGAGTAGAAAAAGAGTGACTCTGATGATAAATTCAGTGGTGGTGTCATTTATAGAATAAAAAGTCTCCAGAAAGTATCTGATGGCCTGGATACCTAAGTCATGAGGTATACTGGAGTACAAGGACACCACATCAACTGTGAGCCAACTCATAGTTGATGTCCAGATGATTCTATCTAAAAGTTTTAATACATGTGTGGTATCTTTTATGTGGCTGTGTAAGGAGGACACAACTGGTTGTAAAATAGCGTCCAACCACTCGGACAATGGCTCTAAAAGGGAGCCAATGCCTGAAACAATGGGGCGCCCTTTGACATTTGAAACACTTTTATGAACTTTCGGAAGATGATGGAAGATAGGTGCCACTGGATAGTCCACAAATAGATACTTAACAGTATCATCGTCCAGTAGGCCCAAATATCTTCCATCATCCAACAAGTTCAAAAGTTCCTTTTGGAACCTATTTGTGGAATCATGGAGCAGTGCAGTGTATGTGGCAGGGTCATTCAATTGTCTTTTTGCCTCACTGATATACATATCTTTATCAAGGAGAACTATGCTTCCACCCTTGTCAGAGTTTCTAATAACCAAAGATTGGTCATTTTTAAGGGCACTAAGTGCCTCTTTCTCCTTAACTCACAGGTTGTGGTTGCTAGGTCTCCTAGAATGATATAGTGTGATAAGATCTTCAACTACCCTCTTGTGGTAAAGTTCCAACGACTTCCCTCTACTCTGTAGGGGGTAAAATTTGGAAGCTTGCTTAAACCTAGGTAAGATATCTGGCATAGAATAATTGAACATATCTGATTCAGCTTGTAAACTCTCTAACACTGCAACATCATATGCATCCTGAGAGTCACTAAGGCTAGGTGTAGAGCCAGGCGAATATATCACAGGGTTAGTGTTGCTATCAGAGATGGAAGAATCAGCAGGTTCTAAGGCTTGCCTATCATCACTTACTAAGAAGTGTTTTTGTAGGGTTAGTTTTCTAACAAATTTATTTACATCGACTATTGTATCAAAAAGATTGAAGCTAGTATTTGGACAGAAACCCAGTCCATAGTTAAGTACCTTAATTTCCATGGGTGTAAGTATATGTGAAGATAAGTTGATCACACTACCTAAGTCGGTCGTTTTATCTCTCTTAGTGAGTATCTGTGTTTGCTCACAGGCTCTGTCCCTCCCCCCTGTCGGTTGTTTTAGAACAGACCGAAAAACCTGACTATTTGTAGTGTTGGATCTACTTGGCGCAGTACTGGTACCTTCATGAGTGGTATATATATCCCTGTGTACAACAGTCCCACTTATTGAACCAGATATTTTAGGTTTTGCTCCCTGAGTTCCCCCAGTGGATACACTAGATGTATTATCATCCACAGCCAGTGGGTATGCTGTTGTTATCTGTGGAGCAATTTGTGTAATCTGGGTGTTAATGTCTGACCTAGCTTCATTTTCAGAGCCTGAATTTTCCTCACCAGACGTGGAAACCAAGAAGGATGATTGTTCATCATCAGTGGCATCCAAATCTACAAAACTAACTTTCTTTTTGTTTTTGTTTTTATTTTTGCTATTACCTTTCTTGTGTTTGCGAGATATACTACTAAAATCATCACTCCCTGAAGCCTCAATGGTTTCAGAATTATTGGTCAACATTTTGTTAGATTTATTCTTGTTGTTTTTGTTAAAATTCCTACCTCTGAACCTGGCCTGTTTTTGCCAGATAAAAACCTTAACCTCTTGGTAGAACCTTTGGTATATAAAACTTAATACACAAACAATTAAAGCATCTGATAATTACCAAAATGAGATTATCAAAATTAAACAAGGGAACATGAAACGAGATGAAGATGATTATGAAAAGGGAGAAGTATATACCTTTAATAGGAAAAAGGAAAATAAGGGTCATGAATAGACACTAGTACAAAATAAAAAGAAAATTAACAACAAACAGAAAAATTACACAAATACACAGATGTCCCAAAATAGGAATTATCAATCATACCAGAATGTTAACAATCATTACAATACATCTAAACAAATGTCCATTAATACAAATTCCCCTTTCAGAAATAAACCCCACAACCAGCATCAAAATCAGCATAAAAATCAATATTATGCAAATCTTAATGAGATACCAGTCTCCAATAGATTCCAAGCTTTGCAGAGCACAATTCACAATTTCATTATACTGATAGATCAGAATATCCACACCAACAATTTGAAAGACCTGATGTACAAGGGAGAGATGATGCACCCTCGACCTCTAATGGGTCTTTTTTAGAGGAACGCCAGTTGGCACCGCTCTGGACGTGAAATTACAATCAGTCAAACAACAAAAAAGACCATTTCCAAACGGGGAAGAAGAGGGTGAGGTCACACTGTAAAAAAAGAAAAATTACAAAAAAGTAAAAGAGGGGATTTTCAACTTCTCATCGCGTATAATTAGGGATGATGAGATAAGAATACTAGGACGGGGTTTGTCCTATTGTCCTCCCAATCCACACAATATTTTTTATTTATTTGTTGATCTCAACAGATACACAAGAAAACTATCTCTACAGCGATATTTTTCTATCAAAAATATGAAAAAGAAAAAGATTGTAGGTACTCAGATTAAACTAAATTCTGATAGTTCTGCTTCTCTCACGGTCTATTACATGGAACCTGACGAACTATCTAATGATCTGTTTGACACTTGTATTCACACTCACCTAAAACCTTCATCAACATTTAATCCACCTAAATTAGAAGTCTCTTATATAGACTTATTTCAAGAAATGGTGATGCGTGATTTAGAGACAATACCTTCTAAAACATATGGTAGACAGAATTTATGGACAAATGAAAAAAGGGCCCTTGAAAGCCTTACTAGGGATAAAAACCTAGTCATTCGTCAAGCTGATAAGGGCGGCGGAATCATCCTTCAAGACTATGAGGATTATGTGGCAGAAGCTACACGAATATTGTGGGACACTAAATTTTATTGTAAATTGAATAAAGACCCCACAGAACATTTTTCAAAATAGCTTATTGAGATCTTGGAGGATGGTGGTAGAAAGTGCATCCTAAAAAATAAAAAAGAGAAAAGATATTTGATGCCGGATCATCCTAGTGTGCCTTTCTACTACCACCTCCCTAAGATCCACAAAGCCCCTCATAAACCCCCTGGAAGGCCCATTATTGCGGGCATCAATAGTGTCACAGATCGATTATCAGAATATATAGATCTGTTTTTACAGAATTACGTTGTCCATTTACTGGCCTATATCTGATAGAATTTCTAGATATCTCCTTCTACTGGGGGCCCCAAGGAGAGTTATGCACCTCCACTTTTTTAAAAAAAAGTAGATAGTAACAACTTTCTACATTTCGGAAGTTATCGCCTCGAAAACTGGAAGATTAATATACCATTTAGCCAGTTCAACAGAATTAGGAGAAATGGCAATACTCTAGAAACATATGATTCCCAATCCCCCATCCTAGTTGAAAGATTCTTAGCAAAAGGATAACCACTTTCTCTGGTAGAGAATAGTCAAAAAACAGCCAGAGATTTAAATAGAACTGATCTACTTCAAGGAAAACCCCATAGAAATCAAACAATTAACAAGGATGGCGACTTTATATCACAGCCACGTTTTAACACCCAATACAACTCTAATCATAGAGCGATAAAGAAGTCATTACATAAACATTGGCATTTACTCCAGAAAGATCCTATACTTCAACAAATTTTGATTCTAAACCTTTGGTGACCTATAGAAGAGCCCCCACCCTTAAGCAAAGACTGGCACCCAGTAAGATAGTGATGTCAAAAAAATCAGGGGTTAAATGACTTAAATTAAATACTCCTCCAGGTATTTATAGATGCAGACACCCCAGGTGCACTATGTGTAAATACATTTCACATAAATCGACAACTATAACTGCCAATACTACTGGTGAAGTTTTCAAAATAAAGGGGCATATCACTTGTAATACATCTTTTGTCATTTATGTATTATCCTGAAGTAGGTCTTCTTTGTATCATTTTATGATATGATCAATTTTATTTTTATTTATTTTCACCATCATTATTTTGCATTTAAAGGGCCATATTACCCCTATCCTAGTAACCTACCCCTTTAAGAGGGTTTAGAAATTGTGGGGTTAATTCCTTATATGGACTCACACTAGCGTACACATTAAATGATTATTTTCTGATTCAATATTAATTGTTTAGTCAGGTTTTTTAATGTTATTTTATTGTTAGTATCATATATCATTTATACACATTCAGATATATTTTGGCAGATTAGCGACTATGTGCACATTATATTTAGGATCACAGGTCCACATTCGATTATCACGCCAGTTCACTATGTATGATTTATCTACACCATTAAGAGATCTTTATATCACCTTCTTTTTGTTTATGAATTTAGCGTAGCTATTAATGCTTTAATATTTTACATTACACTTGCAGTCACGCCCCCTTCATAGTCACGAGACCGGAAGTAAACAGGGTCTCTTAGTGTAAAGACTTAACAAAAAGACACAGCACGAATGAATCTCAAAATCGGCAAGAAGATTCTTCTATATACATTTGAAAGGTACATTACCATCAGTATAGTATGATGATTGTCACATATATTATTCTCACATTGCATATTTTTATTATGATCTTCAAAAAGTGAAACATCACACTTTTTTCACTTTGTAACATTGCACAATGAATAAAAATTTATATAATACATGATGCACTGAGAGGATACTGATACCATTAGAGTGTCAGGTCAGTCTAATTTATTTGATTTTATTTTATTTTACTTTGTATCTCAGTTGATTGAACTTATCTTAGCAATGACACAAAGTGACTATTACTGTATATTTACACTTTATTCTTGTAACACTACCTAGTAGCGAATCACTGTATTCACACCTTCAAATTTTTACAAATATATTTGATCACAATGAAGCCTTTAAGACAAATATTTTACACACTATAGATAGACCTATTTGTATATTTTGGATGAGAATATGTGTTCCAAACAAAGGGTTACTTTGAAGAGACCACTCCCTTGTGTTTATATGTGTATATATTTACAGACATATATACACATATAAACACATAAATACATATGTACACATATAGACAAGTGCATTGGAGCCCTTTGCAGTTTAGTAGATAAAAACATGTAAAAACATATTTATCTAATACTCATTTTTAATTAAGTGTTTTACTGTATTTGTACTATAATTGGTTAACATTCCAATGTTCTGCACCCAGCAGAATATGTTCTTTGTATTTTTAAATAGATATTCCTATATATCTGTATATATATATATATATATATATATATATATATATATATATATATATATATATATATATATATATATATATATATACCTATATCATACCCCCCAACTGTCCCGAGTTTCGCGGGACAGTCCTGATTTTAGGGGTCTGTCCCCCTGTCCCGGGTTGCTAGCCATCTGTCCCGATTTGCCCCAGGCATTAAAAAAAATAAAAAAAAAAATATTTTTTTTATTCTGTTGGGCCCATACTCAGAAGCAGCTGGGTTTGCTCTCACAGGGTTAGATACCTGTTAGATTCCCTGTGGAAAAGGAATGGTGTGTGGGTTAAGCAGGAGTAAGAAGGCTGTATACACTCTGATCAAGGGTAATAGTGACCTCTCTAACCTACCTCTGGTAGTGATGAATTCTAACCCCTGGTGATAATACTAGCATGCCTTCAGTTTTATACAATGAGCAGTGCTAATATCAGGGTAACGAACAGTGGCAGCCACAGACTGCCAGCTAATGTGCTTGCCTACCCCAGGACCCCATACAATGAATTACAGATACCCATATATGATGTAGTGTGTGTGTCTATCTGTATCCATAACTGTGTGTGTGTATCTGTATGTATACATTTATGCTATGTAGTGTGTGTGTGTCTGCATGTATAAATGTAACCTATGTAGTGTGTGTATCTGCATGTATAAGTGTATGCTATGTAGTGTGTTTGTCTGCATGTATAAGTCTATACTATGTAGTGTCTGTGTATATGCATGTATAAGTGTATGCTATGTAGTGTGTGTGTATCTGCATGTATAAGTGTATGCTATGTAGTGTGTGTATCTTCATGTGTAAGTGTATGCTATGTAGTGTGTGTGTATCTGCATGTATAAGTGTATACTATGTAGTGTGTGTGTATCTGCATGTATAAGTGTATGCTATATAGTGTGTGTGTATCTGCATGTTTAAGTGTATGCTATGTAGTGTGTATGTGTATCTGCATGTATAAGTGTATACTATGCAGTGTGTGTGTGTGTATCTGCATGTATAAGTGTATACTATGTAGTGTGTGTGTGTGTATCTGCATGTGTAGTGTGTGTGTATCTGCATGTGTAAGTGTATGCTATGTAGTGTGTAGTGTGTGTGTGTATCTGCATGTATAAGTGTATACTATGTAGTGTGTGTGTGTGTATCTGCATGTATAAGTGTATACTATGTAGTGTGTGTGTGTGTATCTGCATGTGTAGTGTGTGTGTATCTGCATGTGTAAGTGTATGCTATGTAGTGTGTGTGTGTATCTGCATGTATAAGTGTATGCTATGTAGTGTGTGTGTATCTGCATGTGTAAGTGTATGCTATGTAGTGTGTGTGTGTATCTGAATGTATAAGTGTATACTATGCAGATATATTTTGGCAGATTAGCGACTATGTGCACATTATATTTAGGATCACAGGTCCACATTCGATTATATCGCCAGTTCACTATGTATGTAAACCATTTAGGGATCTTTATATCACCTTCTTTTTGTGTATGAATTTAGCGTAGCTAGTAATGCTTTTATTTTTTACATTACACTTGCAGTCACGCTCCCTTCATAGTCACGAGACCGGAAGTAAACAGGGTCTCTTAGTGTAAAGACTTAACAACAAGACACAGCACGAAGGAATCTCAAAATCGGCAAGAAGATTCTTCTATATACATTTGAGAGGTAAATTACCATCAGTATAGTATGACGATTGTCACATATATTATTCTCACATTGCATATTTTTATTATGATCTTCAAAAAGTGAAACATCACACTTTTTTCACTTTGTAACATTGCACAATGAATAAAAATTTATATAATACATGATGCACTGAGAGGATACTGATACCATTAGAGTGTCAGGTCAGTCTAATTTATTTGATTTGATTTTATTTTACTTTGAATCTCAGTTGATTGAACTTATCTTAGCAATGACACAAAGTGACTATTACTGTATATTTACACTTTATTCTTGTAACACTACCTAGTAGCGAATCACTGTATTCACACCTTCAAAATTTTACAAATATATTTGATCACAATGAAGCCTTTAAGACAAATATTTTACACACTATAGATAGACCTATTTTTATATTTTGGATGAGAATATGTGTTCCAAACAAAGGGTTACTTTGAAGAGACCACTCCCTTGTGTGTGAGGGTGGTTCTCAGGTGCTTTTTCTGTTTATTCTGATTGGTAAAGGTTTAGTAAAGCATGTATTTAAAGGCTAATCATAGCCCTATTTTGTATGCCTGATGAAACAGCGTTTGAAGCGCTGAGAAACGCGTAGCATTTTTTAGGGGGGTCTATCACTATACCCCACCTAGCTCTGGTTCCTGTTTTTAAATAGCTTTTATGGTTTTATAATAAATTGGTTGTTGAACCTTTTGAACTGGAACCTGCCTCGCCTATCCTTTACCAATCACTTCCACTGGAAGTAATAAGCTGCTGGAAACCCTGCAGCTGTGTGCTCTTGTGATTCCTGAATTGAGCTCCTGCTATCCTGCTTTCCTGGGCATTCACATTTGGGAGTGTTTGCACTCGACAGAACAGTAAGCTGGATTGCTGTAAAAATATCACTGTCTGAGTGCTCCTGGGAATTGTTAGTACCCTGACACAGGGTTTTATCTGCAATTATCCCACACCATTTACTACTGATACACACATGCACCTCTCTATGTTTTTGTATTTCTGTACTATACATTAAAAAGAACAGTTACACTTATAACATCACCTAATAAAAAATGATTCATAGAAATTTTACACACAAAAGCTAAAAATATATATAAATAAATTATATATTATGTATGTATATATATATATATAATCCTGCAATAATCCTTTTAAAGGGATAGCTGTGTTAAAACAGTATTTTGAAGCAAAAAAAACTGAGAATTTGCATATCTAATTTGCATAACTTACCCAGAATTCTATTGTGCATTGGTAACATTGTATATGAGGTATTTCTGGGGAAAACAAGTGGAGATTCTTGCCTAGATGTGCTAATTTCCTATGAAAATAATTACATTGATTCTATATATATATATATATATATATATATATATATATATATATATATATATATATATATATGTGTGTGTGTGTGTTTACATATGTGCTCATATGTATGTATATGTCTATGTACTGTATATATTTACAGACATATATACACATATAAACACATAAATACATATGTACACATATATAGACAAGTGCATTGGAGCCCTTTGCAGTTTAGTAGATAAAAACATGTAAAAACATATTTATCTAATACTCATTTTTAATTAAGTGTTTTACTGTATTTGTACTATAATTAGTTCAAATTCCAATGTTCTGCACCCAGCAGAATATGTTCTTTGTATTTTTAAATATATATTCCTATATATTTGTATATATATATATATATATATATATATATATACCTATATCATACCCCTCAACTGTCCCGAGTTTCGCGGGACAGTCCTGATTTTAGGGGTCTGTCCCCCTGTCCCGGGTTGCTAGCCATCTGTCCCAATTTGCACCAGGCATTAAAAAAAAAAAAAAAAAAATATATATATATTTTTTATTCTGTTGGGCCCATACTCAGAAGCAGCTGGCTTTGCTCTCACAGGGTTAGATACCTGTTAGATTCCCTGTGGAAAAGGAATGGTGTGTGGGTTAAGCAGGAGTAAGAAGGCTGTATACACTCTGACCACTGGTAACGGTGACCTCTCTAACCTACCTCTGGTAGTGAGGAATTCTAACCCTTGGTGATAATACTAGCATGCCTTCAGTTTTATACAATGAGCAGTGCTAATACCAGGGTAACGAACAGTGGCAGCCACAGACTGCCAGCTAATGTGCTTGCCTACCCCAGGACCCCATACAATGAATTACAGATACCCATATATGATGTAGTGTGTGTGCCTATCTGTATCCATAACTGTGTGTGTGTATCTGTATGTATACATTTATGCTATGTAGTGTGTGTGTGTCTGCATGTATAAATGTAACCTATGTAGTGTGTGTATGTGTATCTGCATGTATAAGTGTATGCTATGTAGTGTGTGTGTGTGTCTGCATGTATAAGTCTATACTATGTAGTGTCTGTGTATATGCATGTATAAGTGTATGCTATGTAGTGTGTGTGTATCTGCATGTATAAGTGTATGCTATGTAGTGTGTGTATTTTCATGTGTAAGTGTATGCTATGTAGTGTATGTGTATCTGCATGTATAAGTTTATACTATATAGTGTGTGTGTATCTGCATGTATAAGTGTATGCTATGTAGTGTGTGTGTATCTGCATGTGTAAGTGTATGCTATGTTGTGTGTGTGTATCTGCATATATAAGTGTATACTATATATACTAAATGTCTTGATCCAGTGGTGGCTGGTGAAATTAAAAGATGGTGGAGCGCTTGACCCCACCCCTTTAAATAAAACCACACCATCAGATGGCACTACCAATTCATTAATTAAATAAATAAAAGGTAGAAACACAGAAAAGCACTCGGGGGGAGAGAGACACAGAGGGTTAGAGAGAAAGAGAGAGAGAGACACAATCACACACAGAGGGTTAGAGAGAGAAAGAGAGAGAGACACAATCATACACAGAGGGTTAGAGAGAGAAAGAGAGAGAGAGACACAATCACACACAGAGGGTTAGAGAGAGAAAGAGAGAGACACAATCACACACAGAGGGTTAGAGAGAGAAAGAGAGAGACACAATCACACACAGAGGGTTAGAGAGAGAAAGAGAGAGAGAGACACAATCATACACAGAAGGTTAGAGAGAGAGAGAGAGAGAGAGAGAGAGAGAGAAAGAGAGACACAATCACACACAGAGGGTTAGAGAGACACATAAGGGATGAGAGTCAGAGGGAGGAAGAGAAACAGAGAGAGAAAGAGACCATGGGGGAGAACAACACATAAAGAGATGGATAGATAGACACACACACACACACACAAGGGGGGGGGAGGGACCACTGCATTTTAAAGTAATAAAACAGCAGAGCTACAGAGAGTTCAGAAAATGTGTCTATAATTTAGTGTGAAGTACAGAGGCAAGCTGCTAAGTTAGTGGGTGTAAAGTATGAGTAAACAAAATACAAAAATGACCCTGCTGTAAAAGAGTAAAAAAACACTAAACCACATTCATTAAATTATCATTTTCCCTAACAGAATCCCTTTCAGTAAAATCTTACTTTAATAAGATGTGGCTAAAACACTGCAGTGCTTTCTCTGCCTCTCTTCCTGCTCTGTATTAAGGAAGTGACAGTGGCACATTCCACTGCACTTAGAGGGGAAGAACAGAACTCTCTTTTTCACTTTAGCAAAGCTAGCATGTTCACAGGACAGCAACAAAATATATGAAAGTGTTTTTTTTTTCCTTTTTGTTTTGTTTTAAATGATTTAACATCCAGCCCCAACCCAAAGTTCCACTTACTAATGCCTCTTGCTGGATTGGTTCAGCCCAAATAGGACTGCCTCAAATAAGCAGTTAATGGGCCATGCAATGATCTTAACCACTTGCATCCAGTAGGTGGCACAGCATGTTGTGTAATGGTGGGCAGACCTGCTTGTGCCTCTCCATTGCACAACATATAGCTGTGAGAAAAAAAATGCTGGGGAAAAAATAAATAATTTTTTTTTTTAAAGCCAATAAAAAAAAAAATATATTTTTGCCCATATGAGAGGTGAAGCACTGCCTCACCTGCCTCTAGTGACTGCACATCACTGCTATGTAGTGTGTGTGTGTGTGTGTGTATCTGCATGTGTAGTGTGTGTGTATCTACATGTGTAAGTGTATGCTATGTAGTGTGTGTGTGTGTGTGTATCTGCATGTATAAGTGTATACTATGTAGTGTGTGTGTGTATCTGCATATATAAGTGTATACTATGCACTGCAGTGTGTGTGTGTGTATCTGCATGCATAAGTGTATGCTATGTAGTGTGTGTGTGTATCTGCATATGTAAGTGTATGCTATGTAGTTTGCTACTGTGCATTTTTGCTGACTTTAAAGGCCAGAATTTAGAATATTAATGGGGAATGCAGAGAGCACTTTTAAAGAATTTATTATTAAATGTCCAATTAAGATAAAAATATTTAGCAATGTCTTTGCAAAGGCTAATTAAATACATAGCTCACATAGCCATACCAGTGGTTTGAGCTTGTGTTTGATTTGTTGCTTAAGTATATTAAAATTTATGACTTTATTTAGAATTTTATTTATATTACTTTGGTCTTATGATTTTTTTAAGCCCCGCCCACCACATTTAAATTTGTTTGCCCTCTTTTGAATTTTGAAATGTTGGGAGGTATGCTATATGTATGATCATTTATGTATGCGTGTGTGTATATATATATATATATATATATATATATATATATATATATATATATATATATATATATATATATATCATATATTTGTATAAATATATATTGTACACAGTGGTGTCTTTTTTTGACCAGTAATGTGTTTTGGCTTTTTTTCATGGCATTTTCAAAGTAAATATTTAAGAGGACTTTCAAAACACTTGCATTAACGCATACACACAGTTATGCACATATGCACACACACATATCTATCTATTGCTGCAATATATATAAAACCCCCAAACACAGATTTCTTAATACAATATTTCCCCAAACACAATAGTAAGTGCTGAAAGTCAACAGAAATAAAAGCAATAGCTAGGTAAATAAATTAACGATTCAGTTATCTCTAAAAAGTATGCTCCATGGGCAGTCTCTTTTTATAGCCCCATAGAATGTAAGCTCCTTGTGCAAAATTTCTCATTATATACCTGTATAATATTTATAAAATGATCAAGTGAGTGCGTTAATTAGTGATCCACTTGTAATTTGGCCCATAACTTTTAACCCTCAACTCCACTGTCGCTTTATAAACCCCCCCCCCCCCCACAAGGTTGCCCATAAAGTGAGAAAGTTTATTTTCTGCTTAAGTTTGGTAGGTAGTAAAGCAAACCAGACACCATACCTCCTGTCTCCTTGCAAACACAACACTCTATTTCACCAAATATATGACACTATCATAGTTTCAAATATAATATCACAGTTTGCATGTTTAATTAGAGTCCAAGGTTTTATAATGTAAAGAATGTTCTTACCTAATTAGGGCCAGATTAGTAAGGTGCAAAAGATATTGGGGTTTTGTTATGGTTTACGCACATGTTAAATTGCGCTTCTGTTACTAGTTGAGCGTAATCGGAAATTAAACAAAAATTATTACTCGTCCTCAAAGCTGTGGTTAACTGTATCGTGAAACAAAAAGTGTCACAAAACACATCAAAAACATATTTAAAAGTACACTTACAATCATAATAACCCCATCTAATAAAAAATTATTACAAAAAATATTGCATTAAAAAGTTATAAGGACTTGTTTACCCTTATTTCAGCATCTGAAATAGCTGATTTAGCCTATGGTATCCCAACCTATACTGAAAGTTTCTGGTGTTAAGTCTAGGCTATTGACAGGCAATGTAAACACAACAAGCCGAAGAAATTACACTCCTAGTGGGGTGTAGAAGAGATAACTAATTATATTTTTATTTTACATTGTTCCCTCTAAGGCCCCAATGATCAAAAGTGCTGCAAGCTGGCAAGATATTCTAAGGGTTCCATTGCAATGTTGAGCAAGCCTGACGAAATATTCCAAGTTACAAACATAGATACTTACAGGTGGCTTCCCCGAGAGGCGTTTACTATACATGCCATCGGTGGGCGATGCGGGTGATAGATAACACCCAGCATCACCACCCATATTGACGAAGTATATTAAACGATCCCTTGGAATATAACTGCTGTGCCTAACCACTAATACACCTAAAATGAAGAACCCCACGATCACAAACTAACACTACACTAATAAATATCTAAACTTCCATATAGCCACCACAAGTACCCATCTACTCTATTAACCCCTCAACCGCCACTTACCCACCACAAGTATTTGTCATGTTAACCCCTCAACCGCCACATACCCACTGCAAGTATCTATCCTGTTTGGCAGAGAGAGTGACCCAGAAGTCAATCTTAAGCAACAAGAACAAAAGGATCCTCAGAGACCCGGAGTGCTGTTGCCTGAGCGGGGGATAAGTCTGCAACAATCAGTACAAGGTTAAAATAAATACATTTTATTAAAACATCTTAAAAGGCAGACAGACATGGCAGGAGCGGTGGACAGACAGCCTGACGCATCTCACGACCCCTACAGGCGCTTTCTCATAGACCTATAGACCTATAGTCTATGAGTAAGCACTTGTAGGGGGTGCAAAATGCATTTGCCTGTCTGTCCACTGCTCCTTCCATGTCTGTCTGCATTTTAAGATGTGTCAAATGTATTTATTAACTTGAATCTATGGGTTTTGGTGTAGGGCCTGCCGCTCCTTTTAGCCTTGTACTATCTATACTGTTTACCCCTATACCAGGGATGTCCAAACTTTGCTCTCCAGAGGTTTTGGAACTACATTTCCGATAATGCTCAGCCAGCATTTTATCTAGCTGAGCATCATGGGAAATGTAGTTCCAAAACCTCTGGAGAGCAAAGTTTGGACACCCCTGCCCTATACTGTCACATACCCACTGCAAGTGCCCTACACTACTAACCCCTAAACTGCCACAAACCCCAATACAAACTAACCCTACTCTACCTAACACCTAACCGCCTCTAAACTAAAAAAGACAGTATCCAAATGAAAATAAACACCATTATATCTAACACTAACCTACAGTCACCATAAAAAATATAACCCACCCACCAAAATGAAAACAAAAACTAAAGCCTTACAATAAATTTAAATTACAATAGCCCTTAAAAGGGCCTTTTGTGGGACATTGCCTTAAAGTAAATGCAGCTCTTTTACATTTAAATAAATGACCCCCTCTACAAAACAAGTAACCCACACCCCCAAAATAATAAAGTAATATATTTTATTATTTATATAAAAATATATTTAATTTATTAATAATTTATAACATAATAATATATAAATAATAAATCTAAAAAAATAATGTATACCCTTATTTAAAGGAGTTGAAGACTTGAAGATAGAAGACATGGAGCAGAGGCAATGAAAGAGGCTGCTCAAGTCCACCTCCGTTGCCATGAAGATGGGCCCCAAGTGCTTGGACCGGGGAGGAAGAGGACCTTGGTGTTGACGAAGATTGCAGAGCAGAAATGACTTTTGGGCAATGCCCTACAAAAGGCCCTTTTAAGTTCTGTTGTAATTTAGTGTTAGGGTATAGGGTTTTTTATTTTTGTTTTTGTGGAGTTTTTTATGGGGCATGTAGGTTAGTGTTACGTATAATGGTGTTTTTTTATTTTGGATACTGTCTGTTTTTATTTTATGTAGCTTAGATTTTTTTTAATTTTATTGTAACTTAGGGGGTTTAGGTATTAGTAATAGTTTGTGTTGGGAGGTGGCAGTTTAGGGGATAATCACCTAACCATCCCCATACCTTTATGGGACTTAATTAGAGGATTTGTGTTGGTTTGGTATTTAGTAGGCCTTAATCACCTAACCACCCACCATACCTGTATAGGGGGTTGATTAGGTGGTTAGTGTGTTTAGCATTTAGTAGGCCTTCACCACCTAACCACCCCCCATACCTGTAAGGGGGTTGATTAGGTGATTAGTGTTGTTTTACAATTTAGTAGGCCTTAATCACTTAACCTGTATGGGGGGTTGATTAGGTGATTATTGTTGGTTTAGCATGTAGTAGGCCTTAATCACGTAACCAGTCCCCATACCTATATGAGGGTTGATTTGATGATTAGTGTTGTTTAGCATTTAGTAGGTCCTAATCACCTAACCACCCCCATACCTATATGATTATGTTATGGCAGCTTAGGGGTTAATAGTGTATTTTTGCATTTATATACAATGTGTAAAAAAAGTATGCATTCTCATGTATGATGCATGTTCTTTTAAGCTTTTTGCTTTTTCTTCTTGTGTTTATTATTGTAAACAAAAACATGTTTTTGAAAATGTATATTTATTTTACAAAAGTCATTAGTATTACAATTGTATTTTTACGTAATAGGCGTGCAGTTATGTAATACTATAACTATAATCCAACTGTCTTTTATAACATAATGTGTATATATATATATATATATATATATATATATATTAAACATATATTTATATTAAAAATTAAAACACATCAAGCATTTTAATATCTATCCAAAACTTAAACTAATATGTATTATACATAACCATGCACTTTATTTTAAACATTTTATATAAAATATAACAACCTACAGTACGTTACAGAGAGGTTGATAGGTGCGCCTTTATAAGTGGATGTTATGTAATATGTACACCAACGTGCTAGTGAAGCTGCAAAATAATAATCACCTAGATTACGAGTTTTGTGTTACGGTGCAGTACGCTTTTAACGCTGAAAAGGAACGCATATTACGAGTCGCGGCGGTATAGTTATACCGCAAGCATTTTAGCCTGTAATGCAACGTCCATTCCGCATTAAAAAAATAAGTTTTTGTGTGGGATTTTCATAGCATTGGTATTACAGGTTGTGCGTTTAGGCTAAAAAGCTTGCGTAACAGCCTATACCGACACGATCCATTCTGCCATCTGAGACCAGTAGTTATGGATTTTGTGTAACAAAAATGTTTCACAAAACTCATAACTAAAGTGTTACAAAGTACACTAACGCCCATAAACTACCTAGTAACCCCTAAACCACCAACCTCCCACATCACAAACACTATATTAAACCTATTAACCCCTAATCTGCCGCCCACATTGTGACTATTAAATAGAGTTATTAACCCCTAATCTGCCACCCACATCTCCAACACTATTTAAATATATTAACCCCTAAACAACTGCTCCCCAGCATCGTCGACACCTAAATGCACCAATTAACCCCTAAACCGCCACCCCCACATCTCCAATGCTATAAAAAAAGTATTAACCCCTAAACCCCCAGTTCCCCACATAGTAACTACTAAACTAAACCTATTAACCCCTAGACCGCTGCCCCCCAGATTGCAAAGCACTAAATTAAACGATTAACCCCTAAACCTAACACCTCCCTAACTTTAGGGGATTTGTTTTGGTTTGGTATTTAGTAGGCCTTAATCACCTAACCACCCACCATACCTGTATAGGGGGTTGAATAGGTGGTTAGTGTGTTTAGCATTTAGTAAGCCTTCACCACCTAACCACCCCCCATACCAGTAAGGGGGTTGATTAGGTGATTAGTGTTGGTTTACAATTTAGTAGGCCTTAATAACCTAACCTGTATGGGGGGTTGATTAGGTGATTATTGTTGGTTTAGCATGTAGTAGGCCTTAATCACGTAACCAGTCCCCATACCTATATGAGGGTTGATTTGATGATTAGTGTTGTTTAGCATTTAGTAGGTCCTAATCACCTAACCACCCCCATACCTATATGATTATGTTACGGCAGCTTAGGGGTTAATAGTGTATTTTAGTATTTATTTACAATGTGTAAAAAAGTATGCATTCTCATGTATGATGCATGTTCTTTTAAGCTTTTTGCTTTTTCTTGTTGTGTTTATTATTGTAAACATAAACATGTTTTTGAAAATGTATATTTATTTTACAAAAGTCATTAGTATTACAATTATATTTTTACATAATAGGCGTGCAGTTATGTAATACTATAACTATAATCCAACTGTCTTTTATAACATAACATAATATATATATATATATATATATATATATATATATATATATATATATATATATATATATATATATATATATATATATATATAAAATATATATTTATATTAAAAATTATAAACACAACAAGCATTTTAATATATATCCACTGCTTAAACTAATATGTATTATACATAACCATGCACTTTATTTTAAACATTTTATATATAATGTAACAACCTACAATACGTTACAGAGAGGTTAATAGGTGTGCCTTTATAAGTGGATGTTATGTAATATGTACACCAACATGCTAGTGAAGCTGCAAAATAATAATCACCTAGATTACGAGTTTTGTGTTACGGTGCAGTATGCTTTTAACACTGAAAAGGAACGCATATTACGAGTCGCGGCGGTATAGCTATCCCGCAAGCATTTTAGCCTGTAATGCAACGTCAAAAAAATTAAGTTTTTGTGTGGGATTTTCATAGCATCGGTATTACAGGTTGTGCGTTCAGGCTAAAAAGCTTGCTTTACAGGCTATACCGACATTATCCATACTGCCATCTGAGACCAGTAGTTATGGATTTTGTGTAACAAAAATGTTTCAAAGTGTAAAGTGTTACAAAGTACACTAACGCCCATAAACTACCTATTAACCCCCAAACCACCAACCTCCCGCATCACAAACACTATATTAAACCTATTAACCCCTAATCTTCTGGCCACCAACATTGTGACTATTAAATAAAGTTATTAACCCCTTATCTGCCACCCACCCACATCGCCAACACTATTTAAATATATTAACCCCTAAACAACTGCTCCCCGGCATCGCCAACACCTAAATGAACCTATTAACCCCTTAACTGCCACCCCCCACATCTCCAACGCTATAATAAAGTATTAACCCCTAAACCTAGTGATTTTTAAATTTATAATTTAGGTTTTTAATTGGTACTATTTTTTTTTATTTTATTAGAATAGTTACGTTAGGTTAATTTATAGTTTAATGTTAGCTTTATTTTTATTTCAAAGGTAAGTTTTTTTTTATTTTAAGATAGTTATATTGTAATTTGAATTTAAAGTTAGGGGGTGTTAGGTTTAGGGGTTAATAGTTTAATTTAGTGTTTTGCAACGTGGGGGGCTGGTGGTTTAGGGGTTAGTAGGTTTTTTAGTAGTGGCGATGTGGGGGACCGGAGGTTTAGGGTTTAATAGGTTTATTTAGTAGCGGCGATGTGGGGGCCGGAGGTTTAGGTGTTATTAGGCTTATTTAGTGGCGGCAAAATGGGGCGGGCTGGAGGTTTAAGTGTTAATAGGTTTATTTAGTGGCGGCGATGTGGGGGGCCGGAGTTTTAGGAGTTAATAGGTTTATTTAGTAGCGGCGATGTGGTGAGCCAGAGGTTAGGGGTTAATACGTTTATTTAGTAGTGGCGATATGGGAGGTTGGAGGTTTATGGGTTAATCATTTAATTTAGTGTCGGCGTGGCTATTTTATTTCACAAATAAAATTAAGATAACTATTAATTCACTATGTAATTCCCAAATAAAATAAAAAAATACATAAACATAAAAGGTCCTGGACGACCAGGGGTTAAGTCTAAAAATCATGTGGATAATGTACTTAGAATCCAATTTGTAGGTCTAAAAATAGATCTGTACCTTGAAACCGCTCTCTCTCTCTATGTCTAGAGAGAGGGGTTATGCAGAAAGCTATCTGTTCGCTAATAGAATCAGAATGATCCGCTCTCATTAGGGGGGGCAATAAACAGCCTAGACGGTTGGATTGTCGTCCACTGGATTGTCGTCCACTTTAACGAGGTGGTATATTTGTGTCTGCCTTGGCTGTAGTGACTAAGTCCCTCCCCATTTATATATATATATATATATATATATATATATATATATATATATATATATACCCCTTCATTACATCCTAGATATCCTAGATATCTATTGATACACCTATCAAAAATCAAAATAGTAGATCTGTCTCCTAATCCCTTGTTTAAGCATCCGCATAATCTCAAATTGTGTGGTATATTATGTTATGCAGCGAACAATATGACTCTGATATGTACATATTAGGAATTACCTATTATTAATAAGCATTCAGATAATATGGTATACACCACCTTAAAAGTATTAACACATGTTGTGTGTTTAGGATCACACCCATTACCTAATTAACTAATGGGACTTCAGAAAACTGCCTTAAATAGGCACAATCCTCAATGTAACTCAATCTTGAAAAAGCCCCTGGTGTAGGGTGAAACGTGTTGAACTGAGTTACCTGTACTCCAAGGTTGCATATTCTATTGTGCAATCACCAGCCAAGCTAATTGTGGCAACTTTTGAAGACACTGATCATCCTTCCATATCGCACTTACTAAGTGTACCCAAGGACTTAATTGTCACAGAACGGAAACCAGGAAGCCAACTTTCTCTGAAACTATAACACACTGTGTATCAAAGATCTGTCAACGGAGCTAGAAAGTTGAAACTAGACTTGTGCAGCTTAAAAAAAAATTGTTTAGTTTCGTTTCGGATCGATTCGAATTTCACTTTGATTCGGATTCATTCCGATTCTTTCGGATTCCAAAAAAATTCAGCTGGATTCGGTTCGGTTTGGAAATTCGGAATTTCGGTATGTGTTAGGTGGGATATGCTGTGTATTAGACTAGTATTATGTACTGTATATTAGGTGTAACCCATAGCAGAGTGATATAACCTAATATACTGTACAATATTAGTATAATCCATGGCCATCTGAATCTACCGAATAAATACAAACTAATTCAGATTTATTTGGTAGATTCGGCACTATTTCAATTCGGAAATTCAAATCGATCCGAATCTCTGAATTTAACGAATTCGGACAAATTTCCGAATCGATCAGAAACGAATCGCACATATCTAGTAGAAACAACATGTGACATCAGAGTCACAATTCACACTTGGAAGTACAGGGGAACACCTTACACGCTGAACACCATGCCAGCATAGAGGATCAAGGGACTGTCTGTGACCAAGAGCTACGATTCCACTTGTCACTACTGCCAAGGCGGACACGAATATACCACCTCGTTAAAGCGGACGACAATCCAACCATTTAGGCTGTTTGTTGCCTCCCCTAATGAGAGCTGATCCATTCCAATTCTAATAGCGAACAGATTTCTTTCTGCATAACCCCTCTTTCTAGACGTAGAGAGAGCGGTTTCAAGGTACAGATCTATTTTTAGACCTACAAATTGGATTCTAAGTACATTATCCACATCATTTTTAGACTTAACTCCTGGACGTCCAGGGCCTTTTATGTTTATGTATTTTTTTATTTTATTTGGGAATTACATAGTGAATTAATAGTTATCTTAATTTTATTTGCGAAATAAAATAGCCACCTGGATTTTACCCACTGAATGACTTATGTACCTCTATTGAACAGTATAAAGTTTAAGCATATTTAACCATTTGTTTTTACACTATCCTAATCTCCTTTCATAGAGCTAGTCTTTAGTGCTAAGCCACTACCTTATAGTTCACCATTTCCACTCATTGATTCCAGTACACTTGTTTGCAATTTATTCATGTATATTTATTACCATGTATACCAATAATAGCTATTTTTCATTTTTTATTAAGGATATATGTCCTATTTTTATTTATGTGTTTATTTCCCTTAGCTGTTCAGCGCCAGTACATTTTCCCTTTAATCAGCAGTTCAGGGACTAATTAGTAGAGTTGTCTTGAAACAGGCAGGGTATAGCAACAATAAGGAAATCAGCAGTCCAGTTTAGAAAAATAAGCACCCAGGATCACAAAGAGTAAGGAGCACAAACAGTAACACTTATACTTGGGAGATGTAAGTAAGGAACAGAGGTTCTTACATAGCCCCAGGTTCGAACCAAGGAAAAGTTACAGGAGGCTCAGAGCAGTAATTACATTGCGGCAAGTATGCCCAATGGCCATGGCAACAGAAAATTGCCAACATATTGAATCCCACATAGCTGGCAAGTAAGCAAATACACTACATATGTAGAATCACATGTGACATAATTCGGCAATGTGTAAATTTTCCTTGTGGTGTGAGACATAAAGCTGTTAGTTCCCTGTATAAAATAGCAGCACATACGACATTTTTTGGTAAAACATTTGAAAATCCCCTTCTTTTTAAAGCTAGTAACAGTGGCATCACTAGGGGGGTGCGGGCCGCACCCGGGTGACACCCTCCAGGGGGTGACACCACCAAAATTTTTTTTTTTTTTTTAATTTTATTGAAATTCAAAGAAATACAATGTAGAAATGCATATATTTTTTTTATTAGAGGGGCCAGCATTCGTGAACATTAGTGGGACTGGGGGAAGTGTAGACACTTCATTTTTTTGCCCCTTGAGCCAGTGCTGCAATTTCCACAAATAGTTTTCCAGGCTGCTTTTGCTTGTTTGTACTTTGCTTCTCCCCTGCCCAATTTCACTATGAATGTTGTGGGTGTGCCGTGGGGCTTGTGAAGTTGCGCTGCTAGCCTAAATCTGCCTGCCTATCTGTGCTCACTGCTCAGTGACGTGTGGAGCAGTGGAGTCACTCACTGCTGTGCTGTCTCTCTAAACGGGAACTGGGAAATCATGAGGGGGATGCCTGGCACCTGATCGCATAACTGTCTAACACTGTCTCTAAATTGCCCACCAAGACATGTATGATGCCCACCAGACCGGTGTGGTTACGGTACAATACTTGCACACTGAAGAGGTAGGAGGGGAGTGCGGACAGGGGGTCTGGGGGTGGGCAGAGAGCAGAGGTGCTTGGCCATAAGAGGTAGGCACGCGGCCCGGGGCTGTGCACTGACAGACTTGGAACAGAGTCAGAGAGCAGAATTGTCATAGTTTGTGTGCCTAAACCTTTTCTTTAGTGATTTATTTTTAGAGTGCTCTGTTTATCTTTCATTTGATGCTCTGCTGAGCCAGGGAGCAGCTCTAGGCATGAGCTTTATAAATAATGCAGTGCAGTTTACATATTTTGTATGTGTGTGTGTCTGAGTGTTTTGTGTGTGTGTGTGTGTGTGTGTGTATCAGAGTGCTTTAGTGTGTGTGTCTGAGTGTTTCTGTGTGTGTACCTGAGTGTTTTGTGTGTGTGTGTGTGTCTAAGTGTTTGTGTGTGTGCCTGAGTGCTTTTGTGTGTGTGTCTGAATGTTTCTGTGTGTGTGCCTAAGTGATTTTGTGTGTGTGTGTGTCTAAGTGTTTGTTTGTGTGCCTGAGTGTTTCTGTGTGTGTGTGTCTGAGTGTGTTTCCGAGTGTTTGTGTGTGCATCTGAGTGTGTTTTTAAGTGTGTCTGAATGTGTCTGAGTGTTTGTATGTGTGTGTGCCTGTGTTTTTGTGTTTGTGTGTGTCTGCTTTCTGGGGGGAGGGGGGTGAAACCATAAGTTACCGCACCGGGTGACACCAACCCTAGTGATGCCATTGGCTAGTAATAGGGGTAATTTTCTTTATAGCTTTATTTACCACCACCTTACTTGGTGCTAACATATAGTAGGTGCATGCCTTAACACACATTTTGGTCTCTATGGGGTCTCTACTTAAAATATCCCAATGTCTTGGTAATATGTTCATAATTAGAATTATACTGTGTTATAGTCTTAGTCTGTTTATCTTTAACTTTATCAATATTATTGTTAGTTGTTTTGTTAAAAAAATATGAGTTTCTATCTTCTAATTCTACTCCTTTATAGCTTTGTTCGATAAGTTCAATAGCACATCCCTTTTCCAAAAAAACTTTCTTTTGAACTGCTCATATGGAACATTACCTTTCCATGGTTCATGGTGTTAATTGCGAATGTCCAAATAACTATTGCAGTCCACTTGTTTAAAATGATTGGTGCAAATGATGGAAGCATCAGTTTCTGAAAAAGATAAATATATATCTAAGAAAACAATTGTATGTTGCTGTACATTGCTAGTGAATTCTAAACTCATATTATTGTTATTATCATATTATATATAACTAGTCCTAAAGCCCGTTCACACGGGCCGTGTGGTTTATTTTTATATTCTCTCTCTCTCTCTGCCCTATCTCTCTCTCTCCCCTCTTTCTCCCCCCTGTCTCTCTCACTCTCTCCCCGTGTCTCTCTCACTCTATCCCCCCTGTCTCTCTCACTCTCACTCCCCTGTCTCACTCTCACTCCCCTGCCTCTCTCTCCTCCCCCCTGTCTCTCTCTCTCTCCCCTGTCTGTCTCTCTCTCTCCCCTCTCTCTCTCCCCCCCCCCCTGTCTCTCTCTCTCCCCCCCTGTCTCTCTCACCCTCTCCCCCTGTCTCCCTCTCCCCTGTCTCCCTCTCCCCTGTCTCTCTCACCCTCTCCCCTGTCTCCCTCTCCCCTGTCTCCCTCTCCCCTGTCTCTCTCTCCCTCTCCCCTGTCTCCCTCTCCCCTGTCTCCCTCTCCCCTGTCTCTCTCTCCCCTGTCTCTCTCTCCCCTGTCTCTCTCTCCCCTGTCTCTCTCTCCCTCTCCCTTGTCCCCCTCTCCCCTGTCCCCCTCTCCCCTGTCTCCCTCTCCCCTGTCTCCCTCTCCCCTGTCTCCCTCTCCCCTGTCTCCCTCTCCCCTGTCTCCCTCTCCCCTGTCTCCTCTCCCCTCTCTCCCCCTCCCCTCTCTCCCCTGTCTCCCTCTCCCCTGTCTCCCTCTCCCCTGTCTCCCTCTCCCCTGTCTCCCTCTCCCCTGTCTCCCTCTCTCCCCTGTCTCCCTCTCTCCCCTGTCTCCCTCTCTCCCCTGTCTCCCTCTCTCCCCTGTCTCCCTCTCTCCCCTGTCTCCCTCTCCCCTGTCTCCCTCTCCCCTGTCTCCCTCTCTCCCTCTCCCCTGTCTCCCTCTCTCCCTCTCCCCTGTCTCCCTCTCCCCTCTCTCCCTCTCCCCTCTCTCCCTCTCCCCTGTCTCCCTCTCCCCTCTCTCCCCTCTCCCCTGTCTCCCTCTCTCCCTCTCCCCTGTCTCTGATCAGCTGCTTTCAACGGCTATTTGCGTGCGCAGGGTGCGAGGGTGCGTGCGCATTCTGCAAGGGGGATCTCATGTCAACGATTAGTTGCGTGCGCGTGGGTTCGCGTGCGCATGTGAGTGCGAGGGTGCGTGCGCATTCTGCAAGGGGGATCTCATGTGTCGCGGTGAAAGTTTTGTCACCTACGCTAAGTGGGTGCGAGGGTGGTGCGTGCGCATTCAGCAGGGGTCAAAGTGCTGACATCAGTGGGTGCGAGAGTGCGCGCGTGCGAAGTATCAACAGCTGGCCAAGGGTGCGCGTGCGATCAGCGGCAAGAGTTTGTCTGAACTGCGCATGACGGCTTCAGACAAACTCTTGTCTTTTATAATATAGGATGTAGTCTGGCCTTGCATAGATATTCAATATTTAAAATGGTATGCATTATTATGTATTTGTGTACGAGCGAAAGTGTTAAATAATGTGCCACTGGTAATCTGGTCCTTTATATCCAGTGGTATCTAAATGCTTGATAAGGTCTTGAGTAATTTTATAATGACATCACATTAGACGTATATTGTAAGACACTATCATAAATAATAGGTTCAATAATGTTGCTTTAAATATTTTAACTACACATTTGTCCTTAAATAATGCACAACATGAACTTTAAATATTATTTATATTACAGTTTAAGACAAAATAATACTGTGCATTTAAGAAGATTAGATAACTGTAACATATAACCACGAAACTGAGTATGAAAAAAAGAACGATTTTAAGATTGACACAAATCCAGATCTTTGTGTTTAGCCCTTTAGCACTAATATACAGTATGATAACCGACAATAGTCACATGCTGCTATCTGTGGTCATATTTGAAATTTGTTTGACAAACAAATATTCAAATAATGAATTTCACATATACCTACTATTTATGAGACTATTATTGAAAATGTAGTTTTTTTAACACTTGTCTCTGAAGCTTCTAAGTAAAGCAGGAGGACTACTTTCTGCTTAGAATCTAAAGGGCAGATACTACAGGATCTAAATGATTGCACAGCCCATCTGTACAAACTAACTAGTACACTAACGCCCATAAACTACCTATTAACCCCTAAACCACCAACCTCCCACATCACAAACACTATATTAAACCTATTAACCCCTAATCTGCCGCCCACATTGTGACTATTAAATAGAGTTATTAACCCCTAATCTGCCACCCACATCTCCAACACTATTTAAATATATTAACCCCTAAACAACTGCTCCCCGGCATCGTCGACACCTAAATGCACCAATTAACCCCTAAACCGCCACCCCCACATCTCCAATGCTATAAAAAAAAGTATTAACCCCTAAACCCCCAGTTCCCCACATAGTAACTACTAAACTAAACCTATTAACCCCTAGACCGCTGCCCCCCAGATTGCAAAGCACTAAATTAAACGATTAACCCCTAAACCTAACACCTCCCTAACTTTAGGGGATTTGTTTTGGTTTGGTATTTAGTAGGCCTTAATCACCTAACCACCCACCATACCTGTATAGGGGGTTGAATAGGTGGTTAGTGTGTTTAGCATTTAGTAAGCCTTCACCACCTAACCACTCCCCATACCAGTAAGGGGGTTGATTAGGTGATTAGTGTTGGTTTACAATTTAGTAGGCCTTAATAACCTAACCTGTATGGGGGGTTGATTAGGTGATTATTGTTGGTTTAGCATGTAGTAGGCCTTAATCACGTAACCAGTCCCCATACCTATATGAGGGTTGATTTGATGATTAGTGTTGTTTAGCATTTAGTAGGTCCTAATCACCTAACCACCCCCATACCTATATGATTATGTTACGGCAGCTTAGGGGTTAATAGTGTATTTTAGTATTTATTTACAATGTGTAAAAAAGTATGCATTCTCATGTATGATGCATGTTCTTTTAAGCTTTTTGCTTTTTCTTGTTGTGTTTATTATTGTAAACATAAACATGTTTTTGAAAATGTATATTTATTTTACAAAAGTCATTAGTATTACAATTATATTTTTACATAATAGGCGTGCAGTTATGTAATACTATAACTATAATCCAACTGTCTTTTATAACATAACATAATATATATATATATATATATATATATATATATATATATATATATATATATATATATATAAAATATATATTTATATTAAAAATTATAAACACAACAAGCATTTTAATATATATCCACTGCTTAAACTAATATGTATTATACATAACCATGCACTTTATTTTAAACATTTTATATATAATGTAACAACCTACAATACGTTACAGAGAGGTTAATAGGTGTGCCTTTATAAGTGGATGTTATGTAATATGTACACCAACATGCTAGTGAAGCTGCAAAATAATAATCACCTAGATTACGAGTTTTGTGTTACGGTGCAGTATGCTTTTAACACTGAAAAGGAACGCATATTACGAGTCGCGGCGGTATAGCTATCCCGCAAGCATTTTAGCCTGTAATGCAACGTCCATTCGGCACTCAAAAAAATTTTTGTGTGGGATTTTCATAGCATCGGTATTACAGGTTGTGCGTTCAGGCTAAAAAGCTTGCTTTACAGGCTATACCGACATTATCCATACTGCCATCTGAGACCAGTAGTTATGGATTTTGTGTAACAAAAATGTTTCAAAGTGTAAAGTGTTACAAAGTACACTAACGCCCATAAACTACCTATTAACCCCTAAACCACCAACCTCCCGCATCACAAACACTATATTAAACCTATTAACCCCTAATCTTCTGGCCACCAACATTGTGACTATTAAATAAAGTTATTAACCCCTTATCTGCCACCCACCCACATCGCCAACACTATTTAAATATATTAACCCCTAAACAACTGCTCCCCGGCATCGCCAACACCTAAATGAACCTATTAACCCCTTAACTGCCACCCCCCACATCTCCAACGCTATAATAAAGTATTAACCCCTAAACCTAGTGATTTTTAAAGTTATAATTTAGGTTTTTAATTGGTACTATTTTTTTTTATTTTATTAGAATAGTTACGTTAGGTTAATTTATAGTTTAATGTTAGCTTTATTTTTATTTCAAAGGTAAGTTTTTTTTTATTTTAAGATAGTTATATTGTAATTTGAATTTAAAGTTAGGGGGTGTTAGGTTTAGGGGTTAATAGTTTAATTTAGTGTTTTGCAACGTGGGGGGCTGGTGGTTTAGGGGTTAGTAGGTTTTTTAGTAGTGGCGATGTGGGGGACCGGAGGTTTAGGGTTTAATAGGTTTATTTAGTAGCGGCGATGTGGGGGCCGGAGGTTTAGGTGTTATTAGGCTTATTTAGTGGCGGCAAAATGGGGCGGGCCGGAGGTTTAAGTGTTAATAGGTTTATTTAGTGGCGGCGATGTGGGGGGCCGGAGTTTTAGGAGTTAATAGGTTTATTTAGTAGCGGCGATGTGGTGAGCCAGAGGTTAGGGGTTAATACGTTTATTTAGTAGTGGCGATATGGGAGGTTGGAGGTTTATGGGTTAATCATTTAATTTAGTGTCGGCGTGGCTATTTTATTTCACAAATAAAATTAAGATAACTATTAATTCACTATGTAATTCCCAAATAAAATAAAAAAATACATAAACATAAAAGGTCCTGGACGACCAGGGGTTAAGTCTAAAAATCATGTGGATAATGTACTTAGAATCCAATTTGTAGGTCTAAAAATAGATCTGTACCTTGAAACCGCTCTCTCTCTCTATGTCTAGAGAGAGGGGTTATGCAGAAAGCTATCTGTTCGCTAATAGAATCAGAATGATCCGCTCTCATTAGGGGGGGCAATAAACAGCCTAGACGGTTGGATTGTCGTCCACTGGATTGTCGTCCACTTTAACGAGGTGGTATATTTGTGTCTGCCTTGGCTGTAGTGACTAAGTCCCTCCCCATTTATATATATATATATATATATATATATATATATACCCCTTCATTACATCCTAGATATCCTAGATATCTATTGATACACCTATCAAAAATCAAAATAGTAGATCTGTCTCCTAATCCCTTGTTTAAGCATCCGCATAATCTCAAATTGTGTGGTATATTATGTTATGTAGCGAACAATATGACTCTGATATGTACATATTAGGAATTACCTATTATTAATAAGCATTCAGATAATATGGTATACACCACCTTAAAAGTATTAACACATGTTGTGTGTTTAGGATCACACCCATTACCTAATTAACTAATGGGACTTCAGAAAACTGCCTTAAATAGGCACAATCCTCAATGTAACTCAATCTTGAAAAAGCCCCTGGTGTAGGGTGAAACGTGTTGAACTGAGTTACCTGTACTCCAAGGTTGCATATTCTATTGTGCAATCACCAGCCAAGCTAATTGTGGCAACTTTTGAAGACACTGATCATCCTTCCATATCGCACTTACTAAGTGTACCCAAGGACTTAATTGTCACAGAACGGAAACCAGGAAGCCAACTTTCTCTGAAACTATAACACACTGTGTATCAAAGATCTGTCAACGGAGCTAGAAAGTTGAAACTAGACTTGTGCAGCTTAAAAAAAAATTGTTTAGTTTCGTTTCGGATCGATTCGAATTTCACTCCGGATCGATTAGAATTCGGAAAAAATCGAATGAATTTGTTTCGGATTCATTCCGATTCTTTCGGATTCCAAAAAAATTCAGCTGGATTCGGTTCGGTTTGGAAATTCGGAATTTCGGTATGTGTTAGGTGGGATATGCTGTGTATTAGACTAGTATTATGTACTGTATATTACGTGTAACCCATAGCAGAGTGATATAACCTAATATACTGTACAATATTAGTATAATCCATGGCCATCTGAATCTACCGAATAAATACAAACTAATTCAGATTTATTTGGTAGATTCGGCACTATTTCAATTCGGAAATTCAAATCGATCCGAATCTCTGAATTTAACGAATTCGGACAAATTTCCGAATCGATCCGAAACGAATCGCACATATCAAGTAGAAACAACATGTGACGTCAGAGTCACAATTCACACTTGGAAGTACAGGGGAACACCTTACACGCTGAACACCACACCAGCATAGAGGATCAATGGACTGTCTGTGACCAAGAGCTACGATTCCACTTGTCACTACTGCCAAGGCGGACACAAATATACCACCTCGTTAAAGCGGACGACAATCCAACCATTTAGGCTGTTTGTTGCCTCCCCTAATGAGAGCTGATCCATTCCAATTCTAATAGCGAACAGATTTCTTTCTGCATAACCCCTCTTTCTAGACGTAGAGAGAGCGGTTTCAAGGTACAGATCTATTTTTAGACCTACAAATTGGATTCTAAGTACATTATCCACATCATTTTTAGACTTAACTCCTGGACGTCCAGGGCCTTTTATGTTTATGTATTTTTTTATTTTATTTGGGAATTACATAGTGAATTAATAGTTATCTTAATTTTATTTGCGAAATAAAATAGCCACCTGGATTTTACCCACTGAATGACTTATGTACCTCTATTGAACAGTATAAAGTTTAAGCATATTTAACCATTTGTTTTTACACTATCCTAATCTCCTTTCATAGAGCTAGTCTTTAGTGCTAAGCCACTACCTTATAGTTCACCATTTCCACTCATTGATTCCAGTACACTTGTTTGCAATTTATTCATGTATATTTATTACCATGTATACCAATAATAGCTATTTTTCATTTTTTATTAAGGATATATGTCCTATTTTTATTTATGTGTTTATTTCCCTTAGCTGTTCAGCGCCAGTACATTTTCCCTTTAATCAGCAGTTCAGGGACTAATTAGTAGAGTTGTCTTGAAACAGGCAGGGTATAGCAACAATAAGGAAATCAGCAGTCCAGTTTAGAAAAATAAGCACCCAGGATCACAAAGAGTAAGGAGCACAAACAGTAACACTTATACTTGGGAGATGTAAGTAAGGAACAGAGGTTCTTACATAGCCCCAGGTTCGAACCAAGGAAAAGTTACAGGAGGCTTAGAGCAGTAATTACATTGCGGCAAGTATGCCCAATGGCCATGGCAACAGAAAATTGCCAACATATTGAATCCCACATAGCTGGCAAGTAAGCAAATACACTACATATGTAGAATCACATGTGACATGATTCGGCAATGTGTAAATTTTCCTTGTGGTGTGAGACATAAAGCTGTTAGTTCCCTGTATAAAATAGCAGCACATACAACATTTTTTGTTAAAACATTTGAAAATCCCCTTCTTTTTAAAGCTAGTAACAGTGGCATCACTAGGGGGGTGCGGGCCGCACCCGGGTGACACCCTCCAGGGGGTGACACCACCAAAATTTTTTTTTTTTTTTTTTTAATTTTATTGAAATTCAAAGAAATACAATGTAGAAATGCATATATTTTTTTTATTAGAGGGGCCAGCATTCGTGAACATTAGTGGGACTGGGGGAAGTGTAGACACTTCATTTTTTTTGCCCCTTGAGCCAGTGCTGCAATTTCCACAAATAGTTTTCCAGGCTGCTTTTGCTTGTTTGTACTTTGCTTCTCCCCTGCCCAATTTCACTATGAATGTTGTGGGTGTGCCGTGGGGCTTGTGAAGTTGCGCTGCTAGCCTAAATCTGCCTGCCTATCTGTGCTCACTGCTCAGTGACGTGTGGAGCAGTGGAGTCACTCACTGCTGTGCTGTCTCTCTAAACGGGAACTGGGAAATCATGAGGGGGATGCCTGGCACCTGATCGCATAACTGTCTAACACTGTCTCTAAATTGCCCACCAAGACATGTATGATGCCCACCAGACCGGTGTGGTTACGGTACAATACTTGCACACTGAAGAGGTAGGAGGGGAGTGTGGACAGGGGGTCTGGGGGTGGGCAGAGAGCAGAGGTGCTTGGCCATAAGAGGTAGGCACGCGGCCCGGGGCTGTGCACTGACAGACTTGGAACAGAGTCAGAGAGCAGAATTGTCATAGTTTGTGTGCCTAAACCTTTTCTTTAGTGATTTATTTTTAGAGTGCTCTGTTTATCTTTCATTTGATGCTCTGCTGAGCCAGGGAGCAGCTCTAGGCATGAGCTTTATAAATAATGCAGTGCAGTTTACATATTTTGTATGTGTGTGTGTCTGAGTGTTTTGTGTGTGTGTGTGTGTGTGTGTGTGTATCAGAGTGCTTTAGTGTGTGTGTCTGAGTGTTTCTGTGTGTGTACCTGAGTGTTTTGTGTGTGTGTGTGTGTCTAAGTGTTTGTGTGTGTGCCTGAGTGCTTTTGTGTGTGTGTCTGAATGTTTCTGTGTGTGTGCCTAAGTGATTTTGTGTGTGTGTGTGTCTAAGTGTTTGTTTGTGTGCCTGAGTGTTTCTGTGTGTGTGTGTCTGAGTGTGTTTCCGAGTGTTTGTGTGTGCATCTGAGTGTGTTTTTAAGTGTGTCTGAATGTGTCTGAGTGTTTGTATGTGTGTGTGCCTGTGTTTTTGTGTTTGTGTGTGTCTGCTTTCTGGGGGGAGGGGGGTGAAACCATAAGTTACCGCACCGGGTGACACCAACCCTAGTGATGCCATTGGCTAGTAATAGGGGTAATTTTCTTTATAGCTTTATTTACCACCACCTTACTTGGTGCTAACATATAGTAGGTGCATGCCTTAACACACATTTTGGTCTCTATGGGGTCTCTACTTAAAATATCCCAATGTCTTGGTAATATGTTCATAATTAGAATTATACTGTGTTATAGTCTTAGTCTGTTTATCTTTAACTTTATCAATATTATTGTTAGTTGTTTTGTTAAAAAAATATGAGTTTCTATCTTCTAATTCTACTCCATTATAGCTTTGTTCGATAAGTTCGATAGCACATCCCTTTTCCAAAAAAACTTTCTTTTGAACTGCTCATATGGAACATTACCTTTCCATGGTTCATGGTGTTAATTGCGAATGTCCAAATAACTATTGCAGTCCACTTGTTTAAAATGATTGGTGCAAATGATGGAAGCATCAGTTTCTGAAAAAGATAAATATATATCTAAGAAAACAATTGTATGTTGCTGTACATTGCTAGTGAATTCTAAACTCATATTATTGTTATTATCATATTATATATAATGTAGTCTGGCCTTGCATAGATATTCAATATTTAAAATGGTATGCATTATTATGTATTTGTGTACGAGCGAAAGTGTTAAATAATGTGCCACTGGTAATCTGGTCCTTTATATCCAGTGGTATCTAAATGCTTGATAAGGTCTTGAGTAATTTTATAATGACATCACATTAGACGTATATTGTAAGACACTATCATAAATAATAGGTTCAATAATGTTGCTTTAAATATTTTAACTACACATTTGTCCTTAAATAATGCACAACATGAACTTTAAATATTATTTATATTACAGTTTAAGACAAAATAATACTGTGCATTTAAGAAGATTAGATAACTGTAACATATAACCACGAAACTGAGTATGAAAAAAAAGAACGATTTTAAGATTGACACAAATCCAGATCTTTGTGTTTAGCCCTTTAGCACTAATATACAGTATGATAACCGACAATAGTCACATGCTGCTATCTGTGGTCATATTTGAAATTTGTTTGACAAACAAATATTCAAATAATGAATTTCACATATACCTACTATTTATGAGACTATTATTGAAAATGTAGTTTTTTTAACACTTGTCTCTGAAGCTTCTAAGTAAAGCAGGAGGACTACTTTCTGCTTAGAATCTGAAGGGCAGATACTACAGGATCTAAATGATTGCACAGCCCATCTGTACAAACTTAAATAAAGAATCAGAGGGCAATGGGTGACAGGTGATCTAAGGTAAATAGATAGAATAGCATAATCAATAAATGCATAATAAAGAGACAATGCAAAAGCAATGAGTTTGAATTTCAACTGAGTAGTAGATTTTTTGAAGAGCCACCTTTTGCTTGTGATATTATTGCATTAGGCTCCATATCGCACAAAATACAAGTGTTGCTTTGACGTGCTCATGCACGCTTTCCCCATAGACATCAATGGGGAGAGAGTGTTAGTTTTTTTTCTAACACCTGCAATCATGGAATGAAAAGCTCCGTAACGCAGCCCCATTGATGTCTATGGGGAAATAAAGTTACGTTTAAGCCTAACACCCTACCATAAACCCCTAATCTGCCGTCCCCGACGTCGCCGACACCTACATAAAGTTATTAACCCCTAAAATGCCGCCCCGACATTGCCAACACCTACATAAAGTTATTAACCCCTAATCTGCCACTCCCAACATCGCCACCACCTAAATAAAGTTATTAACCCCTATTCCGCCGCTCCCCAACATTGCCACCACTATAAAAAAGTTATTAAATCCTATTCCCCCGCACCCCTACATCACCCACACTATAATAAAAATATTAATCCCTATTCTGCCGCTCCCCGACATCGCCACCACTAAATAAAGTTATTAACCCCATAACCTCTGGCTCCAATATCACTGCTACTAAATAAACCTATTAACCCCTAAACCGCCGGCTCCCACATCGCAACAATGTAACTTAAACTATATTAACACCTAAACCTAACCCTAAACCTAACCCTAACCATAACCCTAACCCTAAACCTAACACCCCCTAACTTTAACATAATTAAAATAGACCTAAATTAAAGTTACAATTATTAACCTAATAATACCTTTTTTTAAAACTTAAAACAAACTTACCTGTGAAATAAAAATAAAACCTAAGCTAGCTACAATATAACTAATAGTTATATTGTAGCTAGCTTAGGTTTTTATTTCACAGCCAATAGGAATGAGAGCTGCTTAAATCCTATTGGCTAATTTGCACAGCCAATAGGATTTTAGCAGCTCTAATTCATATTGACTGATTTAAATTTTTCAGCCAATAGGAATACAATGGAACCCCCAGTATAAAAGGGGTACCTTGCATTTGAATCTACAGTGTGCGGCGGATGATCGCATGCAGAGGACCTCCACGTCAGATTGATGGACCTCCACCTGGACCTCTGTCTTGGACCTTCGCCTGGACCTCCGACCTCCGCGCATCGACCGCTCCGCCTCCGCAGGGATGAAGAAGATGCCGGTCCCTCGATGGATGAAGATGGAGCCGTTGGGATGAAGATCATTCAAGCCAAACTTCAGCAACTGTGAGTACCTAAAGAGGGGTTAGTGTTAGGTTTTATAAAGTTTTTTTTTTTTAGACTAGGGCTATTGGGCAATCTTTAAAGAGCTGAATGCCCTTTTAAGGTCAATGCCCAAACAAATGCCCTTTTCAGGGCAATGGGTAGCTTAGGTTTTTGTTAGAGTTAGGTTTTTTATTTTGGGGGGTTGGTTGGGTGGTGGGTTTTACTGTTGGGGGGTCTTTGTATTTTTTTACAGGTAAAAGAGCTGATTTCTTTAGGGCAATGCTCCACAAAAGGCCCATTTAAGGGCTATTGGTAGTTTATTGTAGGTTAGGGGGTGTTTTTATTTTGGGGGGGGCTTTTTTTTTATAGGGCTATTAGATTAGGTGTAATTGTTTTTATTTTGGATAAAAAAAATTTTTTTTCGTAATTTAGTGTTTGTTATTTTTTTGTACTTTAGAATTTTTTATTTTTTGTAATTGTAGAATTATTTTTTTTTGGTAGTGTAAGGTTTCTGTAATGAGTAATTTAATTTATTTAATTTGTAGTTATTTTAAGTTTAGTCTAATAGTTATGTTAGGTTAATTTATAGTTTAAACTTAGGTTTTTTAAATTTCCCAGGTAAGTTTTTATTTATTTTAAGATAGAGATCTTGTAATTTTAATGTAAAGTTAGGGGGTTGTTAGGTTTAGGGGTTAATAGTTTAATTTATTTTTTGGCAATGTGGATGGTTGGCAGTTTAGGGGTTAATAGGTTTATTTAGTGGTAGTGATGTGAGAGGCCAGAGGTTTAGGGGTTAAAAACTTTATTTAGTGGCGGCGATGTCAGGGAGCGGCGGAATAGGGGTTAATATCTTCATAGTTTAAACTTAGGTTTTTTTAAATTTCCCAGGTAAGCTTTTATTTATTTTAAGATAGAGACCTTGTAATTTTAATGTAAAGTTAGGGGGTTGTTAGGTTTAGGGGTTAATAGTTTAATTTTAATTTTAGTGGCGGCGATGTCAGGGAGCGACAGAATAGGGGTTAATATCTTTATTATAGTGTGGGCAATGTTGGGGTGCGGGGGAATAGGGGTTAATAACTTTAGTATAGTGGTGACGATGTTGGGGAGCGGCGGAAAAGGGGATAATACATTTTATTAGTGGTGGCGATGTCGGGAGCAACAGATTAGGGGTTAATACACTGCTACACTACAGAAAAATGTAATATAAAATTGGGAGAAAAGGGGGCGATTTTAATTTCAAAAACAATCAAAGGGTTCTGGGAGGGGGGGAAGCTACACTACAGAAAATGGCAAAAAAGGCAAAAAAATAATAAAAGCATATTTTTTTTTTACTAAACTGGGTACTGGCAGACAGCTGCCAGTACCCAAGATGGCGCCCATTAAGCTAGAGGGGGAGGGTTAGAGAACTGTTTGATGGGGGATCCGTGAGGTTGGGGGCTAAGGGGGGATTCTATACAGCAGCATATGTAAATATGCTATAAAAAAATATATACCTTTCATTTTAGTACTGGCAGACTTTCTGTCAGTACTTAAGATGGTGGGAACAATTGTGGGGTGGGGGAGGGAAGAGAGCTGTTTGGGAGGGATCAGGGTGTCTGATGTTTCAGGTGGGAGGCTGATCTCTACACTAAAGCTAAAATTAACCCTGCAAGCTCCCTACAAGCTACCTAATTAACCTAACTATCCAAGGCTTAGGCCGCTACAGACGCGGAAGCGTCAGTGGGATCCGGGGGATTGACGGAGCAAACCACTTACACAGGCTACAGGGGAGCAAGCTGCCGAAAACGGCTGGTGGGGCCGTGCAGGCACACAAAAGAACGAAAGAAGGCAGCTGCTCAAAAGGAGTGTGAAATTCAAGGGCTATAGAAAAAAAGGTTTTAAAAGAAAAATCCTTTATTAAATCATATAAAAATGCAGGCAGTACAGGGCAAACAAACTCCCTGACTAGTTTCGTGCTCTGTTGAGCACTTAATCATAGGGTGAGTTTGTTAGGTGTTCATGGCCCATTTAAAGGCACAGAACACCTGTATGCAATTACACATTTAAAAACTGCAAAGATTGTTAAAAAAAATATATATATCAACATTCTACAAACACTGTATTTGGCTTAGGAGGAACAAGTAAATTAACAAATAACTTCCCTAATAATGAATGTATAAACAAATCCTATATTATAAAAGACAAGAGTTTGTCTGAAGCCGTCATGCGCAGTTCAGACAAACTCTTGCCGCTGATCGCACGCGCACCCTTGGCCAGCTGTTGATACTTCGCACGCGCGCACTCTCGCACCCACTGATGTCAGCACTTTGACCCCTGCTGAATGCGCACGCACCACCCTCGCACCCACTTAGCGTAGGTGACAAAACTTTCACCGCGACACATGAGATCCCCCTTGCAGAATGCGCACGCACCCTCGCACTCACATGCGCACGCGAACCCACGCGCACGCAACTAATCGTTGACATGAGATCCCCCTTGCAGAATGCGCACGCACCCTCGCACCCTGCGCACGCAAATAGCCGTTGAAAGCAGCTGATCAGAGACAGGGGAGAGGGAGAGAGGGAGACAGGGGAGAGGGGAGAGAGGGGAGAGGGAGACAGGGGAGAGGGAGAGAGGGGAGAGGGAGAGAGGGGAGAGGGAGACAGGGGAGAGGGAGAGAGGGAGACAGGGGAGAGGGAGAGAGGGAGACAGGGGAGAGGGAGACAGGGGAGAGGGAGACAGGGGAGAGAGGGAGACAGGGGAGAGAGGGAGACAGGGGAGAGAGGGAGACAGGGGAGAGAGGGAGACAGGGGAGAGAGGGAGACAGGGGAGAGGGAGACAGGGGAGAGGGAGACAGGGGAGAGGGAGACAGGGGAGAGGGAGACAGGGGAGAGGGAGACAGGGGAGAGGGAGACAGGGGAGAGGGAGACAGGGGAGAGGGAGACAGGGGAGAGGGAGACAGGGGAGAGGGGGACAGGGGAGAGGGGGACAAGGGAGAGGGAGAGAGAGACAGGGGAGAGAGAGACAGGGGAGAGAGAGACAGGGGAGAGAGAGACAGGGGAGAGGGAGACAGGGGAGAGGGAGACAGGGGAGAGGGAGACAGGGGAGAGGGAGAGAGAGACGGGGAGAGGGAGACAGGGGAGAGGGAGACAGGGGAGAGGGTGAGAGAGACAGGGGAGAGGGAGACAGGGGAGAGGGAGACAGGGGGAGAGGGTGAGAGAGACAGGGGGGGAGAGAGAGAGACAGGGGGGGGGGGGAGAGAGAGAGGGGAGAGAGAGAGACAGACAGGGGAGAGAGAGAGAGACAGGGGGGAGGAGAGAGAGGCAGGGGAGTGAGAGTGAGACAGGGGAGTGAGAGTGAGAGAGACAGGGGGGATAGAGTGAGAGAGACACGGGGAGAGAGTGAGAGAGACAGGGGGGAGAAAGAGGGGAGAGAGAGAGATAGGGCAGAGAGAGAGAGAGAATATAAAAATAAACCACACGGCCCGTGTGAACGGGCTTTAGGACTAGTATATAAATAAATGAACAAATATCACAAGTGGGATCCAAAAGAGAGACACAGTGCAACCTTTGTTGAAGGACACCATATTAAATTAGAATACAAGTGGAATTCTGATCAAAATTGTTATTATTATCATTATTATCCTATATTTACTGTATGCATTGAATTTGCAGTAGAATATATTAAAAGATGTATATTTTTAAAAGACCATATAAATGTTTATAAAACCATACTTGGATAAATCATACATCCTTCAATATACCCCATTGTATAACAAAATCACAAAGTCACATACAAACATGATATGACTACAAAAGTTTTTAAATTCAAAGTTTTTGAATTGATGTATGTAAATACATGTACCCCATTATTATTCCTACAAAAAAGGGGGGATTTTTAAACATGTGTGTTATACAATTATGTTTATTTATGCATCAACATACATCAATATGCATCAACTTATACTATATATATATATATATTTTTATATGATTTAATAAAGGATTTTTCTTTTAAAACCTTTTTTTCTATAGCCCTTGAATTTCACACTCCTTTTGAGCAGCTGCCTTCTTTCGTTCTTTTGTCTACCTAATTAACCCCTTTACTGCTAGCCATAATACACGTGTGATGCGCAGCAGAATTTAGCAGCCTTCTAATTACCAAAAAGCGACGCCAAAGCCATAAATGTCTGCTATTTCTGAACAAAGGGGATCCCAGAGAAGCATTTACAACCATTTGTGCCATAATTGCACAAGCTGTTTGTAAATAATTTCATCAATGTAAATATTTGCATAGGAAATTAGTACATCTAGGCAAGTATCCCCACTTGCTTTTCCCCATTAATTCTTAATATACAATGTTTCCAATGCACAAGAGAATTGTGGGTAAGATATGCAAATTAGATACGCAAATGCTCAGTTTTTTGGTTCAAAAATACTGTTTTGACACAGCGATCCTTTTACACAGGATTATGACAGCAATCCTGGCTGCTAAATAAATACAAACTTGCCTGTAAAATAAAAATAAACCCTAAGATAGATACAAATGTAGCTAACTTATGGTTTATTTTATAGGTAAGTATTTAGTTTTAAATAGGATTAATTTATTTAATTGTAGTAATTTTATTTAGTTTTATTTAAATTATATATAAGTTAGGGGGGTGTTAGATTTAGGTTTAGACTTAGGTTTAGGGGTTAATAAATTTAATATAGTAGCGGCAATGATGGGGCGGCAGATTAGGGGTTAATAATTGTAGGTTGGTTGCGGCGATGTTGGGGGCAGCATATTAGGGGTTCATAGGAATAATGTAGGTGGCGGCGGTGTCCGGAGCGGCAGATTAGGGGTTAAAAATATAATGCAGGTGTCGACGATGTCGGAGGCGGCAGATTAGGGGTAAATAAGTGTAATATTAGGGGTGTTTAGACTCGGGGTTCATGTTAGGGTGTTAGGTGTAGAAATAAATTTTATTTCCCCATAGGAATCAATGGGGCTGCGTTAGGAGCTGAACGCTGCTTTTTTGCAGGTGTTAGGTTTTTTAAGATGAATCTGCCCCATTGTTTCCTATGGGGAAATCATGCATGAGCTCACTTTTTAGAGGCTAACGCCGGGTTGAAAAAAAACTGTAATACCAGCGTTGTTTTAAGTGAGCGGTGAGAAAAAAAGAAGCGTTAGCACCGCAAGCCTAACCAACAAAAACTCGTAATCTAGCCATATGAGCGGTCTTCAGAAGCTACTGTTATTTAGTAAACCATATATAGCATGCTGTCAGTAAATTACAGCAGTGTGAGTTTGATCTGATTAATAAAATGTTGAAACTAAGTAAAATCTGTAGCTAGATTTTTTTTTATTATTATTATTTTAGTTCCATTATAGTTACCTGTATAGTTCATCTGGCTAAATTCACTGATTATGAATAATCAATAAGATTGTAATATTTTAGTTGTAAATCTGTGTCATGTTTTAAAGGTGTGATTTTTTCCCCCCAATAATTTAACCTTTTAATGAAACTAATAAGGGATCATGTTTTTTAAAAAAAATACTTTTAAAAAATGAATATTAAATAATAATATAAACCAATATGTGAAAAATATTTTCAGCATAATCTCAAACCAAAGTATCTAACTATTTAACAAGTCATCTGAAAATCAAAAGAAAATACCTCTTTCTGTTGGATGTAATAGTTTTGCAAAAATACCTGTGCATAGACCTGGGAAAAGCTCTTCCAATAAACAAGATTAGGCATGAATGGTAACATTTGAAAAATGCCTGAAAAAAAAATACTTTAAAATCTTACGAAAAGAAGACTGGTATATTAAATATATTTTGCTGCTTATTAACATGTATCTGTTCTGTACCTAATGCATAGACACATTAATTTGAAACTGCTTAAAAGCATGTGAAACACTTGAATACAATGTTATTCAGAATGAATTATATCCCTAATTTTGTGTAATTTAATTGAAAATTGTGTGTTTTAATAAGAAAATGACAGAAGTAAGCCATCAATAACAAATTTATACTGGCTCCTCCATGTAAAGAAAGTGGTTAGGTGGGTTTGGCCATTAAAAAAATAAATTGCAGGGAACATGGTGTTAATGTATCCAGCAAGTGTTTACACTCTGCTTTTATGCTAATAGAGTGGGGTACTACAGTCAATTCTCCTACCTATAAGGTATTTAATGTTCCTTTTAAAATACTTACCAGTTTTACAAATAAATCTCAAATTTAATACAGTTTAATGAGATAGGCCTGCATTAGATGAATATGCATAATAAATAACCAGTGACTTGTTTATAATATTTTATAAGTGAAAATTAATTTTTAACTTTTTGTTTGCTGTTAATAATTTTTAATGTATCAGTTTTAATGCATAACATTTTATTTTCAATAAACCAGTCTTGTAATATCTACAATGATCAGATGTAAGTGTTACCTATTGCCAAACCACCATAAAATGATAAAGTCAAATGATTTGGTTGAAGCATAGTTGTTGTTAATACTGTGCAATATGGTGGTTATTTTAACAATAGTAGAAGAAAGAAAAAAAAAGTGTTATTTTTTTTATTATTCTTTCATTTCTTACCGAACTTAGATGTGTTTCCATAGAAACATTTAAAGGCTTTTGTCATTGAGATAGTCCCACTCAATAACTTCATATTAACAATCAGAGAGCTTACTAATGTTCAACCATTAAAATTCCTCCCTTCCTAGAGAAAAAGTAATTTCAGAAGAATACTTTGATAAACTTAATAACGGCTAACCAAAAAAGCAATCACTGATGCGTAGATGGCTTATTGCTCGGTAAAGAATGAAGAAAACATTTATGTATCTTCTTTTACTAACTTACTGAAAATTAGTTTAACCTTTTCTTTTCCACATAGATTAGTTAAACAAGTGCATGAATTAATATATTTTGAGCTTTAGTGAGTTGTTTTGCTTTCATGTTAGTTCATTTATAGATAAAAAATAAATTGTTCTTGGATACCACAATGTTAATTACTGCATATGTATTTGTATCTTTAAAATATACTGACATTATCTAAAGAAGAAATTGCCAACCTTTTCAGAAACATATCATATTTTAATGAAAAAAATTAAATTACATTCTCCCACTTTTTTCATTGGTTATAATTGCTTTTAAAGGTCATATTTACATACTTTTACTATAGTGACCAACATATTATATATAAGTTTGAAAAACAAGAAGGTTTTAATATTCAATTAAAGTAAACCATTTCAAATTAATTAATTGTCCTTCATATAATGCAGATATGGCATTTGGTTCTCTCTAATGAATATAAGGATAGATTATAATTGGAGCACAGTTGATGGCTCAGGTTGCAAAGAATGATGCATAGGGCTCCATGAACTAAAGCGTCAATTTGCTCGCTGACAGCATGTCTGGTCAACTCGCTAGAACTCGCAGGTAGTGAGACCCTGCCCGCTCGCATATGTACTAAAAAATGGCGTAAAAATTGTTGCGTCTTATCTGCATTGAGCGCACGCAAATGATTCATATATCTGGCGCCTCCCTAGTAGTGAATGTACTATTATTTTCTTACAACTTGTCAGTCATGTTTGTCCCACGTGACTGTAAGGTGTCGTCACATTTGTTGCTGTAAGCTATTTCAGCAATATATATAAAGTCCACTTTTTCTATTTTTTTCTGACAGAAAAAATACTGAACCTGAAGAGTTTCAAGCATATATATATATATATATATTTTTTTTTTAAAGAAATTTTATTGAGAACCAAAAGTACATACAGTCAATAAACACAAAGGAAAACAATTATCGTCCTCAGAAAGAGAACATCAAAGTAAGTACATAGATTTGACAAATAGCATCTAGGCATATTTCTGAGTGATAAACATTCAGGTATGTTTTAAACAAGATGTATATATCTAGATATTAATTGAGAATTATCCTCAAACTTCATAGGGATCTCAGATAATAAAATGTAAATTTAGCTTCTGTGGTGAAGAATTGCAAGTGACAACTAGAACCACGTGTCTTGAATATCAAGACGAACTCTAGCTAAGCTTGGGTATTTAGTAGTGATGCGTAGGGGGGGAGGATAGGCCAAAGGAAAGAAGGGCTAAGGGGTCATCTCGTGGGAGGTGGTGGGAAAAATTTGGGTGAGAAAGGGAATGGGGTAGAAGGAAACAGTACAGATGGAGTGGTGATGGCAGAAGTATTATAGGAGGTATAGGGAGGAGGGGAGAAGAGAAAAAAAAAGGGGGGGGGTTAAAACAGTTTGTGCACTGTGTCCCTGGTCTCAGATTTTTGCGTTACTGACAGGGGAAAGACAGCGGCATGAGGCAATATTTAGGTCTACTGGATCTGAATCCAGTCTTCCCATATTGCCCAATAGTCTTCCATGCATTCCAGTTAACCATACGCAAATTTCTCCATGTTAGCTAGGTACTGTATTACCTCGCAAACATCCGATATTGTAGGTGGAGCAACTCGTTTCCATGCTCTAGCAATACAAAGCTTGGTGGCTGCCAACACATAGATCACCAACTGTAGTCTCTAACATTCTGAGGAAATGCTAGGGAACATTTTTGACAGTTTGGTGGGCACTCTATACCATTGCAGCATAAGTTTCATGTAGCTTTCAAAAATCGTTATGCAGTGAATCGGTTTTTTTTGTCAATTGGATCACATCTTTCAGCTCTTTGTCTGACATGTTTAAAGCTAATTCCCTACACCACATTTTGATTTGGCTCGGTAGGCCCACTGAATGGTCTTGTAGAAGGGCCCTGTAGTGAAATGTAAGAGGCTTTACCGTCCCCATCTCATGTAGCCATCTCTCTTCCCATTTAGAATGGGGTCTGAGATTTTGAGTCCCAAATCTCCAGGAGCGGAGCAAGCTAAGTACTCTGCAACATTCAAAGGAAAGCCATAGGGGAGAACCCCTCAGTAAGTCGAGTACTTGGTGAACCGACATAAGCTTCCCATTAGAAAACAATTGCTCTACCAGCTCAAACTCATGTTGTATCCAGAATTCGACATGGATATTTGGGAGGTCCCATAGGAGACCTCTCATCTGATGAATTGGCGATGGGTGTGGGGCAATTTCTGTATGGTGTCTGAGCTCGTGCCACGTTTTAATATTTTGCTGTACTATAGGGTTAATAACCCTGTCAACTAGTTGCTTGTGTCCGTGAACCCACAGAACACTCGGAAGATCCAAGCCCTCAGGTAGGTGCAATTCCTCAAGTTTGAACCATTTTGGTTTCTCTCTAGCAGGGCCCCAGGCCGTGATCTGCGATAATCTGGCAGCCTCATAATAAAGAAATACGTTTGGAAAAGCCACTCCACCTCTAGAGAATTCCCTCTGTATGGTTTTATAGCTAATCCGAGGTGTCTTTTTCCCCCAGACATAGTTAATAAAGAGCCGGTGGATTTGCTGTAGGGTGCCATGTGGAATATTCAACGGAATACAACGAAATAGGTATAATACCTTAGGGAGTAGCGACATTTTCACTGTAGCTATGCGTCCCATTCAAGAAATCTCTCTGAAGTCCCATCTGCGAATTAGGGCCTGTAGCTCAGCGATTAGAGGATCAAAGTTCAGAGACAGAATCTTATCCAGATCCGCACTCAACTGGATGCCGAGATGTTTAATGGACGTTGTGGACCAGTGAAAATCGTACACTTCTTGCAGGTTTAAGAGCTGGTCGCTAGGTATATTAATACTGTATGCCTCCGTTTTCGACATATTTATCTTATAGTAGCTCAGTAAGCTAAACTGTGCTAAGGTGGTGAACACAGCTGGAGCTGAGCACTTAGGGTTCGTGAGAAAGAGAGTGACATCATCTGCGTATAACGCAATCTTTTCCTGGCAGGGGCCCATCTGTATCCCTTCAATAGTAGGCGACACACAAATCGCCTCCGCTAGTGGTTCCATGACTAGGGCGAATAACAAGGGGGACAATGGGCAACCCTGCCTGGTTCCATTAGAGATGTCAAAGGGGGGGAGCAAAAGCCCAGCCCTCTCACCCTGGCGCTTGGACAGGAATACAGGGCTCTGATCATGGTGATAGCCTCAGGTGGAAAGCCAAACGTCTCTAAAACCCTCCACATATATTCCCATCTGATCCTGTCAAACGCCTTTTCGGCATCTAGTGACAGGGCCAGAAGGGGGGTGTCCTGCCTCTTTGCCTCAGTGAAGACAGAAATCAATCGTCTCGTATTGTCCTGTCCCTGCCGGCCACAAACAAAGCCGACTTGGTCTGTATCGATCAGTGACGGCAGTAAGGAGGACAGTCTATCCGCAAGAATTTTGGAGTATAATTTTGTGTCCACATTAATGAGCGAAATAGGGCGAAAATTGCTGCACTGGGATGGGTCTTTGCCTGGCTTAGGTATCGCGACAATAGTCGCTTCGAGATATTCTTTTAATATCTGTCCCTTCGATCTAATTTCATTGTAAGTGTGGCACAATATGGGTTTAAGCTGCGTCTGTAGCTTTTTATAGAGTTGCCCCGGGAACCCATCCGGGCCCGGGGCTTTGTCGTTCTTTAACTGTTTAATTGCCAATCCAAGCTCCATCTCAGTGATAGGTGCAATTAACTTGTCTTTATCCTCCTCTGAGATTACTGGCAGATTCAATTTCTCCAAGAAGGAGGAAATGGCCTGAGGGGGTGCCACTGTGGGCCTCTCATGTGAGTCAATGTTATAGAGGCGCACGTAGAAATTCACAAAGGCCTCCCCTATGTCCTCAGGGGCACACACTCTTCGTCCCTCGAAGTTAAGGTATGGTATTCGGGAGCACGCTAGTCTCTGTTTCAATTTGTTCGCTAACATTGGGCCTGCTTTGTTGCTTTTGGAGTACATAATCATTTTGAATCTCGAAAGGGCTCGTTTAAATTTTTCCACTTCTAGATTCTTGATTTGTGATTTTAGATTCAGAATCTCGCTGGATAGACTATCCGTAGGAGCTAGTTTATTTTGCCGTTCTCTCGTTCTCAAGTCACAAGTGAGTTTCCCCAGTGGGGCTCCCCACTTCTTTTTAATACTGGATGCCTTTGCGATACAGAACCCCCTGATATAGGCCTTTAAGGCTGCCCATCTGATTTGATGCGAGGTCTGGTTAGGTCTGTTTATCTCCAGAAATGCCTCTATCTTATCTACCAGATCTGGGACGAAAGATGCGTCTTCCCACAGGAATTTTGGAAGTTTCCATGACGTTCTGATCAATGTAGATCTTTACATGTCAATTGACATAGCTACAGCATCATGGTCAGACCATGGGCAGCTGCATATGCTAGAGTTTGTGATGTTGTTCATAGACCAGGAGTCAACAAAGAAGTAGTCCAATCTCGAGTACGACCGATGAGGGGGTGAAAAGTACGTATAATCTCGCGATTCTGGGTGGCATGCCCTCCACACATCGTAAAGTTCAGATTGGTATATGAGGTTCTGGAACTTAGGGGCCGTGGACATAGAATAATTATCTAAGACTTTATTGTTCGGGATTTTTTTGTCTATGTAAGGGTCCCAGACTAGATTGAAGTCACCTCCTAATATCAGCGTGCCTTGTTTTAGACCGTCTATAAAATGTAACATCGTGCTCAAAAAGGCTATCTGACCCTGATTGGGGGCGTATAAGTTTACAAGAGTATAGAGATGTGAATTGAGCTTACAAATCACTAATAGAAACCTCCCTTCCGGGTCCGTTTCCATGTGTATTTGTTGAAATGCCACCGCTGCGCTGATACAGATTGAAACTCCCCTGCTCTTTTCTTGGTAAGTCGAATTGAGAACTGTTGGATAGTGTTTGGATTTTAGAGCTGGGGTGTTTGTCGAGGCCCAGTGGGTCTCCTGTAAGAAGGATACATCACACCAAAGCTTCTTTAAATACGATTGTACCATGCTGCGCTTTGCTGGTGAGTTAAGCCCCTTCGTGTTAAGAGATACAAATTTAAGACCGGGGCTCATTGTCACACGTGAAGGGAAGGGGGAGAGAGAGGAAAAAAAAAAAAGGGAGGGGGGGAAGAGGGAGGAGGTAAGAGGGTTAAGGTAAATGTGGTTTGGTTATAGTCGTCTGATCCTCAGATATGAGGATATGAGTAATAAGTCACTTAGGAAATACGATTGAATCTGTGTTCTTTTGCTTACTTTCGGTAAGCTGTGGTGTTACCCTTGGGGGGGTGGAGAGATGCAGTCTGACGATCGTATGGACTAGTGTCCAAAAGGATAGAGGAGAAAAATCAGCAAGAGGGAAGGGAGGAGGGGGGGAGGTCCGGGCCGAGGCAAGGTCCGTAGGTGGGGAGGTATAGGGGTTATACTTTAGGTGGGATCTGTCTGTTCTAGGTTAGGGGTGAAATTGTCAGTAAGAGAAAAAGTGAATATCAGACAAGCCAATATGACGTCTTAACAATCCCATTAATAATATCTCGTCACAACAACCTGTTTTAAACGTAAATGTAGGATAAGATGATATTATGCTGTAATAAACATAGGAAACAATGTAGTCAGTTACAGCGAGAACTTTTCAAATATACATTTGCCTGTAATATTTCCTCTACAGTGTGGATCAAATATTCCTACTTAGTTGTAACCATTTATGGCTTGGCTAGGCTATATTCAAGATTGTAAAAACAGACACATCAACTTAATACATAACTGATACAGATAGCGTGAAGCAATAAGAGGTTAGTAGGGTCCTTCTTCCATGCTGAACAATTTGGTGTCTGAAAACCTAAACTGAGGAAGGCATTCACAACATGACTGGAAAAGTTTCAATTTCCCGTCTAGTGTGCTAAGGGCTTCCGGAGAGAGTATTGCTAACAGGTAATGTCTCTCAGTCTCAGCTTCAGACCAGGCGGTCTAGGGCCAAGGGATGAGTAACCAAGTATCTTTACTGTGTATAGTGGGTCTCAGGTACGACCTGGTGGACTATCTATACTGAATTGTATGTAACTGGGGCCTCACTAGGAGTGCATCGGCTATCTTCTCATCACTAGAATCAGGCTCATTATATCTATAGTGAGAGAAAGAAATATTTGAATATGTAACTATAATTCTGCTGGGGCCTTGTTAATGTCGCTAGTTTAACTGTTGTCATGTTTGACTGTCTTAGCACCGCCGTCAGCATCTAGTGAATGAGCATATCTAGTGTAAGCATATCTACAGGGCTTAGTGGGTTAAGATTTATTACAGCCAGGTGTAAGCCTCTGGAAGAGCGAAAGGCGTTAGTGCAGGTTTTGACATGTGTTAGTAATCTTAAAACATAATAAGGCAAGTCCTATCATTCTAAAGATTATGCAAATTTGTTAGATATTACATATTTCAAGTCTACAGGCACATCAAATGGTAAGTGAACAAAAGCCTTCTAGAGAAGGCTTAGCAACATGTACAACCAGCATAAACAATATTAAATGGCATTTAGAAATGTTGCAAGATAAACATAAAACTCAGGAAGTTTTGCTGTTAGCAGCACATTAGGGTCTCGACAACTGGGGTAAAACGTCTCTTATTGTGTCCCTGATGCCACAACATCTCTTTGCATAACTCTTCTAAACAAGGCCCACCAGCTCCTGGAACAAACAGCTGTAGTGGTAATAATACTCATGAACATTACAAGGGTCCGGTATGTTGAACAGTACATATTTCAGTTCTGTGGGCACGTATAATAAAAAGTACACATGGGCCATTCAAATAAGGCTTAGCACTACTTGTAACTAGCATAAGGAACATTAGAAGATAGTTTTAAACATTGCAAGAGGAGCATAGTGCTCAGGGGTGCTCGCTGTCAGGAGCAAACTAGGGCCATAATGACTGGAGTAAATAGTCTCTCATTATATGTCCTTGGCCTAATAACGTTTATTTGCGTAAGGCCTCTAAATAAGGTTCACCAACTCTTGTTATTAACAACGGAAACAGTAAACATAATTATAAACAGTGCAAAGGGATTATATAATTCAAACATTTTCATTTGTTAGCACCAGATCATGACTGTGATGGTTAGGGCAAAGAGAGTCTCTTATAGTGTGTCCATGCCCTTGTAACATTCCCATGGATGGGACAAAGTGTCTCTTAGTCTCGTAATAAAACATTTCCTACTTCACACAATTATGTAACTGAGAAATAAACAAAGCATTCCCCTATAGAGTATGATGACAAGGGAACATTAAGTAATGAAAGGTATACTTATCAGTCTTCATCATCCGAGGGATCTTCTGTTCCATCTGTTGAGGGTTGTTGTGATGTTGGGTTCTGCCTTTTGGATGGAGCCTTTCTTTGAGCAAGAGGCCTCCACTCAAATGCTGTTGGTCTCAGAATAGAGGAGGAGGTAGTGTGTTGTTCTACTTCTTTAGGAATATGGGAGCCATTTTCTCTAGTTTGGCTAGTGCTTTTGGCCCATCCTTTGAGGAGAAGTTGACCCTTGTCTGTGGTGTCAGCTGTGTAAAATCGGCCATCTTTTTGAATCAGCAGCTTAGTAGGATATCCCCACCTGTACTTAATTCCCATCTGTCTCAGTAGCTTTGTAACCTCTCGGAAGGTGCCTCTTTTTTGTACCGTGTACTGGGACAGGTCTGGAAATATTTGTATGGACTCAAATCTGCTAGGCAAGGTGGGACGTTGGAACATGGCTCGAAGAATTTGCTCTTTATATGTGAAGTAGTGGAATCTAGCGATCACATCTCTTGGTTTCTCCGCCGAGACATCCCTCCCTCTGGGGAGTCTATGTACTCTGTCCATTAAAGTTTCATTGGGGAATCCTGGAGCATGTAGTATTTCACATAGCTCAATGAGGTAATTTCCGAGGTCGGGCGGGGCAATTTCTTCAGGAACACCTCTGAATCTCAAATTGTTCCTGCGGGAACGATCTTCCATGTCCGCCATCTTAGCTTCGACTGTATCTAGCATATCGACAAGAACTTGTGAATGATTAGCCAGATTCCCCTGCTCTACCGCTAGGTCGTCTTGCTTCTTTTCTAGAATGTCAATACGTTCACTGATGACCCCAATATCTCTCCTGAGATCTGCTGTAGAGCTCCTGATAGCTTTGGTGAGGGATTCCTGGAGAGAGTTCATCCTCTGAGTGAGGGTAGCTACAATATCTGAGGCTACTGAGCCAGGGATGCTGCTTTCCATACCTGTAGCTTCCACCATATCAGGGCTGTTTTCCAGCAGCTGTTGTGGGGTGTTGAGTTCAGGCGTTGGCTTCCCAGCCATAGGCTTAGCTTTGAAGTGGTCTGCCACAGATTTTCTATATTCTGAGGGATTAGCGGCCTTCCTCCGAGAGCCCTGTGGCATGATAGAGATATTAAGGTTTTAACAGAAGAACAACAGTGTAAAATAACACAATTAGGCAGAGATCCCTCGATAGGGTGTTTAGGACCAGTGTCTTAGATCACATTTCTTTAGTTAGTCATCTTATGCCTCGGCCCAGCGGACCCCCCGCCTCTTAGTGCATGCTGTGAGCCATGCGGACCATCAAAAGTAGGGTCATAGTCAGATATTTAAGTGGTAAGTTAATGATTAAAAAATCCAAAGTAAGGCCTTCTTCAGGTTTAAATGCCGGTTAGGTGGGTAAATAGGAAAGACCCAGGTAGGATCTCTCAGTTGTACTGCCCCCTCCTAGGGATATGCCTCCTATTGGCCAAGTTGGTAAAGGGTGAGAGGGTATGACCCACAGGCACCTTGTACCTGTGGGAAAGGATGGAGGGGACTAGCTGAGCACACTGAAAGTTAGATTGGGAGGCAGGTAAAGCTGCGTTTGTGGTATAAGTCTCTCTCTGTTGTGGGAGGATCACCAGCCTGAAAACTCTGCTAGTTCATATAAAAAGCACCCTTTATTAGCAATGACCTTATCTGGTGAAAAAGTCTAAGCAGGTCTTGCGCCACTTAAACAATTAAAGCACTAAGATCCTCTAATATCAAGTGGTAAAAGCTCCCTTCAGCAGTATGGACGTTCTGAGCAGTATAATGTATAAAAGGGGCTTTTAGGGTAGAGAGTGCAGCTGCCTGTATACAGTGAAATTACTCTCTTTAGTAGAATGGACGTTCTGAGTAGTGTGATATGTAAAAAGGGCTTCTAGGGCAGAGAGTGCAGCTGCCTGTTTACAGTGAGATTAGTTAATTAGATTAACAGACCGGACAATTTTAAGCGTCTATTTGTCACTGGGGAAAAGCTGTGGCAAAGTGTTAGCAGTTTACACAGCCGTTGCAGGGAGGCAGAAAGGCAGGAAGAAGGAGGGAAGATGGCGGACTTTGGGGCCTTTTTCTTTTCTCTCGCTCTGTTCTCTCCTGTGTTCCCCCTTTGTTGTCTATCTTATCCCCTTTGATATCTATCAGGATTACTTGTCCCTTTTGTGTCCGCCTTATGCCCTCTGTTTGTGTGACTGCAGGTTGTTACTCACTGCGGGCGGTGCGCCTCCGGGCAGATTTCCACTATGGCGTCCAAGTGTCTTTTTCAGGACAGCTGCAGCGTAGTCGGTAAAGCTCCGGAGCGGATCCCCGACCCTCCGGAGCTAAGTGCGGTGTGGCTGTATAGGTATTGCAGAGGCAGGTAAGCTGTTCGCTAGGTAGAGATAGCTTCAGGGCCCTGAAGTAGATGCGATTCCCAGCTCACCCGGCGCGGCTCACACCCGAGTCTTAGAGAGGGTTGTACGGGTCTGGATCTTGTACCACCGAGGCCAGGCAGTCACACAAGCCTCAGCATGTTCCGAGATGTAGAAACTCGCCTGTTAGGGTGTAGTAAAACAGTTTTAAAGTTGTTTAAATAAATTGAAAAAGCAGGAGCTCTGTGAAGTTGCGACTGCTCTGTGCGGAAGTTAAGTCCGCCCCCTATATATTTATTTTTAATAAATGAAGTATGGCAACTTCAGGATCTGATTCGCAGACAACCAAATCCAAGAATTCACACTTCTCACACCAGCAGAACCTGGTTCTTGTTGATATGGTACTGGACTTATGACTATTTATTTGGTTGTCATGCAAAGCAAACTTCCAGTGACCACAAAAAGAGTATCTGGACTTGTATCAGTGATGCTGTCAGTGCTCAGTAGGGATGGGCGAATGTGTTTATATTCGAATTTGAATGTAAGAATGAATGTTATTGTAGAAATTCTATTTACATAATAGAATGTTGATAAGAACTAATATTCTTAAAAATTCTATTATCAAATATTATTTACAGTTTTCGAATGTGACATTCGAATTCGAATGTGACATTTGAATTTAAATGTGACATTCGAATTTGAATATTACATTTAGAAAACAGTTGTAGACTAGAAATACTATTTCAAATTTGAATGTTACATTTGAATCTGAATGTAGCATTCGAATATTACATTCATTAAACACAGTTGCAGACTAGAAATACTATTTCGAATTTGAATGGTACATTTGAATTCGAATGTAGTATTCAAATTTGAATATTACATTTAAAAACACAGTATTAGACTAGAAATACTATTTCAAATTTGAATGTGACATTCGAATTTGAATGTAGCATTCAGATTCAAATATTACATTTATTAAACACAGTTGTAGACTAGAAATATTATTTTGAATTTGAATGTGACTTTCGAATTTGAATGTCACATTCGAATTTGAATATTACATTTCAAAATTGAATGAATACATAGCTAAATATTCTATTATTCGAAGAAATATTTTTGAATTTTATTGAAAAATTCAAAAATGAAAATTCAAAAACAGAATGTTAGAATGTTATATTAACATTCAAAATTCGACTTGAATGAATGAATTCATCAAAATTCCTTTTAAATTTAGAATTTTTAAAAACATTCGCCCATCCCTAGTGCTCAGGGCCCCCGGGAAAAAGGACGTTGACCAGATAAAGAATTCAAGTGTATTGTCCTTATTTTATATCACTTGTAGGCATATATCTTATAGACCCTATTGTTTATTATTGTGCTCACCACCTAAAAGCTGGCGAGGATTTTTTCACGCGCTAGGTGCGGGAAAAGTAGCATGCATAGAAATAGATTGTTTAGTAATTACTGTTTATTGTGAGATTTATGTCGAGTGAGGATTTTTTAACTACAAAAAAGACTAGAATATAAGAGTTGCGGACAAGTTCGCTCAACACTTGTAAATGTCAGTTTTTCAATGAATTTGGGGCATAGTACATATGATGTTCGATCCGCACGCAGAAATTTAGATGGAAAAACTCACGAACACCTCACAGACAGCTTAGTACATGGAGCCCATAATCTGGAATAAAAAGTGGATGGTTAAATTTTATAACCAAAGAATCTTGCTGCATCCAAGCTATTTTTAATGTGCTCTATACTTTAAATGGCTAGTTTAGGGAGAGAAATGAGATTGTATTACAAATGGTAAGATAAATATTGCAATCAAGGGCAATTCAAAATACCAGTGTAGCATTTATTGTTTTTTAAAATCATATGTTAACTTTTTTTATTAATAGTATAGCTCAGAACTACATGAAGAACTCTACTACTTGCATATCATTGTTTGAGCATACCCTTGGCTAATTCCATAATTGGCTTAGAGCTCAAGCAAAGTCTGTAATGAATTTTATAGCACTGCCCAATAGAAGTCTTCTTCATGAGGTATTTAATGCACTGGCCTTATCTGACATGCAGATGTTAGCACCCTAGCCTATAAGTCAAGTAATATAAAATAAGGGCCCTATGTACCAAGTGCTGGAGGGACAAGGTTCTCAAATTCAGAACCTATCTGCCCGGCTCTGCAATGAATGGGCAATGTACACTGTTTGTTTGCTGCCTGGATGCATCAAGACACACACTCATTTGAGTGTGTAATGCTGTCCCCTTCTCTCATGCAACCAAATGTACAATAGAAGGGCCTGTACATAACACAGAACAAACACCAACTCAGAGGTGGTAGAGAGGGTAAGAAGATGCAGTTGGGTGACCATTGCCTCTAGATTGTGGAAAGCAGGTTAACATGAATGAGTCTGTAGCACTAACATTTTTGTGCTCCATTTATAATGTTGACCATAGAATTTACATTTTGTAAATTTTAAATAAGAAACACTATTTTGACAAATGTATGCATTTATTTAAACAAAAACACAATTTGGTTGAAAGTCATTGCAATACAATTTACAGACTCAACAAAACATCTGGCTAAAGGGACATGGAATCATTGGTCTGGACACCTTATGTTAGCTGGTTAATTCAAAACAAAGTAAGACAAACTATAACTGGTATTCTAATTATACTTACATTTGAATAGACTTCCTCATTGGACCATATTATATCATTTATATTAATACTACATTCCCATATAGAAGGATACATTTTGAGCTCCAATTAAGAAGCTGTGAATGCAGCTTCGGAGCTCGTTCAGCTGCTGGCTTGCACAAGTGAGTCTGCAGCTTAGGTGACAACATCTGCTTCTTAACCTGCTATGCCAACTGTGAAGTGGTGTTTCACAATCCTCCTTGGACTTGTCTGACAAATGTTTTTAAATAAAGATGTCAAGAGAACAACAAAATTAGGAGTAAATTAGAAAGTTACTTTAAATTGCATTCTCTATCTGAAAAATTAAAGAAAAACATTAAAAAAAAACATTAAAAAAAATTGTAAAATTTTATAGACACCGGTGTCTGAATTGTGTTTATATGCTTTATTTTTATTTTTATTTATAAAGTCGATATGCTACTAGCATTTGTATTTTAATTTGCATCACTATTGCAAAGCGATAAACGTTTTATTAAAATAGTTTTATTATATCTTACTCAAGTCTCATTTGAATAATCTTTTACATATACATTTTTTTTCACTACTATTAATATTAATAATTTTTCCCCATATAAGGTAGAATTCACTAGTCCAAACACTAAATTTTAGGAAAATATTATAGCAATTTAAACACTTACAAACTTCACCACAGTCAGCCCTTGGGCGCCCCTAACTAACATATAACACACATCTGCACACCCAGTCCGCACTTGTGAGAAGTACGGACAGTTAGTAGGCCAGCACTGTTATTTCTAGGTATAGTGTACAATCTTCTTGTCACCTGTAAACATTTTTGCCTTACCAGAGGCAGGAGATTCAGGCCCTGGAGATTCCCAATAGATGGGGATTTCCATTTTGCCTCAGAGTTATGCGTGGACAGCAAACGTTTATTTATAGAACACCAGATAAACTGGAGACATTTTGCAAGAACCTAAACATTTCTCCACCTTCTCTTCTAAGACTAAACTATGGTGATGAAGAATTCAACACACTAGAAAAGCTACTTCCTAAGCCTCAGAGACAAGGATGGAATAAAAGTGAGTAGGACAAGACATAGAAATACTTCTGAGTCACTTCCTCCCAACTGATCACTTGAAACTCAAGCTGAACTATGATGGGAAAAGTTTGTTGTTTGTTGCCAATCACACGGCATCTTATCTAACTATATGCCAAAGTTTTATTGCAATTCAACCTCTTATGAAAGAACTTTAGATGTATTGTTTATACACTAGCCGGTATAGGTTTTCTAGGTTATAAAGTTTAAAGTTGTTACTTGTTGAATAACTTTATAGCAATTTGAAGTTGATAATGTTAAGTCATGGATTACTGAAAACTCTACAGAAAGTTCATACAATGTAATGCCATACTAAGGGTTCCATGTACGAAGCAGCGAAAGCTGCTCCGGATACCTTGCAGGGCAGGTTTGCATATGCTAGCCTGCTTCCTGCATTGAAAGAAGCAGCGGTCATTAGACCACTGCTTCTTACACCCTACTCCACCTCTTAGGTGATGAGGGAAAATCACTGAGAGCTTGCTCACAGTGATTGACAGCCCCTTCTGTCACGCGATTGGTTGCAGGAATGAAGGGGCGGGCATTACACACTCTGATGAGTGTGTAATGATACATACGGGCAAGTGGATCAACAGATCCGCTGCCCATGTGTAGCGAAGGCAGGCGGGCAGACAGCTTCGTGAGTTGAGAAGCTGTCTGCCCCCCCCGATTAGTACATGGAGCCCTAAGTGTAAAAACAACAAGGGTAAAAAACCCAATAGGGGGCGCTATTATGTATAGACTATAATGCACAGCTATATTTCATATAGAAATGCATAAAGATTATATATAGATATTAGATATATATACACACACATACACACACACTTATATATATGTATATGTATATATATACCCACAACAAAAAATCAGCGGAATCACAATGTTACAATGTTAAAATGTTAGTATACAATCACCACTAGACATCAAAGTCCTATACGAAGATAGGAGATACAAATGAGAATAGTCCAGTATAACAGTTCCGTAGATCTTAAGGCCGCACTCAATCTTCACCATCCAAAGGTCAGCAAATCTAGAATTAAACACAAGGAAAGAGGCCCCGTATGTGTGAATCTGTAGCAGTCAGTATCAAAAATAGAACAAGTGCAGGGTACTCACAATGTGGAAAGGCACTCAATTGTGCCTGTAGATGCAGGCTTGTATTCACAGCAAGCCAGCTAGCTGTACAAGGCACTCCAGGATATCCCCAAATAAGAATCTGTAACTATTTCAGCCAAATGTAGGAGATCAGTCCAGCAAGCGCACAAACTGTGTGAATCTGTAAGCACCCAATAATTAGTTTAAAACCAGTACAGGGTACTCACATTCTGTAGCGGCACTCAGACGTGCCAATAGAGGCAGGCTGGTTATCACAGCAAACCAGCTGGCTGTACAGGGTAAGCAGCAGGATACTCCACAGCAAATAGGATCGACAGGTAGCTCAGATCAATATACTCAGCAGCAATGAGGATATATGGTTAAAAATAAGTTTAATGAAAATAAAAACAATTTTAAAATACATATATCACTCATGCAATATGAGTAAACAGCATGCAACACGTTTCTCGGTAAAGACCGTTTCATCAGGCATGTATTATGTTCTAAACAAACCCCTTAAATAAGACTAAGCTACCAGTCTTCTCCCACACCCATAAAACGAGTGTACCAAACATAATGGCCCTTTGTTTAATTGCTAATTAGTTGAAGCACCTGAACACTTCTCATAGTACACCCTATGGGATGCAGTAATAAGATAGAATAAATATGTTAACCCCCATTTCCCAGCCAACAGTGGTGGTTGAAGTAGGAACAATCACGCCCCAAAAATCGCCAATCTATGATGCCGTTCACATTCATCCTATATACATCGGCGCTATTATTGGCAATAGTCATGTAGAGCAAGGTTAATACCGACCAAATAACTTACACGCACTCCGCCCCCGTGACCGATACGTCACCAAGAGCGCACCGCCTCCTATCCATGTCACGGCTCTGTCAAACCAAGTGTACATTCAACACCCATAGCTAAGTCCGATCGTGAGATACCAGCCCCTCAAAATAGGGACCCCCAACAGCAGCGCCAGTCCCATCTAGGGCTCCCGAACATACAGATCTAAATTTTTATCAAGCAACTCGTTGGCAATAAGTGCCACAACCTACCGCGCTTGCTGATAGGATACCCTTAGTCACAATGTTATCTATATAATAAATCATCAGATCTGCACACACCTCCATGTCTAAAGCAGAAAATATAACAATTCCATAACTCCTTTCCCCAGTGGGTAATACCATACAAATACAGAAGCTCTTCTCTATAGAGCCATGACTGTTGCTACAATGTATAAGAAAGTATATTTGTCTAACTACAAGTCAGTGTGTCAAAGTGAGAATTATAAAAAATATAATTAAAAAATCTACTATAATATACCACAATACTATTCCTCTTAACACCTATTCAATTATCTATAATATCAAGTATATCAACATGACCAAAATATGTGTGATGCCTAAAACAGCCCACAAAATTAATATAAACTATATTAAATTGATATATACGTGCATTTATAATACCCCTATTGGGATTCCAAAATACTACCCAAATATTATGATGTATAAGGGATAACTCAATCCCTCTCTATATTGATCAATATAAGAACCCAAATAATAATAATATTACTAATGTGAATTAAAATAGTGATGAAAATAAAATTATATGGTAAGTAACAAACTAGATATACTTTCCATACTATGTGTAATATGAGTATCAAATTCAAAAGGCACAATGGTCATAGATATAACCCATTAGTCCTAAATATACAATATAAACGACCCTATCCCTCAATATTACTGTCTGTGATTATGCTACAAATAACCTATGAATATAGATCATCTTAATACCACCAAAATCACGATATAGTGGTAGCTATATAGTGGTGATTCCATTCTCTAATACTATACTATATAACATAATAATGTTCCATAATACTAATAGATATGATTATATTAAACTGACTAACCATGTGTGTATTCATATATTAAAATACAGTGGCAATATCCACTAAGTGATCGGTTGATACCATTATTGTTATCAATAAAAATTAAGTGGACAAGTCACAACAGTCATTAAACTCCAGTTCCCAATAATGTATATATGAACATACACAGCAAATTATACTTAAAACACTAAGGCCTAGATTTGATGTTTGGCGGTAGATGGGCTGTTAACGCTACGCGGGCTTTTTTCTGGCCGCACCATAAAATTAACTCTGGTATCGAGAGTTGAAAAAAATGCTGCGTTAGGCTCCAAAAAAGGAGCGTAGAGCATTTTTACCGCAAATGCAACTCTCGATACCAGAGTTGCTTACGGACGCGGCCAGCCTCAAAAACGTGCTCGTGCACGATTCTCCCATAGGAAACAATGGGGCTGTTTGAGCTTAAAAAAAACCTAACACCTGCAAAAAAGCAGCGTTCAGCTCCTAACGCAGCCCCATTGTTTCCTATGGGGAAACACTTCCTACGTCTGCACCTAACACTCTAACATGTACCCCGAGTCTAAACACCCCTACCCTTACACTTATTAACCCCTAATCTGCCGCCCCCGCTATCGCTGACCCCTGCATTATATTATTAACCCCTAATCTTCCGCTCCGTAAACCGCCGCAACTTACATTATCCCTATGTACCCCTAATCTGCTGCTCTTACATTATCCCTATGTACCCCTAATAATTAACTCTTATTAAATAAATTATTCCTATTTAAAGCTAAATACTTACCTGTAAAATAAATCCTAATATAGCTACAATATAAATTATAATTACATTGTAGCTATTTTAGGATTAATATTTATTTTACAGGCAACTTGGTAATTATTTTAACCAGGTACAATAGCTATTAAATAGTTAAGAACTATTTAATAGTTACCTAGTTAAAATAATAACAAAATTACCTGTAAAATAAATCCTAACCTAAGTTATAATTAAACCTAACACTACCCTATCAATAAATTAATTAAATAAAATACCTACAATTACCTACAATTAACCTAACACTACACTATCAATAAATAAATTAAATATAATTGCTACAAATAACTACAATTACATAAACTAACTAAAGTACAAAAAATAAAAAATGTTCTGATCAGCCAATAGAATGCAAGCTCAATCTGATTGGCTGATTGGATCAGCCAATCGGATTGAACTTGATTCTGATTGGCTGATTCCATCAGCCAATCAGAATATTCCTACCTTAATTCCGATTGGCTGATAGAATCCTATCAGCCAATCGGAATTCGAGGGACGCCATCTTGGATGACGTCCGTTAAAGGAACCGTCATTCGTCGGGAGACGCCGGAAGAAGAGGATGGATCCACGTCGGCTGATTTAAGATGGACCCGCTCCGCACCGGATGGAAGAAGATCGAAGATGCCGCTTGGAGAAGATGTTTGCCGGTCCGGATGTCCTCTTCTTGCCGGATAGGAGGAAGACTTTGGAGCCTCTTCTGGACCTCTTCAGCACCGGATGCCAGGACGGATCGGTGATACCTGGATGGTGAAGACAAGGTAGGAAGATCTTCAGGGGCTTAGTGTTAGGTTTATTTAAGGGGGGTTTGGGTTAGATTAGGGGTATGTGGGTAGTGGGTTGTAATGTTGGGGGGGGTATTGTATGTTTTTTTTTACAGGCAAAAGAGCTGATTTTCTTGGGGCATGCCCCGCAAAGGGCCCTGTTCAGGGCTGGTAAGGTAAAAGAGCTTTTAACTCTATTAATTTAGAATAGGGTAGGGCATTTTGTTATTTTGGGGGGCTTTGTTATTTTATTAGGGGGCTTAGAGTAGGTGTAATTAGTTTAAAATTGTTGTAATATTTTTCTTATGTTTGTAAATCTTTTTTTATTTTTTGTAACTTAGTTATTTTTTATTTTTTGTACTTTAGTTAGTTTATGTAATTGTAGTTATTTGTAGCAATTGTATTTAATTTATTTATTGATAGTGTAGTGTTAGGTTAATTGTAGGTAATTGTAGGTATTTTATTTAATTAATTTATTGATAGGGTAGTGTTAATTTTAATTATAACTTAGGTTAGGATTTATTTTACAGGTAATTTTGTAATTATTTTAACTATTTTAGCTATTAAATAGTTCTTAACTATTTAATAGCTATTGTACCTGGTTAAAATAATTACCAAGTTGCCTGTAAAATAAATATTAATCCTAAAATAGCTATAATATAATTATAATTTATATTGTAGCTATATTAGGATTTATTTTACAGGTAAGTATTTAGCTTTAAATAGGAATAATTTATTTAATAAGAGTTAATTAATTTCGTTAGATGTAAATTATATTTAACTTAGGGGGGTGTTAGTGTTAGGGTTAGACTTAGCTTTAGGGGTTAATCCATTTATTATAGTAGCGATGAGCTCCGGTCGTCAGATTAGGGGTTAATAATTGAAGTTAGGTGTCGGCGATGTTAGGGAGGGCAGATTAGGGGTTAATACTATTTATGATAGGGTTAGTGAGGCGGATTAGGGGTTAATAACTTTATTATAGTAGTGCTCAGGTCCGCTCGGCAGATTAGGGGTTAATAAGTGTAGGCAGGTGTCGGCGACGTTGAGGGGGGCAGATTAGGGGTTAATAAATATAATATAGGGGTCGGCGGTGTTAGGGGCAGCAGATTAGGGGTACATAAGTATAACGTAGGTGGCGGTCAGCAGATTAGGGGTTAAAAAAATTTAATCGAGTGGCGGCGATGTGGGGGGACCTCAGTTTAGGGGTGCATAGGTAGTTTATAGGTGTTAGTGTACTTTAGGGTACAGTAGTTAAGAGCTTTATGAACCGACGTTAGCCCAGAAAGCTCTTAACTCCTGCTATTTTCCTGCGGCTGGAGTTTTGTCGTTAGAGCTCTAACGCTCACTTCAGAAACGACTCTAAATACCGGAGTTAGAAAGATCCCATTGAAAAGATAGGATACGCAATTGACGTAAGGGGATCTGCGGTATGGAAAAGTCGCGGCTGAAAAGTGAGCGTTAGACCCTTTAATCACTGACTCCAAATACCGGCGGTAGCCTAAAACCAGCGTTAGGAGCCTCTAACGCTGGTTTTCACGGCTACCGCCGAACTCTAAATCTAGGCCTAAATATCCCCATATATACAGATAACCATTAAGCCTATGCATTTAAAGGTACACACCCACAATAAGAATGTGATGATTAAACAAAACTAGCAGTATCTATCACTTCATTTAAATCTAATGGAAACAAAGTCTTGAATTTATAGATCCAATAGGTTTCTCTTTGTCTAAGTCATAAGAACCTATTGAATGAACGGCTTGAAGGAATACTTTCTTTTTTTTTTTTTTTTTTTAAATTATCTTTTTATTGAAGTCAAAAACCAGTACAGAGTATAAGGTATGTCACAAAACATTCACAAAACAATGTGTACAGAGCATAATTAGGAGACAATGTATTCTAGTATCACAAACATTTCCGTACAATATGGGTCATCACATAAAGAGACTTCAGTTTTGTTTTAGAGTATAACAGATGTAATATAAGCAAAAATGATCCTCTCCTAGCTATATACAAAGACAAGTAAGGTAGCTAATCAAATGAGGGTAAAACTAGGGAGGGGGTGACTCTATAGTTATATGGGGATGAGGGATGCAGCGGGCAAGAGCCGCTCAAAATGTAATGGGGGGGGGTGGAGGGACGGAGCCAGCTAGTGTGTCTACGCCAGGGACAAATTTAGGAGAGACTAGGGTGTTATTACTTAATATAAATACAATCACACTCATCTAAACCTTTATATTCCTATAGAGGGGGCCTAGAGTCATATAATATATTGTCAGATGGAGGGGGGACGTCAGATTAATTGGAGACTAGGGGGCTTGGGGGACTTCTGGGTGAGCCCCTCTCCTGGGGGAGTGCCACCTCTAGGCGATGTTGGAGAGGGAGAAGGGATATGACCCGCAGGCATAAGTACCGGCGGGAAAGGGAGGAGAGAGGCTCAATCCAGAAAACTATTATGTGCTAGAGATGTGAATGAGAGCATAGATAAACTAGGGATTACAGTTGTATAGTCACAGAAAATTATAGTCAATAACACATATAAATATAACACAACACTTAGGTAAAAGAGAGGTCACGTGCACCCATATAGACAACAATAATTATTAAACACATTATAAAGAACCGGAATATATTAGGGAGAGTCTAGATTACATGTATGCTCACTGACATTAGTACGGATAATAGGAAGACCAAGATATGTTAATGAGGGAAAATAAAACACATATATACTAGTGGGATATAGTGTATATGCACCATGCGAACTATCTGTCTAGAAGAAGTAAAATGGAGTGAATCTAACTAGGTCTTTTAACTCAGGAAAAGGGAGTTGCAAAGTGAGGGAAAGGATACCCAAACACTAAGAAACCTCAAACTAAGGCTTAGTGTAACATGCATGACATGAGAAAATTTGTTAGGCTTGTGAGGTAAGGTAGGATTAGGTCATGATGTAGGGGGCTATCTGCATCTATGAGATATAGTTAAGTAATGACAACAAACTCAAAAAACTTATATGCTGGACCGTGCTTTCCCAGTAGACACGGCCCAGCAGCATCCATAAATACAAGTATGGAGAAACTGCAGTAGATAGACAGCATGTAATTTAGCGAGTACATAACTCAAATTAAAAATAGCAAACAAACTAGACAGTCCTGAACTAAATAACAGCAGAGTCACCTTTATGAACTATCCCTCAAAGGTGTTAGTAGAAGACCATAATAACATATCTATAGCTTAGACAGAGTATCATTGTTTAGATAATGGCTCTGGGTATGGGATCTTGAGCATAAACTAGAGTGGTTATAGGTGCCATAATGAGATAGGCATGAATTTGTATTTCCAGAGCCACTGAGTAACTAAATATAAACCATAAGTCCAGACAACATTTCAAGCTTAATAAACATATTAGCTGTGGAGCAGGAGTCAACACCATCTTAAAAAGGAACTAGGGAACTCATCTGTTATTGAAACATTTAGAGAGAGAAAAAAAAAAAAAAGAAAGTCACATATATGTCACTAGGTTACCCAATAAGGGAATGCTGTTGGTTTGCATTAAATCTTATGGCTGTTGTGCTTCATTTCAGTTCTCTAATACATATATGTAAATACAGATTTACAATCTATGAGAGTTATGTATACCCCAGGGTAATAGTGCGCTGCATAGAACCATTCAACATGTTAATCAGTGAGATATACTTAAGCCAGCTATTAATAAATCTGACCAGATCATCCACATAAGCATATGTAAGTAAGGTATGAGAACCCCTGAAAATGTGGACTAAGTTATATAATTCAGAAAAACGATTGGTCGACATGTGGTACAAAATGGTTCTTAGAGTATCCCAGGAATATACCCTCCTTATGCAGGACCTTGTGAAGCCACACTAGTATTAAAAGAGATATATAGAGCACCCAAGTGCGTAACCAACTAGGTATATTGTGAGCAACAGAAAAGAAAGCACTTGAGCAGCGTAATAACAGTCAATAAACATTTATATGTATTTATTATAGCAGTCGTCCATAGCAAGGAGTGTGAGCCTAGATGCATAAGGTCTCAGTGACAATCCTCGGCTGGACATCTGTGTAATCTACCCTGCATCTCACCCAATGCCAATCTTAAATGGGGTTAACACACTGATATAACTTCCTTTTAGTAGGGCCCAGCACCTGCAGTTCATAGGGCTGTGAGCTTCCCGGTTACCGCAAATATGCAACAATCCTCTGCCTCTTCTCAAGCCTGAAATGAAACAGATGTCAGCTCCTAATATCTTAATGATTTCTGCGTCTTCTGCCCGTAGGCCAGCTGTAGCGTTCCGGATCATTAGTACTACACAAAGATCTCTACTCAGCACACCGGGGTTAGATCTATCTCTAGAACTTGGCTCTCTGAACTTACTGTCCACTGAACCCCGGTGTAGTTCTGCTTCCGGTACAGAAACCCATGGCGGATTGCCGTGTATTTGCCCCATGCACTGCCGTTCACACTCAGATCTAGAAGTGTTGGGCTGTAGAGAGTTACACTGCCTACCACAATTCAACGGCTCTGTGTAATTATGGTCGGGGCTCTGATCATTTGCGCCACTGCCTTCAGAGAGCTTGTCTTCTTCCCCCTGTGGTGTACTTGGTAGGTTAGGTCTGGAAGTTTCCTCAGTCCCACCAGTTATCAGTGGGTCTCCGTTATGGCGTACAATCCCTCTCAGCTCCATAGTGAGTGATTGATGGTGTGCGTCCAGGGAGATCATTAGATCGTGCAGCGCTGATAAAATGTGCAGCTCCATAGGGGATCTTAAGCTGGGTCAATGTGCGGTAGAAGACAAAAAGAAAGAAACACCAGCAGCAGTAGTTATTACTCAAGCATGTCCTCCAAGATGGCGACAACTCCCTTGCAGTTAGCTCTGTAGACCAAAAAGTTCTGTGTGATATGGCGGTGTCAAATATCTTATTTCAATTACTCATGCCAATTGCCCTGAACACTAAGACTCAATCTGGCTAAATAACATAGCATAAGGCTCCTTATCAAGCTTAAAATCGCTGTTTATTCAATCTAGTAGTAGGAGCTCTGAAAGAACGTGTCCTACTGCTTCGGCTGTTGGCTCCGCCCCCTGCATAAAATCGAAGGAATACTTTCTAACGGGGTGATCTTAAAATTACATCTCCCTGCAATATGCTCCTGACAAATGTGCCTTGGTACAATATGTTTCAAAGATTTGTTTTTAATGTTCCTAAGATGTTCGCTCCACCTAATTCTTACTTTTCTGCAGGTTCTCCCAATGTATTGAAGCCCACACTCACAGGTAAGGACATATACCACATATGAGGAGTCGCAGGAGAGTCTAGAGGTGATCTGATATTGTTCTCCTGTAGTGTTTGATTTAATACTAGAGGCTCTATGAGTGATATAATCACACATAAAACAATGGGTCTTCCCACACCTAAAACTACCTTTCAAGAGGCTATGGGAGGCTGAAGACTCAGGTTTCTTTTTAGCATTCTTCTGTATCTCACCTTTGGACAACATAACCACTTTACTGCGTGCTAGTCTTTGTTTCAGGGTGGGTGCCCTTCGATATACAATTTTAGGTTGTGTAGGTAATGTTTTTTTCAAAATGGGGTCTCTTATAAGAAGAGGCCAATGTTTTTCCAAGGTTTTTCCTATTGCTTTATAATTGGAATTATATTAGGTCACAAAAAGGGGAATCTCTTTATGTAGTTCAACATTATTTTCCTCATCTTTATTCTTTGTTGACAAAAGAAGTTTTGTACGGTCTAGCTTCCTGGCCCTATTGCAACTGTTGGTAACTAGCTGTAATGGATAACCTTTCTCTAAGAATCTCGACTTAAATGTCTTAGATTGTTCATCATATTTATCTATAGAATAACAATTGCGTCTTATTCTACAGAACTGGCTAAAAGGTATATTTTTCTTCCAGTTCAATAGATGGTTGCTGCCAAAGTGTAAGACATTATTACAGTCAACTTGTTTAAAATAAGTTGCAGTGCAGACATTACCATCAGTATCCCATGAAAGGCTCAAATCCAAAAACTCAATTGTTGTTTGTTGGATATTGGAAGTAAAACTAATACCCATGCTGTTGTTATTGAGGTGTGTTACAAATTTCTGTGCCTCAACTAGAGGACCATCAAAAATAAATAAAAGGTCATCTATGTACCAGCCATAGAACACCAGATTTCCCCACCAGTTAGAGTCATAGATATATAATTTTTCAAAATGACCCATAAAAAGATTAGCAAAACTGAGGGCAAATCTGGTGCCCATGGCCGTACCCTTAATCTGCAAATAAAATTCATCCTGGAACTGAAAATAATTATGATGCAAAATAAAATCAATCAATGTGAGTAAATATTCTTTTTGCGTCTTGGGCATATAGATATCTCCCTCCAGATAGATACTAGTGATAAAGAGACCTATCTCGTGGGCAATATTAGAATATAAAGACCCTACATCGCAGGACACCCAAAATATGTTAGCATTCTGATTCCGTTTAATATATGATAGCTTATCCAACAAATCTTTGGTGTTCTTGATGTAGGATGGTAGATTACAGACATATCTCTGAAGAAAAAAATCCACATATTCTGACAACTGGTCAGTCAAACTGTTGATACCAGCGATGATTGGTCTAGCAGGAGGGACCTTATCATCCTTATGTAGTTTTGGAAGGTGGTAATAAAAAGGTATATCCGGATGATCAGGCATCAAGTATCTTTTTTCTTTTTTGTTTAGAATACCAGAGGTATGACCAATTTCCAAAATTTTACCCAATTTCTTGGAAAATTCTAAAGTAGGGTCAGATGTCAACTTTCTGTAATACTTGTGATCCCAAAGGATGCGTTTGGCTTCCTTAAGGTAGTCACATAAATCTTGTAACACAATACCACCCCCCTTGTCAGCCTGGCAAATGACCAGACTGTCATTCATCATCAGGCTGCGCAATGCTCTTGCCTCATTTGGCCAGATTTTTTTATTTTTAGGAATATGATTAAGAATTCTTTCCCAATCTTCTAATACAAGCTGTTGAAAAAGGTTGATGTAAGATACATCATCATTAGGAGGAGACCAAGTGGAAGGAGGATATAAGCGAGTATGTATATACTCTTCAAAAAGTGCTTCTGTAATTTGACTGGGATCACAGTAGAGAAGATTAGCAGATTCTCTTTCTTTTTACATATCTAGAATAATAGGCATACCAGATATATTGCGATTTTTCATCATTTTTTACGAAAAATACCTTTGTAATGCTAGCTTTCGTGTATATCTATTGAGATCCACGAACAGATTAAATTGATTATGTGTACTTGGGGGACAGTAAGATAAACCCCTACCTAAGATTCTTACTTCATCATCAGTGAGAGTGTGTGAGGACAGATTGAAAATACCACTTTTCAATTTTTGTAATTGTGCTTTCTTGTGGGTTTTCCCTCTGCCTCGTTTTCCCCGTTTGGGTACGGTCTCTTTTTTTTATTTGATACTTGTAGTGTTGGTCTCCTCCAAAGAGGGGCCAATTGAGGTGTCTCTAAAAAACCCCCACCAGAGGCAGATTGGTTTGCATCCATCTGGCTTAAGGGCTGATACCTATTATGAATAGGTATATAATTAGGGTAATCTGAATTATGATGAGATTGGGTTCTGCTATAGTCTCTATCACTATGAGGTGGTCTCTCATTCTGTAATTGGGAATTCCACGAATTCCTATAGTTATTTGTATCATATCTGGGAGTCAACATATTCCCACCATAGTTATTGTGGGGCCTATTGTCTGTGTCATGGCCCTCATATGATCTGTGGGATTGGTTGTTATTATGACTCCAATAGCTTTGTCTAGGCCCATGGTATTGCCTGTAATTCCTATTATTTCCATTATTGTTATTGTTTGCTTTTTTATTATTTTTAGAGTTTTTGACCACTGTCCAATCAGTATTGGTCTGTGGTTTATCTCTATTAAACGTATATACTTCTCCCTTGTTATAATCATCATCATCTTCACATTTCATTTTTTTATTTTTATTGGCTATGATTTCTACAGTAAAATCATCCACCCCTTTAATTGTCTGAGTATTACCCACCAAGACCCCTGGTTTAATTGTTCTCACAGGTTTAAATAGAAGAGAGCAAGTTGGCATTAGGGATCCCTAAATTCCAGGTACAAGGGGGTTCCCCAATAAGAAACCACTAGTGACGTGATGGAGGATGAGTAGAGTGAGTGCTGGCGCTACTAAGCTAGGGGGAGTCTATTATAAAGACATATGTCTGAACTATACGATTATTAAAATATAACAGATGTATAAAAATATAAAAATAATGAGAGATGGGTATAACCATATAATATAGTGATAAATGATATATATTCAAATATTATATAGGACACGATCTATATGAGGACGAATAACTTAAAGAAGGACCATTAATAAGTGGATGAATAACTGTTAAGCTCGTAAAAAGCAGATTACAATAATGTCCAGTTAGAAGTGGATATGTGGATATCATAAAGATCTGTATGTAGATAGATGTACACTCCTAAATCAGTAGTGTAATAATGTGAATATACCAAGAAACAAAGGACCGAAATATACTTAAAAAATAATAATTTATTAAAAGTAGAACACAAAGTAAACCTATGGTCTGGACGTCCAGAGCTAATGTTAACTATATATATTGATAAGGACATCCCTGAAAAAATGGGCACTCTATTGCATATCAAACAGAATAAAAAAATGTTATTAAAAGTACCTGGGTAAACATCTCACTCTATGTCTAGAGTGGGGAATATTATGCGTGCAATACACTTTGGAATGGATCCACTCTCATTATATGAGGCAATGGATGTCTAGGACGGTGTAAATGTTATAGCTTGGATAAGTTGGAGCTGTTTAAGTAGACTAGCTGAAATAAATGAAGTACACATTTCCTTAAAGGGTGTAATCTATTTTCTTGTAGTAGTGGATTCTGGCGTAAATTCATTGCTTCACTCCTGGGTCCTTTGTAACCTCTTCTGGGTGTGACGTAAGTCACTTATGTAGTTGTAATCCTGTTGTTCCGTATAGGATATGTTCCAGCTGATACTATGTATCAGACTTGTAGCCTGTGGTTTTCTGTGTAATACTGATGTGGTTAGTAATCCTTTGCTCCGTTCAGGAATATTTCTCCAGCTGAAAGTATGTATCAGTTTCGTAGCTTGTGATCTTCCGTATGTTACTGGTGTAGTTTTTATACCATTACTCCGTTCAGGATTTTCTCCAGCTGGTACTGTGTATCAGTCCTGTATTGTGTTAAATCCTGTAGGAGTGGATGATGCGTCTTAAGTAGTGATGTCGCGAACATAAAAATTTGGGTTTGCGAACAGCGAACACGAACTTCCGCAAATGTTCGAGAACAGGCGAACCGGGCAAACCGCCATAGACTTCAATAGGCAGGCGAATTTTAAGACCCACAGGGACTCTTTCTGGCCACAATAGTGATGGAAAAGTTGTTTCAAGGGGACTAACACCTGGACTGTGGCATGCCGGAGGGGGATCCATGGCAAAATTCCCATGGAAAATTACATCGTTGATGCAGAGTCTGGTTTTAATCCATAAAGGGCATAAATCACCTAACATTCCTAAATTGTTTGGAATAACGCGCTTTAAAACATCAGGTATGATGTTGTATCGATCAGGTAGTGTAAGGGTTACACCCGCTTCACAGTGACAGACCAAACTCCCGCAGTGGGTACAACATCATCATCATCACACCGTACGTCCATGTGTGTAATGCTGCCTGACTGAGACATATCCTTGTTATCTACATCCTCTGGCAATAATGGTTGCACATCACTCATTTCTTCCAACTGATGTGTAAATAACTCCTCTGACAAATCAAGTGAAGCGGCTGTGGTGCTAGTGTTGGTGGTGGCGGCAGGCGGGCGAGTGGTAACTTGAGAGGTGCCCGAAGCTAAGCTGGAGGAGGATGGTGCGTCAAGGTTCCGAGCGGAAGCTGTAGAAGATTGGGTGTCCTGTGTTAGCCAGTCAACTATGTCCTCAGAACTTTTCGAGTTCAGGGTACGTGGCCTCTGAACACTGGGCATTATTCTAGGGCCAAAGGGAATCACAGCACCAGGACCATGACGGCCCCTGCGGGGTGGCCTGCCTCTGCCTGTCATTTTTTTTTTTTCGATTAGTGGTACTATGCATGCAAGCTACTGTGACAACAGATATGAGTGGCACTGTGCACTGGCAAGAGTTGGCAGAGAAGACACTGTAGGCCTGACACACACGCTTACAGACAACTAACTGCTATTCAATCTATTACAGTCAAAAATTGTATTTATTTTTTTAATGTACACTACTGTTACACCAGATATGAGTTGCACTGGTGTGACACTGTGCCCTGGCAGGCCCTGAAAGGCACACGCGTGAAGGAAACTGGCTGCTATTATTTCACAGTCAAATTTCTAGTGCATATTTTTTTTTAGAAGACATCCCAAAGTATTCATCTAGGTCCATTTTGGTATATTTCATGCCACTATTTCACCGCCAAATGCGATCAAATAAAAAAAAATTGTTCACTTTTTCACAAACTTTAGGATTCTCACATAAATTATTTACAAACAAATTATGCAATTATGGCATAAACGATTGTAAATGCTTCTCTGGGATCCCCTTTGTTCAGAAATAGCAGACTTATATGGCTTTGGCGTTGCTTTTTGGTAATTTGAAGGCTGCTAAATGCCACTGTGCACCACATGTGTTTTATGCCTAGCAGTGAAGGGGTTAATTAGGGAGCATGTAGGGAGCTTGTAGAGTTAATTTTAGCTTAAGTGTAGTGTAGTAGACAACCCAAAGTATTGATCTAGGCCCATTTAGGTATATTTCATGCCACCATTTCACCGCCAAATGCGATCAAATAAAAAAAAAATTGTTCACTTTTTCACAAACTTTAGGTTTCTCACAGAAATTATTTACAAACAACGTAAGTAATTATGGCATAAATGGTTGTAAATGCTTCTCTAGGATCCCCTTTGTTCAGAAATAGCAGACTTATATGGCTTTGGCGTTGCTTTTTGGTAATTTGAAGGCTGCTAAATGCCACTGCGCACCACACATGTTTTATGCCCAGCAGTGAAGGGGTTAATTAGGGAGCATGTAGGGAGCTTGTAGAGTTAATTTTAGCTTAAGTGTAGTAGACAACCCAAAGTATTGATCTAGGCCCATTTTGGTATATTTCATGCCACCATTTCAATGTAAAATGCGATCAAATAAAAAAAAAATTGTTCACTTTTTCACAAACTTTAGGTTTCTCACAGAAATTATTTACAAACAACTTATGCGATTATAGCATAAATGGTTGTAAATGCTTCTCTGGGATCCCCTTTGTTCAGAAATAGCAGACTTATATGGCTTTGGCGTTGCTTTTTGGTAATTTGAAGGCTGCTAAATGCCACTGCGCACCACACGTATTTTATGCCCAGCAGTGAAGGGGTTAATTAGGGAGCATGTAGGGAGCTTGTAGAGTTAATTTTAGCTTAAGTGTAGTGTAGTAGACAACCCAAAGTATTGATCTAGGCCCATTTTGGTATATTTAATGCCACCATTTCACCGCCAAATGCGATCAAATAAAAAAAATTGTTCACTTTTTCACAAACTTTAGGTTTCTCACAGAAATTATTTACAAACAACTTATGCAATTATGGCATAAATGGTTGTAAATGCTTCTCTGGGATCCCCTTTGTTCAGAAATAGCAGGCTAATATGGCTTTGACATTGCTTTCTGGTAATTAGAAGGCTGCTAAATGCTGCTGCGCATCACACGTGCATTATGGCTAGCAGTGAAGGGGTTAATTAGGTAGTTTGTAGGGAACTTGCAGGGTTAATTTTAGTTTTAGTGTAGAGATCAGCCTCCCACCTGACACATCAGACCCCCTGATCCCTCCCAAACAGCTCCCTTCCCTCCCCCACCCCACAATTGTCCCCGCCATCTTAAGTACTGGCAGAAAGTCTGCCAGTACTAAAATAAAAGGTTTTTATTATTTTTTTGAGCATATTTACATATGCTGTGGTGTAGCATCCCCCCTTAGCCCCCAATCTCCCTGATCCCCCCAAAACAGCTCTCTAACCCTCCCCATCTGCCTTATTGGCGGCCATCTTGGGTACTGGCAGCTGTCTGCTATTATTTCACAGTCAAAAAAGTGTTTTTTTAAAAATCTACACTACTGTTACACCAGATATGAGTGGTGGCACTGGGCAAGTGGGCACAGTATACACTGTGAACCTGACACACACGCTGGCAGGCAGGCAACTGCAATTAGATTACACAGGGAAAAAAAAGCAGACTGATGTTCTAGCCCTAAAAAGGGCTTTTTGGGGTGCTGTCCCTACAGCAGAGATCAGATGAGTCCTTCAGGACTGTAGTGGACACTGAATACACTAGCCTAGCTATCGATTTCCCTATTAAATCAGCAGCAGCTACACTGTCCCTCCTCTCACTAAGAATACAGCTTCCCAATGAAACTAAATTAGATGCTGTCCAGGAGGTGGGAGGATCTGGGAGGTAGGGTCTGCCGCTGATTGGCTGGAATGTGTCTGCTGACTGTGAGGTACAGGGTCAAAGTTAACTCAATGATGACGAATAGGGGGTTGGACCGAACATTGCATATGTTCGCCCGCCGCGGCGAACGCGAACAAGCTATGTTTGCCGGAAACTATTCACCGGTGAACTATTCGCAACATCACTAGTCTTAAGTTAATATGGTAGACTCCGTGCACCCAATTATTGCAAAGAGGGTCCGGTCTATCAAAGATGAGCCAGAGGCTGTCTGGCTGTGTAAATGCAGCAAGTTTAGGTGGCAACTAAGACAAAAAGTGACTCAGTTCAACATGTTTCACCCCACGCTTGGGGCTTTTTCAAGAATGAGTCACACTTCAAAAAGTCTGTTCATTTAAGGCAGGAGCCTAGATCCTATTGGATAATTAGCCGTGGGTGTGATGTCCAGATGGCCATCATCAACAAGTCTATTTTAGGTGGAATATACCCATTCTAATTTCTTTAAAGTGGTCTTGTGTATAATGTATTGTTCCATTGAATATAGAGCATCAGTGTACATTGAGGTTAGACAATTATAGTTTGGCAAAATTATTACAAGTATCTAGTAAATGTGTGGATAGTGGTCACTATCTTAAGTTGGCTAAAATCATAATATGTAGGACTATACATGAGAGAAAAAAAATGTAAACATTGGAAGGTATAAACCCTCCTATTTATATTGGAGGGGTATGTTGATTCACGGATAAAGGCACTAGTAACAAAAGCAAATGAGGAACATGGGATCAGCAGATGAACATGAGGACGGTTAGTCCACCGATATTTTTAGGCGTATAGTGTATAGAAAATGTCACCCCCATTTGGGGACATTAGAAACAACAACAGATTATATTTTTTAGTCATATCACAGGGTCATGTTTGAGTATGTGTATCAGTCGTACGTGAAGGGCATGACATCCAGTTCTGAATTAAGGCCCAATGGATGTAGGGTTTTCATTTTATTAATGAGTTCTGCTTCTTTTTTAAAAAGTTATTTTCGTAGTTACCTCCCCTCCACTTTTATTATCCCCCAAAACTTTAGGTCTTTAAGTCTATTATTATGTACATCTTTAAAATGTCTATATAGATGGGTGTCTTTGTTACCTTTCTCTATAAGCCAAAGGTGTTCTCTAATTCTCTATCTAAGGGTTCTCATTGTTTCTCCTAAATACTGTTTTCCACAACAGCACTGGATGAGGTAAATGACCCCTTTATCAGTGCATCTAATGGTATCCCTTATTCTGAATTCTTCTCCTGTGTGGTTAGATGTAAATACTTTGGTTTTTGAGCTATAGTGACAGGATTTCCAGCAATGACAAGGGAAGAAGCCGTTCACTTCATTCCCTTGTAAATCCTTCTGTATCATATGTTGTCTTTGTGTTTAAATTCGCTAGGAGCTAGAAGCATTTTCAAATTTTCAGAGCATCTGTATATACATTTTGGTTTTATAGGTAATTTTTCCCCTATAATAGGGTCTTCCCTGATTAGGTGCCAGTGTTTTGTATTAGCTTCTCTACTTTTTTGTAATCTCCATTATAGTTTGTGATAAATGGTACAGTTATGTAGTTATTTTCTGGATTGATTAAATTACCATTGGACTTTTTCTTTATATTGTAGTAAGCTCTCCCTATCTATTTGTTTGACTCGCTCGAAGTCTTCCGTAATGGACACTTCACTGTAACCTCTATCTGCAAATTTCTTGCTAAGAATACTTGCTTGTTCTTCATAGTTGAGTGTAGTAGGTTGACTTTGCTACCTTTCCAAATTATCAGGATATCATCTATGTATCTCCTATAGGTCACCAGATCTTGCACCAAGCTACACGACCTTAGGAAATCTGTTCCCCATAAATAGGTTAGCGTAGCTTGGTGCAAATTTGGTGCCCATAGCAGTAGCCTTTGTCTGGACATACATTTTGCCATTAAACGCGAAGGTATTGTTATTTAATAAAAAGCTAAAGCTAATGCTGTCCAGAATAAATTCTTTCTGTTCAGTAATTATCTCCTTATCCTGTCTAAGAAATTTAGAGATAGCCTCTAGTCCTAGAGAATGTTCGATGTTAGTGTATAACGAGGTGACATTGCAGGTGGCCAATTTTAATGTCACCTTCTATTTTAAGGTTCTTGAGAATCTGTAATACCTGTGTGGGAAAGAAGGGAGTGTTCTCACATATTTTTGTAAGTATTTATCTATATATTGGGAAAGGTTAGCTGTAACCGAGTCAATCCCTAAAATAATGGGTCTCCCCGGTGGATTGTGTATGTTTATTTTGTATCTTTCGGGAGAAAGTAAAATATAGGAATCTTGGGGAATTTTGGCTAAATAAAGTCAAATTCTTTTGAATTAAGAATAACTAATTTGTGTGCTTTCTCTCGGTGATTAATTAATAACATAGTTTCGGCTCTAGCAGGGTCCCTTGTTAATTCTCTATATGTTGTCTGGTCACTAAGTAGTCTGTCTGCTTCAGCTAGATAGTATGTCCTATCCATGACAACTACTCCTCCTCCCTTGTCCGCTGGTTTTAAAATGATGTTTGGATTATCTCTTAATTGTTTTAGAGCCTCATTCTCTGACTTGTTGAAATTTTTTGGTGGTGGTCTTCTATTTTCTAATTTTCCAAGTCCCTTAGTACTAATTTTTCAAAGCTCTCTATGTTTTTACCTTTGTCACTTGTCGGATAAAATTTGGATTTAGCCCTTAGGTCTGTGTGAATAAATTTATCATTGGGTGGTGGATTCCTGTCTAATTCGATGGGATTTTTTTAGAAAAAATATTTTCAAAGTCAATTTTCTCACAAATTGTTGAATATGTATGTGTGTCTCAGCACTCTTTTTTCTTCTTCTGTCATTATATGACTGCTGATATTAAATATACCGTTATCTGTATTGTCTATCTTTTGTCCCTCCTTTCCCTCAATTTTTTGGGGTTTTCTGTTCCTTCCTCCTTTTTTTCCTCTAGTGTTCTTTTTCTTAAGTTCATCAATGGTGCTAGAGGTACCCTTTCCATAATATCACCTCTGGATGTTTCTGCTAAGGGGGTTTCTCCTAAAAAATGAGTGTGTGTTAATTCTTGACTAAGGGTTTCATTAGTACTGCTGGATTCAGAATTTCCACCTTTGGATAGTGGATGGAATCTATTCCTTAGGGGTACTCTCCAATTCTTCTCCTCCCATTTGTATGGTAGATTATTATGTCTAGAGAAAGGTCTAGTCGGATAATGTCTTTCATTGCTAGAGTAATGTTCATGTCTGTATTCTCAATCTGGTCGGAATGTTCTATCCTGTCTGTGTTTATTATCAATTTTTGGAGGATATCTGTCATGGTACCAATCATTATTCTGTCTGTAATTGGGTGGGTGCCTATCTCTATTGGTTTGGTCAGCATAGTATTTACCTTGGCCATTAGCATTAGGGAAACGGAAATGATCAGGATCATCATCCTGATTGGATCTAGGATAGGGGTCGAAGGTACTAATTTGGTGGTACAATTTATAATCAGGGGTGTTATTCCCTCTATAGATCCCATTTGGGATTTCCCAATCGCCTCTAAATGTTTGTGGAGGTGGTATATACAGTATCTACCTCTGTTTTTTATAATGTTAGTGATTGTGTGTTATTCTTATCTGTACGTGTGGTGTTTCTGAATATGTTTTTGTGATTGTAATTAGCACCAATGTCTTGGACGGTATAGTAGATGTAGGTTGCAGGTGAGTATGTGAGGATGTGGTAAATGGTTGGCTTTCTTTCATTTATAATGGCCCTTAATAATCATCCTGATCTTGTTTTAGTTTTTTCTTTTTAACCCTCTGCAACTCTATATTTGTATTATTTAGAGCTCTTATAATCTCAATTTGTCTTTCTTTAAATATATCTGAGTCCCTCCTGTTTTCTAAAATGTTTTTTATTTCATTTATCCTTGTATCAAGTTTATTAAGGCTAATGTTTCTAGCTTTCTTTATGATATCAATTAGTACAAAGGAAGCTTTTTTTAGGGACATAAACCATTCTTCTTTAATGTCTTCATTAAGATCAAATGTGAAAGTTTTTTCCAGTCTTAGACCTCTAGGTACTATATTAAGTTAAATGTATTTATCTAAATATTTCATTTCAGTTTTTTGTTTTAATTCCTTAATCATAATCTTTTCTAATTCATTCATTAAATTGTTAGAACTTATATTTGCGCTTTCTGAATTTTCTGATTCAATATTTATTGTGTCCGTCTCTATCTTAATAAGGAGGTTGTCTCGAGTTGAAAAGAAATCCATTTTTTGGTAAGATATGTAGTATAGCTTTTGTTGGATATATAATGGTATCTCTTGTCCTTGACTCTATCCTAAGCAGCCTAACCTATAAAATTGGGATACAAAGGTTTAAATAGAAGAGAGCAAGTTGGCGCTAGGGATCCCTAAATGCCAGGTAAAGGGGGTTAACCAATTAGAAACCCCTAGTGACGTGAAGGAGGATGAGTAGATCGAGTACTGGTGCTACTAAGCTAGGGGGAGTCTATAATAAAGACATATGTCTGAACTATACGAGTATTAAAATATAACAGATGTATAAAAATATAAAAATAATGAGGGATAGGTATAACCATATAATATAGTGGTAAATGATAATATAGTGGTAAATGATATATATTTAAATATTATATAGGATATGATCTATATGAGGATGAATAACTTAAAGATGGACCATTAATAAGTAAATGAATAACTGTAAAGTTGGACGATTAAGGACTAGCTCATAAAAAGCAGATTACAATAATGTCCAGTTAATTGTTCTCACAGAAGGTCCACTGTGGGACTCACCTAGCGGACCCCAAGTGTACTAGCTATATCACATGCAGCCATTAGCCTTTACCCAGCTCTTATTTAATGGAGCTACTTACATTCCCCGTATTTTTATACCAGTTTGAGCTACTGACAATAGCAGAAGTTCTTAATTATTTTTGCATGAAAAGTGATTGTTTGATTTTACTATGTTTACTCATTTTAAATCTTTTTCCTCTTCTATAGGATGCTGATCTTTGTCTGTTTCTGTCTCAACACCCTTCTTGTTGTTTTGCCATCTATACCATTCTCTCTCTTATATGCAACCTCAACAGATTGTGTGTACTACCACCACAGATATAATTGCTTACTCATACATTCACTGCCTGCAAGAATACTCTCAAATACCAATCAGCATATGCACTTCACACCATTTCTATAAGAAATGAGCCAGCCCACACTAAAAATCCTTTTTCAAAACATGAAATGACTCAGTTCCCCCACAAAAAGGTCCATAGCACTAAATTGGTTTCGAAAACATAAAGGTGATATACTATACTTGCAGGAAACCCACTTCAATATTCCATGGGCTCCCACATGCTCCTCCGGTACCTATCCAGTCAGCTACTTTAATCATAACAACTCTAAAACAAATAGAGTAGGTATCTTGTTTCATAGACAATTACCTTTCCAATTTATAGCTAAACATCAGGAGGATGAGGTAGACTCCTCATTCTTATAGTCCTATTATTCGAACAGCTGGTAACCCTTGCCAATATTTACTCCCCAAACAAACATCAGGCCAATTTTTTTTGGAAAATATGAAAAATTATTGACAGTGGTGCAGGGGGTCATCATTATAGCAGGAGATTTTAATGTAGTGCTTTCACCAGCCCAAGATTGTTCTAATAATTGAAGCAGTGTTCCTAGATCCTCACTCCTATGATTAAGTGCCTAGTACAGGAACGAAACATGTAAGGAGGTTTTCTCCTGCAACCTTTTTGTATTTTTGCCTACTAGCTTTTTAAATGGATCAATAAAGTATTTTACTTTTAAATATAGCTTCATTTTTTTTTATCTCTGCTTGTTGCTGCCGCAACCTCTTGTTTTTCTAGTGTTCCTAGATCGTCTCTGCAGAATATGAATTCCAAATTCCAATCACTGTCTTTAATAGACGCATGGAGACTGCAACATCCTCATTCAAAAGCGTACACCTTTTACTCTTGTCCAAATAAGACCTTCTCTAGAATTTACTACATTTTTCTAGATCAGCATAGCCTACACCTAACAGACTCCACATACATCACCCCTACTCCGTGGCCGGACCATTCTATGTTTGCCATAGAAATCCTGTGGCCCTCTTCCCTAATATCCCAATACTGTTGGAGATTAGATGAATCTCTTCTCAAAAGCGACATGATAAAGGAACAAATATCAAGATATTTGATAGAATTCTTTGTGATTCAATAAACCCCACCACCATATGGGATGCACATAAGGCGGTCATTAGGGGAGAATTTTTAAAGCAGAAAGCAATATTACGTAGATCCAAAAGAACAGCATACAATGCCTTAACCTCCAAACTTCAAAAGTTAGAAAATATACACAATCAACACCCCTCTAACCTGCAACTGCACACCGAGGCTATAAAAGCTAGAACAGAACTAAATAGGTTTCTACAAAGGGAGGCCCAAAAGCAAGCTTTTTACTTAAAGAGAAAATATTTTACAGAAGGTAGCAAGACAGGAACATTGCTAGCCAGAGCCCTGCGCCAAAGAACACTAAATTCTTACATATATAAGATTTCTAATCCCAACGGCTCCACTACTCAGGATAGCAAAAGTATTGAAGGAGTTTTCCATGACTATTATAACAAACTTTATAACCTACTACAGATAGCACAGACACGGGACCTCCACCTGATAGATAACTATGTTAAGGAAGCAGACCTGCCTACCCTTTCGCAAGACGAATCTACACTTCTAGACAACCCTATTACCATCACTGAAATTTGGCATGCCATTGACTCCCTTCCCTCCCAGAAAAGCCCAGGCCTAGACAGGTTCGCTAACCAATATTATAAGACTTTCAAACATATCTTAGCCCCCTACCTAATCAAACTATTCCAATCTATAGATTATAATGGCTCATTCTCTCACAACATGCTCTCGGCTCACATTAACCTCATCCATAAGACAGACAAATCATCTCTAGACCCGGGTAATTATCACTCAATCTCCTTAATAAATGCAGAGGCAGAAATATACGCCAAGGTACTAGTTGACAGAATTAATAAATACCTTCCCCTCCGGCTTTGAGGTTGTCCTGGTCTCATCCGACATGGAGAAAGTATTTGACTGACTTAACTGGTCATACCTAAAATCAGTTCTGAAAGGCTTTTGTATGGACGACACTATATTAAATAGAATCTTCACTCTCTATAATAACCCGATCGCCAGGATCAAAGTTAACGTTATCCTATCTGACTCCATAGCAATTTGTAACGGCATTCTCCAGGGATGCCCACTCTCGCCCTTGCTGTTTGCTTTGGCTATGAAGCCCTTAGCGGCACATAGACTAAATCAAGAAATCAGAGGGATACTAGTGGGGCCCAATAACTATAAAATAAGCTTATAAGCAGACTACATTTTATTGACCATAGCTGATCCTAGTAGGTCACTTCCTACCTTATTGCATGAAGTCCACCACTTAGGTGGACTATCTCATTTCTTTATAAATAACCATTGTAAATTACCAGAAATCGTCTATACTAAATATAAACATGAAAACACAATCGTTTGACAATCTCTCTGAAATATGCACTTATCAATTAAGAAAATACAAAATTATGTATCTATGGACCAATATCAATTCGAAAAAATCTTTCCTATTCCAGGCTAACTATATGCAACTGATTAAGGCCATACAGTCAGATTGCCAAATCTTCATCAACTACAGTCCATTCTGGACAAATTTATCTGGGCGGGGATATAACCCAGAGTGGCCAAAAACACTCGATATAGGTCTAGATATGAGGGATGTCTCGGAGTCCCCAACATCTACAGATATAACCAAGCTAATGTCCTCCAGCACATTCTAAACAGATAAGGCCTGGATTCCGTTGGATTTTTAAATTCTGAAAACCTCTCAGATATGTTCACTATGTTGGCTGCCAGCTACTAGCCGACCCCAAAGAGCGAAATCCTCCCCGCTATATAGGCACATTTTTTCTACTTGGGATAACATTAATAAGCACATCTCAGGCATTTCATCTACCTTCTTACGTATGTCACCAGTCTACCAAAACACTGAACTGTTGATAAATATACATCTCACTGCAGGCAGTACCCATTATAGTAAACTGGGCTTTTCTTCTTCACTGGCAGACTTCTTGAGTCAGGGGAAACTAAAATCTAGGCAGGAATTATCTTGCTTACTAGATGGCACTTTTACCTGGTTGAAATATTCGCAATTGCAACTCCTTTTAAATTTGTCATCACATAAAAGCTCACTTACTTGTCCTCTTACTCGTTTTGAACAGCTTTGTAAAAATCGCACTGCACTAAAAGGATCTCTAGCCCGCTCTAGGGGACTACTGGATGAATGTATGTAAGTGACCCCTCCTGGGTTTGTCTGGAGCTGGCAGAAAGAATTGAATGTAGAAATATCACAAAAACAATGGTCTAAATTATTCCAATACACATATAAATCTTCCACCTCCACCAAAATGCTGGAAACAAATTATAAAATATTTTCTAGGTGGTATCTCACCCCGTCCAGACTAAGGCTGCTATATCCTGGAACCTCTTCTCACTGCTGGAGGGGATGTACGGGCGTGGGCACTATGTCCCATATCTAGTAGTCATGTCCACATTAATGGGTCTTTTGGAACTCATTGGAACAAAAACTGCATATTTTACTTGGCAACTTCAACTTTTCCAATTTTGCCTGAATGGAGCAAAATCTTTGTTAGCAAGAAAATGGAAAACTGTATATATACCCACATTAGATGAGTGGAGGGAGAGAACACAAGAGTTGATTACTCTGGAAGAATTCTCCCATTATAGGACTAACAGATTAGATACATTCCATGATATTATGTTTTATTGGGAATCCCTTTACCCACTAAATGTCACTCCAGGGCATCCTGTACAACTAAGTTAACAGCACTATGGCATTTAAGAACTACAACTTCTTCCCTCTGGCTGAAAACCTTTATGCAGCATATTATACTCATACATACCCCCTCCTTAAGACTGGCATCCTTCTTCTTCTTTCCGCTTTTCTTTCTCTCTCCTTTTTCTCTGTTAATTTCATTTATTGTATTGATTTGTTTTATATGAGACACATAAAGGAACCTTGATAAATCTATACCAGGTTGATGATTGCTACAACTACAGGTTCCTGAGAAACTATGAAACTATGCTTCTTTACCACCCTGGATTATCAATATTGTTCTGCAAAAAGCAGACTTGTATGCTAATGTTTGTAATTATTCCTTTTGAACTGCTTGCTATGAAAAATATCTGTGAATAAAATAGAAAAAAAAAACTTCTCTGAGATTCCCTATGTTTAGAAATAGCAGATATGTATGGCTTTGCCATTGTTTTTTAGTAATTAGAATGCCACTAAATGCAGCTGCGCAAAACACTTCTGATATTTCCGGCAGTGAACAGGGTTAATTAGGTAGCTTGTAAGGTTAATTTTAGTTGTAGTGTAGAGATTACCCTCCAACCTGACACTGCCAACTCCCTGATCCCTACCTGATCCCTCCAAAACCTGACATAAAAGTATGAATATTTCACATTCCAATGTTCTTCACATAGATGAATATGTTCTATTTATTCATAAATATATATATATATATATATATATATATATATATATATATATATATATATATATATATATATATATATATATATATATACACACACAATGTTTTTTTGTAAAATTTACAGTATATCTATACCTATATAAGTCAAATAAGCTGTACACAGTTTCTTTCAACTTTCAAATCCAAGGTACCCTGGGAAAGTGGCCCCTGATCAACAATAGGTTCTTCCCTGGCACCCTGAGAAAGTGACTCCTGCTTGCCAATAAGTTCCCAGGACCACCAGGGAAAATGGCCCTTGCTCACCAAAAAATGTTTCTACTGCTTGGCAATATGCTCCCAGACACCACCAGAAAGTAGCCCCTGCTCACCAATAGGCTCTCAAACACACTGGCAAAGTGACCCCTGTTCTCCAATAGACTCCCAGCCCTCCTGGGAAAGTGGCCCCTGCTTGCCAATATGTTGCAAGGTACCCTGGGAAAAGTGACCCCTGTTTGCCAATTTGTTCCCAGGCATCTCAGAAAAGTGGCTCCTGCTTGCTCATAGGCTCCAATGCACTTATGGAAGGTGGCCCCTGCTTACCAATAGGCTCGCAGGCACACTGTGCGAGTTACCCCTGTTCGCCAATAGGCTACCAGCCTACTAGAAAAGAGGCCCTTGATCGCCGATAAGTTCCCAGCCCCCCCGGTAAAGTGATCATTGCTTGCCAATATGCTCCCTGGCATCTCAGAAAAGTGGTCCCTGCTTGCCAATAGGCTTCCATGCACTTATGGAAGGTGGCCCCTGTTCTCCAATAGGCACCCAGACAACCCAGGAAGGTGTCCCCTGCTTGCATTCGGCTCCTAGACACCCCAAGAAAATGGTCCCTGTATACCAATAGGCTCCAGAGGCGTCTGGGTGAACACTTAACTGGGGTGCTTAGGAGCCTATTGGTGAGCTGGGGCAACTTTACTTGGGAACTTCTTGGTGAGCAGTTGCTGAGAGTCTATTGGTGAGCAGTGGCCACTATCCCAGGATGGGGAGGTTCCTGTGATCTCAGAGCCACTTTCTCAAAGTGCCTGGTAACCTATTGACAAGCAAAGGCCACCACTTTCCTGGAGTGGCTGAGAGCCTATGGGCAAGCAAGGGCCGCTTTCCCAGCGGTGCCTGGGAGTATATTGGCTAGCAATGGCCACCACTTTCCTAGGGTAGCTGGGAGCCTATTGGCAAGCTAGGGACACTTTCCCAGTGGTGCCTTGGACCCTATTGGCAAGCAGGGGTCACTTTCCTGGTGGGAGCCTGGGAGTATATTGACAAGCAAGGGAAACTTTCCTGGGGTGTCTGGGAGCCTATTGGAAAGCAAGGGCCATTTTCCTGGACAGTCCTGGGACTTATTGGTTTGCAGGGGCTACTTTCCCAGGGTGCCTTACCTTTAAAAAGCTGAAAAAAATGTACACAGATAATTTGAATTTCTGAAAACCTTTTGCCTGAATAGTAGTTAGGCAAAAGACTTTTGCCTAGGCAAATGGTTTTTAAAGATGAAACAATATCTCCAAAATGATTTGTCTAGGCAAAAGCTATTTAATTTAATTGCGTATCACATATACATGTCTGTAACATCTTAGTACCTATAAATCACCTAAATATATATATATATATATATATATATATATATACATTTATTTTTTATACTTTAGTGGCCCCCCTGCTCCCCCCTCCAGTGATTGTTGGCTAGGGACCCCCCACCTCACCTTCCCACCTTTTTTCTGTAGTGTAGGTGCCCATCCCTTCCTTTCCCTTTTTTTTTAGTAGTGTAGGGCCATCCCACTCCCTCCCCCTCCCTCCCCCTCCCTCCCCCATCCACTTTTGGAACACCAAACCGCCTACAAGATTTTCTCCCACACCTCCCGCCGGCACCAGCAGATGATCGTTACAGACAGTGACATACACAGTGTTGCCGTCTGTAACGATCTGGCATCTATTTTCATATGGAACCTCAGCACCGATTGCACTAAAGTTCCATATGCAGATGCCATGAGCTCAGGAACTCAAGCTCTCATTTGTAAAATAACAGCCGAAAACTGCTGGAGCTTCCTGCAGCTCCGACGTATACTGTATGATGTGCGGTACGATAAGCAAAGTACTGCACACCGTACTGTATAGATACATTGCATTGGCAGAAGGGGTTAATCTATATCTATATATCTACTGCGCTAATACTATACATTTACAAATAAAACTGTTAAAAAGCACTTATGGCAAATGATTAATATATAATGCAGAGTAAACAACTAACAAACACTTAGGGTTTGATTTGCCCTTCAACTACAGATTCTCACAACCTAAGTGGAGAATTTCAATCTCCCTGATCTCTTCCAAGCAGAGAGATTGACAGCTCTATGCCCCCGCATGATTGGCTGTGCGTGCGTGGGGTTGCACCTGAGCGCACTGGTGCGCTTGTGTGCAATGGTAAATAAGGGCAGCAGATGGCTGCCTGCCAGAGGAGAATCCGGGCGGACTGGAGCGAATATATATATATGCCTCTGTCCACCAGTGGATGATAAATAGATCCCTAAGTAACTAGTTAATCAATGAAAAAGTAAACTCATTCCAGAAAAATAAAAGCTTACATTTTTTTTTTTTTGTAATTTTTTATTGTGGTCAAAGTCATAAAACTATAGATAAAAATATGTAAAAAAGTGGCGCTTATTTAGCTTAAAGTATTATAAAACTATGGCTGATGTTAGATATATGAAAAGATAGAACTTATCACCTTCTAAGTATATATTAATGTGATTCTTTAAAATTCATACATGGTAATAACCTATAAAGTCCAAACTTGAATTAATGTTTTTTTTAGTTAGAGTGGTAACTAACTGGATCAATACATTTGGAGAAGTAACTTATTAGGTTAATAAGGCTTATTTTAATATTATCTCAATAAAATTGCAATAACAGATAAATACAATTTGTACCCAATAAATTTTCTTCTAAAGTTGTTGATCAACTAATAAAACATTTTAATAAAGCATATTTTATATAATACAAAACTTTATGTTAAAAAATCAATAAAAAAATGTTATGGTAAAAACATAGGCAAAGCAATGAGAGAGAGCCCGCTTTTTTGGGTTTCAAAAAATGTTTCCTTTGGTGTCCTCCTTCAAAGAAATAAAAGTACAAAGTCTATTCTTGAAGACAAAAGATAGTAGTGGATATAAAGTTCGAAAAAACCAGTTGATAACAAAATAGATATTGTCTTTTCTGCGGCAAAGGAATCGATGTATGGTTCAACTTTGTAAAATTCCTTCCACTATTTGATTTGTAAATAAGGCTTGCAGTCTTTTTTCAAAACTTGGTATTGAATATTTCAGACAACTCCTTATATATGTGTATGTAGCGATAATAGGGCTTTAAACTTTGGTGGCCAGCCGTTATTTTTTTTTTCGCTTGATGTTTACATAAGGAACAAAGTATGGTAATTGCGGATCTTAATGCACAAATATCAACATTTGGGGTAGATAAGTATACAGCCTGCTATGCAGGTAATCTCACCCTCCAGCGTTTGTTCTCCAAGATCAGGTGCGCTTCAGGACAGCACCGTTCCAGGTAGTAAATGGTGTATAATTCCGGTAATCTTCGGACTTGCGCAAGTCACCTTAGGATAAACTGTTAATGATTTTTTCTTTCTAGCTCCTGCTCTTAGTACTTCAGTGTACGCAGGAAAAGGAGATACACCTTTCGCTAGTTCCCGGTGGGCAGCTTTCAGAAGTCCTCCCGGTATACAGCTTGCATAACCTCCCGGTTCCAATGACAGTCTTTCAGTAATATGTGGACACAGCTTTCTAAGCGTTTCACCCAATCTGCAGGCTTTTTCAAGATGCTGTGTATGTCTGGATACAAGATTCATAAAACAACATGCATGCTATCAGAAAATGTATGAAAACAAAAATCATAACATGCATGTTGTTTAAAATATACAGTCATATCTGTAGCATCACAGAAAATTGTAATATGTGTAAAAGAAACTTGACCTCTCATTTTCACATTTTTTCTTGCTTTGAAACATTCTGAAAATGTATATAACTTATTTATAACAAAGAACAAAACTATAGTATATGTCTTATATGCTTAAAAATACAGAATACAATTCTCAATTACTCATAGCCTCGTAAGATTTATTTAGTATAAAGAGAGAAACCTCTGTATATAGATTAATGTAGATTTTAGATTAGTTGCGGTCATTTCGAGGGAAACCACTCACTGTAAATCTGAGTAAGAAATGTAAATACTCAGATACATAAGTAGAAGGGGGAGGTGAATGTCCAAAATATTGGCCCGCTAAAAATATTTTGATACAGCCCAATGATAAAATAAGTGTTCTTGCGAACATTATAACTCAAGTATAGAGAGGGAACTGTCAAATATTCAGATCTAATCACCTGGGTATGAGCCCAAGGGTTTAGTTGGTAATATCTATTAGCAACCTGAATATAATTAGTAGAGAAATATAATATTAATAGCAGTGTTTACAAGGTGATTTAAATAGGGGGGGGGGTGGAGAATAAACCTATAATCTCTTAGTTGGGAGTAAGGACCTTGAAATACACAAGTTCCGTGTAAGTGCTCGCATGTTGAGTTAGCAAGTGGAACAAATGAATAGTAAAAATGAACAGGGCACATAGAGAGTATATAATAATAATATCTGAACAAATTACAGCAATGAAGAAACATTGTAGAGTTACCACCATAAAATAAACAATCTCTAGATCTGCATGACTTTAAAGATAAAAAGCTTTATATAGTATAGATACAAATAAACCATATATATTCCATTTATATGATAAGGAGATATTGAACAGGGGTGAGAAGTAGACAAACCCCTTTAAAACCTGAATACCCATAATTATACATGCCACTAAAGTATACTCAGGTTTAAGATCTACATAATGTTTAATATTGTTGCAAATCCGAAACTAAAATGACTAATTTCACATTATTTTATATGCCGTGTAGTGCTTGTCCCAATACACCGAAACCTACGTTGGTTTAGTACAAAAGATGCCCATGTATTAACTCTATGCTATAAGTATATTACCTTTCCCCTTTATGTATAGTTAACCCCTGCCACTTGGGTACGGGCCCTACACCCAGTATGAGGTCAGTCATATTTGAGAGTAGATGAGTCCCATTGATGAGTAGCTATGTATGGGAAGTTGAGCTCCCTAGTAAGGCAGTACGGGTATATCCCTAATTATACAGGGTGAATCTGAACCCACCAACACACAGGAATCCGGGGTAGGAATAGAAGGAATTATATATCAACTAAATATTAGCTGGGAAATAGCCTAATATTGGTTTATAGATAACTGAGGAGGATTTTCTGTCTCAAACCTCTCCCAATTTTCATATATTTCCTGTCTAACAATGATACTGAAGTAGGGTCTAAGGTAGAACATTAAAGAATTATCAAATTCACACTATAAAATTAACTCCCCAAATTGAAATCTAACAGTCCCACCAATGAATGGTCCTAGAAATTTGGCTATACCAGTAAATGTTGTTTACAGAACAAATATATCAAGGTTAACAGCCTGCAAATCTTTCAGGGAGAGATGCAGAGCAAATAGAGCATCTGACAAACATAAGGTTACTAGGTGATATTCTGAATGTTCAAACTATTCTTGGGTGAAGTGCAACATATATAGGTGTGTGCATAACTGAAACTGTATATAAGTACCATTTTGTATAGTTTTTACTACAATCAGTGTCAAACTCAAATCAGAGTCTGCGAAAAGCAACCTCCTGTTAGCAAGTCATAAGAATCATTTGCTGACATCCAGTCGGCCGCAGGTGGCTGGTATAAATACACATTGAGAGTATAATAAATAGTAAATTGTATATGTAACAGGAGTATTAATAATAACTTATCTACTTGCCCCGTTGTCTCTGATATATATTGAGGAACCCTTGTATTATATAGTTATATAATAGTATTTAGTACTCAAAAAAGTAGCACTTTTGAATAATATGACCAAAACAGAGCACGTGTAAACGAGTCCACCCAATATATGATAAAAAATTAAACTATAAATGCAAATGGAACTTTAAATAAAGGTATCACTAGTTTGATATTGAGCTGAAGTATTAACCTCTCATGGTTCTCAGATGATGCAGCCTTTGCATCATCGGAGTGCAAGACAATAATTTGTGTGAAAATACATTACCAGTCAATCATGTATACAAGTGTATAGTGGAGAGGAATGTACCTCATAAAACTGTTAAATAATCTTTGAATTGAAATAAAATATATAATAACTATTCCGCTTGAGATCACTATTATAATGTGACAAAACAGTTAAAAAAAGTCTCAGATCTGTGGATTGCATGTTGAGATTGCCAGGCCAAATAGATTTCTTCCATTAGCAGCAAACACTCTCTCAGTATTATCCAGATCCACACGTAACTGCCTCTAACATTCAGCCAACTCCGGAGCGTCTTTTGGCTAGTAAAGAGCACCTCAGATAAAGACTTGTCTCACAAACCAACTCCATTCTAGTACCTGGATCATACCTCCTGTAATATTTTACCAGAGGATCACCGAACAGGGCCTGCCATGTCAGCTTTAGTCGACCTCCCAACAAAATGAGTGATGAGTGATGGATCTCCAAAACATCGTTCTCTACACGTTGCGGGACAACAAGCCCAGAGCATTCTGGTGCCTGCGGGCTCTGGTGTTGTGTAGGGAGATCAAAACGAACACTTGGGCTGCTGTGTATGTGGCAGGCAATCCTCCACTTGCAATAGCATGTTGGTGAGGATCTATAGCCATATTCAGCGTCTTATTTTTCACTGAGGTGCCCGAGGGGATTTGCTTTGTCATAGATCCATATAACGCCAGCTCCAATGCTGCAGTGTGTCTCTGAAAAAGTAAATCGGCCTCTCTCGCCAACATTGCAAGGTGTTCCATGCCTATAATCAAATTGTGTCCGTTTCAGCTGCTTAAGAGATGTACATCCTCACAACCACAAAGATGGGAAAATGGCCTCCGCATGTGTAGAATCGGTATAGGCCTTCCTCCAAAATCGTGGTATCAATAGAGATATATTGCCAATACCAAAAGTAAGAGTAGGAGTTAGGGATATCTCCCCAGGATTTCCAGGAACTTAATGCAAATATAAATGGCCCTTAGATATGGTTTTAACAGAATATCTGCCAGAGTGGGGCCATTCTTGTATGCGGCTGACTCCGCCCCAAGCTTACATTTTTTAAATAAAAAAAGTTGTTTTAAAGAGTCAGACTACAGATAATTTGACTGCAGGTGCAAAGCCAAATAGTTAAGCTCAACAATGCAACAATGCAACAAAAGCTTAACTTTATGTAATAAACTAAATTACTTTTTTTCTTAACTTCTTAAGGACATTTTTCAATTTCTTTCCCTTAAGGACCAGGGCTATTTTTACATTTCTGCTGTGTTTGTGTTTAGCTGTAATTTTCCTCTTATTCATTTACTGTACCCACACATATTATATACAGTGTTTCTCGCCATTAAATGGACTTTCTAAACATACCATTATTTTCATCATATATTATAATTTACTATAAATTATTTTTTTTTATAAAATATGAGGAAATAATCGAAAAAAACGTTTTTATAACTTTGACCCCTAAAATCTGTTACACATCTACAACCACCAAAAAACACTCATGCTAAATAGTTTCTAAATTTTATCCTGAGTTTAGAAATACCCAATGTTTAAATGTTCTTTGCTTTTTTTGTAAGTTATAGGGCAATAAATACAAGTAGCACTTTGCTATTTCCAAACCACTTTTATTCAAAATTAGAGCTAGTTACATTGGGGCACTGATATCTTTCAAGAATCCCTGAATATCCCTTGACATGTGTATATATAGTTTTTTAGAAGACATCCCAAAGTATTGATCAAGGCCCATTTTAGTATATTTCATGCCACCATTTCACCGCCAAATGTGATCAAATAAAAAAAATTGTTCACTTTTTCACAAATTTTTTCACAAACTTTAGGTTTCTCACTGAAATTATTTACAAACAACTTGTGAAATTATGGCATAAATAGTTGTAAATGCTTCTCTGGGATCCCCTTTGTTCAGAAATAGCAGACATATATGGCTTTGGCATTGCTTTTTGGTAATTAGAAGGCTGCTAAATGCCACTGCGCATCACATGTGTATTATGCCCAGCAGTGAAGGGGTTAATTAGGGAGCATGTAGGGAGCTTCTAAAGTTAATTTTAGCTTTAGTGTAGTGTAGTAGACAACCCCAAGTATTGATCTAGGCCCATCTTGGTATATTTCATGCCACCATTTCACCGCCAAATGCGATCAAATAAAAAAAAAAAACGTTACATTTTGCACAATTTTAGGTTTCTCACTGAAATTATTTACAAACAACTTTTGCGAGTATGGCATAAATGGTTGTAAATGCTTCTCTGGGATCCCCTTTGTTCAGAAATAGCAGACATATATGGCTTTAACGTTGCTTTTTGGTAATTATAATGCCGCTAAATGCCACTGCTCACCACACATGTATTATGTACAGCAGCACAGGGATTCCAGGTGGAAGACCCTGAGTTTATGCAAGAATGGAACGACATTTTGAGTGAATGCTCTAAGAGACTCATGCAATTGATTAGGTCAGGATCTAGAGCTAATCGACATAAAGCTAAAAAGAACAGGAATACTACAAAGGTAGAAAGTGGAGGGGAAGGTAAAAGAGTGACCTTTTCAGATAAAGACAGCACAGATGAGGATAATGATTGTAGGTCAGATGATTAGGGTACAGGAGACTCTAGTGGCCACTCAGGTGATGAAGTGCAGATTGTGGTACCGAAAGGTGTACTAAAGAAGGTAGACACAGCACATGGTTCAAATCTGAGAATGACAGAAGGTTTAGACAGGGTCCCACACACCAAGAAAAATCAGAAAAAGGTAGATGTTAGACAGCAGGAGTTCCTCAGTGATAGTGAGGGTGATGTTAGACCACCAGCATTTGTACTCCAGGCTGTAGAAACAAATCAGGAGCAGGTTTTTCGGCTAAGCCCAAAAATAATAGAAGGAGGTGGAAACATAGACCAAGGAGAAAGAGGGAAAGCCAGGGCACAATCGAAAAGAAATGCACGCAACAAATACAAAATATGACTGTCATTAACTTATCTGATGTTGTACTTACTGATCCACAGATTGAAGTGCTTAGCTTGGGTTTGGGTTTTGTTCCCACCAATAAATTTGATTTATTTGAAACCATTGTTGACATAAACAGATTAGTGAGGGATCTGACCCTCAAAAAGTTTTTCTGGGGGTCTACTAATCAGGAGGAAGAACTGGAAGGTGAAATTAATGTTAGCATACAGGATTCTGTTGAGACACTTCCCAACATCTCTGATATTATAGATTTTAGTGAAGGTATTGATTTTTTGAACCTACATGAGTTGGGTACTTTAAGCTCCCAGCCGGGTTTACCTGTTAAGAAGACCCATACAGGGTTTAGGCCCCAATCAATTTTTTATCCCACTAGAACCAGAGGACCCTTTATCGAAGCCTTTTATCGTAGGGTAGAGGAGGATTTAGTTAAGCTCTCAGAACAAAATAAAAGGGCTATATATAATCTAAATCTAACCCAAAAGTTGGCATTGAAACAACTGGAGAAGCAGGATGACATAGTCATCAAGCAAGCAGACAAGGGGGGTTGTATAGTGGTGATGGGGAGAGAGAAATATATTGAAGAAGCCTTAAGGCAGTTGACGGACACCCAGGTTTATCAGGAGCTCAGCTTTAATCCCACTGAGCGATTTGGGATTAAGCTGAGGCATCTATTGGATGATGGGTTGATGAAGGGTATCATTGACCAGGAGACTTTTGAATATCTAATGGTACAAAAACCAGTTATCCCTATTTTCCATCACCTCCCCAAGGTCCATAAGACCTTGGTTGGGGTGAAGGGCAGACCAATTGTCTCAGGTATAGGGTCACTCTTTGAGAAGCTCTCAGGTTGGATTGAGTCTCTTCTACAGCCTATCGTACATCTTTTACCGTCCTATTTAAAAGACACTACACATCTCATCAAGGCGATGGGAAGTGTTAAATGGGAGGAGAGTTGTATGTGGTTAACAGTGGACGTGGTTGGCCTCTATTCGGCCATTCCTCATGGTTATGGCATTGAAGCCGTTGGATATATGCTACGACATTTTAGCAATTATCATGAGGAATTGATCGAATTTGTGATTGAGGCCCTTACGTTCCTTTTGACACACAACTACTTTAGGTTTGAACGTACCTTCTATCTACAGAGACGTGGGACAGCGATGGGGGCTAAGTTTGCCCCATCATACGCCAACCTTTTTATGGGTTGGTGGGAGCTGTCCCACGTCTTTGGAGATATAAACCCCATTTAGAAATAGGATAAGATCATATAAACGTTTTATAGACGATCTCCTATTTATCTGGGTGGGTGAAACTGCTGAAGTGCAGGATTTTCTTACCTATCTCAATTCCAATGGAGTGGGTTTGGAATTTACTGCACAAACAGGGACAAACACAATACCTTAAATGGATGTAGAACTTAGGGGAAACGCCTTAAGTGGTGAAGTTTCTACTTCGCTTTATCGTAAACCAATTACATCCAACTCCTTACTCCACGCTAGGAGCAACCATCCCCGTTACACGGGGTTCGGGGTGGCCAAGGGACAGTTCATGAGAATAAGGCGGAACTGCTCCTTGGAAGAGGTCTTTTGTGAAAGAGACTGAAAAACTTAAGAGTCTCCTAGCTGAGAGAGGCTACTCACACAAAACCATTAACAGAGCCCACTTGGAAGTAACTAGAATGTACAGGAGTGAGATATTGAGGGGCAATACCAGAGTGACGAAGGGTTATGACTCGAGTAGACCTACTCTGGTCACCACCTATAGCCCACAGTTTAAAGAAATTACTAACATAGGCCTAGATTTAGAGTTTGGCGGTAGCCGTGAAAACCAGCGTTAGAGGCTCCTAACGCTGGTTTTAGGCTACCGCCGGTATTTGGAGTCAGTCAAAAAAGGGTCTAACGCTCACTTTTCAGCCGCGACTTTTCCATACCGCAGATCCCCTTACGTAAATTGCGTATCCTATCTTTTCAATGGGATCTTTCTAACTCCGGTATTTAGAGTCGTGTCTGAAGGGAGCGTTAGAATTCTAACGACAAAACTCCAGCCGCAGAAAAAAGTCAGTAGTTAAGAGCTTTCTGGGCTAACGCCGGTTTATAAAGCTCTTAACTACTGTGTTCTAAAGTACACTAACACCCATAAACTACCTATGTACCCCTAAACCGAGGCCCCCCCACGTCGCCGACACTCAATTAATTTTTTTTAACCCCTAATCTGCCGACCGCCACATTGTTATCCTTATGTACCCCTAATCTGCTGCCCCTAACACCGCCGACCCCTATATTATATTTATTAACCCCTAACCTGCCCCCCACAACGTCGCAGCCAGCTACCTACACTTATTAACCCCTAATCTGCCATCCGCACGCCGCCACCACCTACATTATAGCTATGTACCCCTAATCTGCTGCCCCTAACACCGCCGACCCCTATATTATATTTATTAACCCCTAACCTGCCCCCCACAATGTCGCCGCCAGCTACCTACAATAATTAATCCCTAATCCGCCGACCGCAAAGAGCCACCACCTACATTATAGCTATGTACCCCTAATCTGCTGCCCCTAACACCGCCGACCCCTATATTATATTTATTAACCCCTAACCTGCCCCCACAACGTCGCCGCCAGCTACCTACAATAATTAACCCCTAATCTGCCGACCGCAAAGAGCCGCCACCTACATTATAGCTATGTACCCCTAATCTGCTGCCCCTAACACCGCCGACCCCTATATTATATTTATTAACCCCTAACCTGCCCTCCCTAACATTGCCGACACCTAACTTCAATTATTAACCCCTAATCTGCCGACCGAATCTCGCCGCTATTCTAATAAATGTATTAACCCCTAAAGCTAAGTCTAACCCTAACACTAACACCCCCCCTAACTTAAATATAATTTTAATCTAACGAAATTAATTAACTCTTATTAAATAAATTATTCCTATTTAAAGCTAAATACTTACCTGTAAAATAAATCCTAATATAGCTACAATATAAATTATAATTATATTATAGCTATTTTAGGATTAATATTTATTTTACAGGTAACTTTGTATTTATTTTAACCAGGTACAATAGCTATTAAATAGTTAAGAACTATTTAATAGCTAAAATAGTTAAAATAATTACAAAATTACCTGTAAAATAAATCCTAACCTAAGTTACAATTAAACCTAACACTACACTATCAATAAATTAATTAAATAAAATACCTACAATTACCTACAATTAAACCTAACACTACACTATCAATAAATTAATTAAATACAATACCTACAAATAACTACAATGAAATAAACTAACTAAAGTACAAAAAATAAAAAAGAACTAAGTTACAAAAAAAAAAAATATTTACAAACATAAGAAAAATATTACAACAATTTGGTGAATTGGGCCTGCTAAATTGCAATCCAGCCCGAATATCACTTAAAGTTGATGCAGTCCCATACAGTATTACTACTCCTCGTAGAGATTGTTGAAGCAACTGACTGGTGTGCCCCCGTTGTGCTTGTTGTGCCGAAAAACAGGAAGGTACGCAACTGCATAGACATGAAACAGCTGAATGAGGCGATGAAAAGAGAGAGATATGTGCTGCCGATGCTTGAAGACATAGTTCCGAAACTAGCTGGGGCAAAGTTCTTCTCTACACTGGATGCTTCCAGCAGTTTCTGGAAGATACCTCTAGACCCAAAGTGCTGCAAACTGACTACCTTCATTACACCAGTAGGTCGGTTTTGCTTCTGCAGACTCCCCTTTGGCATAGCCTCTGTTTCTGAAATCTTTAAAAGAGAGCTGAGTTCCCTCCTAAGGGGCCATGAGGACACGGCAGTCATGTATGACATTTTAGTGTATGGGTGTACACTGAAGAACATGATCAGTGATTGAGCTGTGTGCTGCAGATGATTAGAGAGTCCAGGCTGAAATTAAATAAAGAAAGATGCCATTTTAGAAAATCTGAGTTATGTTATTTTGGACATATCATCAATGGAGATGGCATCAAGCCAGACCCTGATTAAATACTTGCTATTGAACAGATGAAAGGTCCTTCTGATGTACACAAGTTTAGAGAAATATTGGGCCTTGCGAATTATGTGAGCAGATTAATACCAGATTTAAGGAAAAAAAGGGTAAAAAAGGGTAATGAATGCTTAAACCTTTAAGGGGCAAAAAATAGGTTGGTCTGATATATATTGATGAATTCTCAGACCCTACTTAGTGTGGAATAGGTGTACAGTACCTATTGGGATATGTGAGCTATATAATTGGTCACACAAAGATAATTATAAATACATTAGATAACCTATAAATGCATTAGATAACCTATAAATGCATCGAGTTCTCTATGAGTGTAATATAAATTAATTTCTCTATAAGTGTAATATAAATGTAATATAAATGTCAGATAAAAAACCAATATAAAATTGAATATATTAAATTATTAACACATTGTAAAACAGAGTATAACAAAATACATGAAATTAAATAAAACAGTCGTCCGACTGGTTACAAAGAGTGCATTCTCTAAATATAATAATGGTTTAAAAGTATAATAATCAGTGAAAAGTTCTACTTAGTGTCTATTTCGAGTGATTTAGAAAATCCCTGTATTTTCCGTTATTGTTTGATACCTTAATCTTTTGATATTCAGTCACTAGAATCACTTCTCCCTTAGTTGGTATTTTTATCCGAAAAGCCAGAGGATAAAGGAAGAAAAAAGGTAAAACAGTTTTTATCACTGTCTGCCCGTGTATAACACAGCAAGCCAGTCCTGGAGCCTAATGAAGGTAATCCTTATGCCTTTAAGCAGTGGATAACTCGTCACAGTCGCAACCCAATGTTGAATAGAAATGTCACTATTTACTGGCTCTACGGTCTTGTCTTAAAGTGTTAGGAACAACGCAGTGTGATGCGGTCTCAGAGTATAGTGGTGTTCACTTACTGTCTACCTCTGTCGGTTTCTGCAAGCCGGTTCTGGAGCCTCTGCGGGATACCTTAATGTCTGTGAGATCCGGGTGTCTGATCCAGGTCTTTAGAGGGTTTTTTTTTGTGGTTCAGACTCTGCGGTCTTGCATCCGATATTACAGCAGGGTCAGAGCAGTGTTCAGCGGGTTTAACAAGGAAAACAGCTGTTTATTCCTTATAACATGTAACGTTTCAGAGTTTTACCTCCGTTTTCAAACAGACCTTTTTTTTTTCCTTTCATACCACTGTACCAGATATTCACAGGGGGAATATCATAGGAGTTTCAGCTTACCTAAATTTGCAGTGCAAGAAAGATTTCATATATTTTTTTCATTGTATTACCAGATTTATCCACAGTACTGCACCCTATCACCAAGTTGTTGAAGAAAGATGTTGCCTGGGTCTGGCGACCTTCACAAGAAAAAGCTTTTATACAGGTCAAGTTCCTACTGGGGTCTGCCCCAGTGTTGGGGTTCCACGACCCTTCTAAAAAGTTGTTAGTGCTGATGAAAACAGTTATGTGTTAGGGGCCACCCTCCTGCAGCTGAATGAGAACAAACTACAGACCATCGCCTACTGTTCCCATACACTGATGGCTACAGAATTAGAATATGCCCAAATTGAGAAAGAGTGCCTGGCTGCAGTTTGGGCCTGTGAGTGCTCCCAGCATTACCTAGGGAGTTTGGAGAAATGTAGTCTAGAAACTGACCACAAACCACTAATCCCTTTAATCAATTCCTATGATATTGACAAGACACACCTAAGATACCAGAGACTTCTGATGAGCCTACTCAGGTTCAACGTTCAGGCAGTGCATGTGCCGGGGAAACAACTGGTAGTAGCAGATACACTTTTCAGGCTCCCGCTGGCTGCTGCTGAAGGATCTTCAACTGAATCAGATGTGAAAGTTTATGTGGATTCAGTTCTGGCATCTAAATCCACCTCGTCAAGAAAGATAGAGCAAATAAGAAAGGAGGCACATTTGGATACAGATCTTTAAGAAGTTATCAAGTATATAAAGCGAGGTTGGGGGGGCGGAGCCGGCAGTGGCCAAGATGGCAGCATAACTCCGGAGCTCTGCTGTATGTGCCTCTAAAGAACTGTCCTGGGGCATCGCAGACCGGCACTAATGGAAGACTTTCTACCTTAAAGCCCCTACAATCACCCCTGAAATAGACATGCTGAGACTGTGAGGTGGCTGACACTGTTGGAGGGAGCGGAGAGCTGATCTGATTCACAGAGGGGAAGCAGCAGGAGCCATCTTGCTGACCGGCAATACCAGCACTATCTCAACCAACTGCCTATTGCTGGCTACTCTGGCTGGCTCTCCCAACTCAACGATGGCACTAGAGCCAAACATTGGGACATAGACCTGTACACGGCCATTCCGGTCACATCACTGGGCCGCAACCACACGTGTTGAAAAGGCCTACACAAAAGGCAAACAAGGAACTGTCCCAGGGCTCACTACATACCTTCACACGGTAAGAACACCACAAATTCCTCAGTGTACCACCAGAGCCTATTAGGGCAACACTCCAAAATGACCTATTTAAAAAGAGTATAACACTTGTTGTCATAAACAGCCCTAAAACAATCTCCCCAGTACTCACACAGGTCAGGGCACATATTTTAAAAAGCTAATTTGAACTGCCTCATTAAGCAAACAACAACAGAGAAAGGCAAATACACAAAATGCCTAAATTATCTAGCTCAGCTTTATTATATTTATACTAAACAGATAAAGCCCTGGGTTGTCACTCTCATGGGGAATTCCTGCACTTCCATACTATCCCCAGATTACACTAAAAAAAACTAATAATGGCAGCAAAGGAGCCCCCAAAGTCAGAGAGACCGACAAAAAACAAAACTAATAAAACTCATACTATGCCCACATACTTTAGTGCTGCTGATCACTCCTCACCACCTGTTAACCCCACCAGCAAGGGCAAATCTTCTTTGTAACCCCAAGCACAAGAGCCCACACCAATGAGCCCTATGAAAGATACCACTCAGATACCTACAGCCTTGCTATCTCATTTAGCTTCTAAGCAGGAAATTACAGACATCTTTAAGACTTGCTTGAGAGAAGAGCTGACCAAACTGAGACAAGATCTCCATACTCTAGGTTCAAGAGTAGAAATGCTAGAAACTAATAGTGAGGAGATAAGAGAAGATATTCTGAGAATTGAAGAAAATTTGTCCTCACATCAAGAAGCAATTGATACCCTCTGGGACAAAATTGATGACCTGGAGATAGGAGCAGAAGGAAAAACCTGCAACTTAGAGGGATCCCAGAATCTATACTGCCTAGAGATAACCCTGAATATCTCCAATTCTTGTTCACTACTATCAAATAATCATCATACACTGCTGATATCCTGTGGGTTAGAGCACATAGGGCTCTGTGCCCTAGGCCTCCAGATAAGGCGCCTCTAAGAGATATCATCATTAGGTTTAAGAACTTTTTGGAAAAAGAAATGCTGCTCTCTCATTCTAGACATCAACAACCTATACAGTTCTGAGGAAATGTCATACAGTTCTACGAGGACCTATCAACAAGAACCCTACAACGCAGAAAGGAATTCAGCCCTCTGACAACTGTGTTGCGTAATAAAAAAAATCCCATACAGATGGGGATTCCCGGTACAAATTATGGTCATCCAAGAAAACAAAAGATTCATCTGCACTTCTCCTGAAGATATGACATCATTCGGAAAGGAACTAGGCCTTGACCTAGCTACAGATCTGCAATCAACTTCTGAGCTCTCATGAACAACGCCTAAAAGACCAGACTCAAACACTTCAAAATGGCAGACTATGGGGCCAAGCAAGAGCACAGGAACACAAAGAACGAACCAAAACTTCAGGAAATTACCTTCCCCACGATCCCCTCGGTCTTCCAACTCTGAGGACGGCTGATCTGGGACTCTTTCTACCCACTAACTAAGAAACATCTGAACTCTCAAGTAATATGTAATGTTTTACACACCATTTGACACATAATACCATAACGGTATCTAAACCATCATTTAAGTGAGATGGAACGTCTTCCTTACTTTACACTTAAAGACTTCCAGGACACTGGTATATCCGTAGAGCTGTCTTTAGTCAGAAAAACAGAACAGAAAAAAAATATAAAACTAGCAATAGAGGCCCTTACTTTATTACCCCCTTTCTTTTTCTCTATTTATGTCTAATTTTAGACTTAGAAACATGTTTCGATTGTTTATGATTTTTGTTTTTTCTGCTGTTACTGTTATTTGTTACTTGTTACAGTATTATGTTTTTGTTGAATGCAATCATTGTGTGATGTTTGTACTATGCTGTAGAAGAGGTATTAGGGAACAAATATGACACACCCACCTTTTTAATTAAGTCACTTCACCAATCTCATCCCCACGCTCCCTCCACACCACAAGATGCCTAATACCCCAAAACCATCACGTCCATAATTCATGCTAACTCAAAATGCCAAAGGCCTCAACTCCCAATGTAAGCGCTCTAAAGCACTATCCGATATGGCGAAACGCCATGCTGATATCATATATCTACAAGAAATACATTTCAAGAAGAAACCATCAACTTAAATACTTAGGACAAGTGTACACCCAACATTATAATAGCTCTGGCCATGCTAAAAAATGTGGTGTTAGTATACTTTTAAGAAAATCATTACCATTCACACTCATACAAAAGATATCTGACACAGATGGGAGAATCTTGGGTCTAGTGGGACTCCTATATGGTAGGCCTATAACTCTATTGAACATCTATGCCCCTAATTCAAAACAAAAACCATTCTTTACAAAGATGTTTAATCATATATTAGAAATATCCAAAGGGCCAATATATGTAGAAGGAGATTTCAATCTCCCTCTCCAGCCGCATCTTGATAGCAATATACCCCAAATCAAACCCAACACTAAATTTCTCACATAGCGCTGGAAAAACTTCACACTACATAAATTTTACGACATCTGGCAATTCCTCCACCCTACCAAGAGGGACTACACATTCTACTCACACCCCAATAAATCTTATATCCATATAGATTACCTCTTCACTAATCAAATACGTAAATGCAAAATCTCCCCCACTTTCTGGTCAGACCACTCAGCAGTCCTCCTCCATATCAACTGGTTGGAACATTCATTTAGCACTTTCCTTTGGAAATTGGACAACACACTCCTAAACAATGTAGACACAGCTGCTACATTAAACAATATTTTAGAAGAATGTTTTCGTATTAATGCACATCAGTGTCTAGTCTATTCACTGTGTGGGAAGCACACAAATGTTCGCTTAGAGGCGAATTTATAAAACTGAAGGTTAGATTAAAATAAAGACAAAAGAATACATACAATGATTTAACCTCTAAACTTTCAGATCTAGACTTCCAACATGAAAAATCACCACTAGATCCCATTCCCTTACTTGAGCTTACAAACACCAGAATAGCCCTAGAGGACTTTCTACAAATCGAATACCAAACTCTCTACCGCAAAACTAAAAGTTTATTTTATTTTGAAAGTAACAGAGTGGGCCAATACTTGGCGAGAACTTAAAAAAAAAAGAAACTCAAATCAAACATTTATGAACTTAGCTCTCCACATACACCACCATTAAACACAACCCCAGACATTATTAAAGCATTTCATGCCTATTATTTGGAACTATACAACATAGAACCAGCACATGCCATCACACACAACAAGCACAAGTTAGAACAATTCATTCAAACTGTCCCCTCCCTACTCTCACAAAAGAGCAAATGAAAGACCTAAATACTCCCGTTACCACACAAGAGGTGGTTAAAGCTATACAAACACTTAAACAAGGAAAAAGCCCAGGCCCCAATGGATTCTCTACAAAATACTACAGCACATTCCAAGAAATCCTTGCCCCACATCTTACAATCTTACAATCCCCCCCCCATGTTGGACGCTTAAGTGGTTGTGTTGCCAAAACCCGGCAAGCCACTATTGAATATAGATGTTAAACTATATGCCAAAATTCTCACAACCCACTTGAATAGAGTTCTCCCAGGTAGGCTTCACACCCTTCAACGAAGCTAGGGACAACACTACCAAATTTATTAATCTTATAGACCATGTCACTAAACATCATATTCCCTCAGTAATACTCTCCATGGATGCTAAAAAAGCTTTTGACCGCCTAAATTGGACATTCCCATCCAATACCCTAATAAGGTTCAGGTTTGACGCTGAATTTATTCATAAAATCTTTGCCCTATACAACACCCCCACAGCCAGAATTAAACTGAACAATTCTCTATCACAACCATTTTACATTAACAATGGTACCAGACAGGGATGTCCCCTGTCGCCAACCCTATTCATCCTAGCGATGGAAGTCCTAGCAACATATATAGGAACCTCCCGCACTATTACAGGCAATAATTTAAAACACATAAAATAAAAAACCTCCCTTTACGCCGACAATATCATTCTTACTTTAACAAATCTAGACACTTCCATTCCTTCCCTGATGACCCTATTGACAACTTATGGCAACTTCTCTAACTTTCGCATAAACTATTCTAAATCAGAATTCCTGAGTCTTGGGATGTCACAAGAAAGCTTATTATTACTCAAATCACACCAATTCCGACACCAACCCACAACACTGAAATACTTAGGCATATGTCTCACTCCACACTTAAACAAACTAGCCACTCTGAAGTTTAACTCTCTCCAAACTCATATAATCTCAACATTACAATCGTGGGCTCACAAGCCTATATCTTGGCTAGGCAGAATTAATGTGGTTAATGATGATACTCCCTAAAATATTTACTTCAAAAACTACCTATACCGATTGCTGACACCACAATATATACTCTGCAGAAACACATAAATTAGTTTATATGGAATAATAAACGCCCTAGGGTCGCCACGCACATCTTATATAGACCCAAATTACAGGGAGGTTTGGGAGCCCCAAACCGTATGCTCTACCAATACACAACATTTCTAAACAGAATAACAGATTGGTGCAAACATACAAACCACAAATAATGGGTATTACTAGAAAGAGACCTTGCTGACTGTGACCAAATAGGAGGAAAATTCTGGCTCATAGAAATGCATGAAAAGACATACTCCAACATCCATTCCCCAAAATATACGAGAGTTTTAGAATTCGTAATAAAATATTAAAGCAATGCAAAACTATCTCAACCCCAATATTTCCTTTTAATGCCTCTGTCAAATAACCCCAATTGTCCCTTACATTTAACACTACCAGACCCGAACATCCATACATTGCATAGAACAATACCCTGCTATGTATTGATACAGAATGGCAAACTTAATGCTAAAGAAGATATTTTTAATATTCTAGGCCTTATGACTCAAAGACGGTTCAACAAATATCACATTAATTCCTAACTTTAGATTACTGAAACCGTTATGCTACATGCCACACTGACACTCGGGAATCCTCTCTTTATCTTATAAATTACTCATGTCCCACCAGTATGGCAACCCCATCATATGCCGCGAAATGGGAGGCAGAACTTGAAGAACACAAGCCACCAAAAAAATGGCAAAAAATCTATAAACAAATGAATTCCTCTACATCCTCCATATCTATCACTGGAATGAACATGAAACCTCTTAGCAGATGGTACTACACCCCAGACAGACTAGGTAAAATTATATCCAATTATCACACTAACTGCTGGAGAGGTTGCCCAGTTAGAGGTACCATTACACACATATGGCAGGCATGTCCTGTAGCTCAAAACTGGTCACTTATCAGAAAAGAGATTGGATTGGTTGTTGGGGTCTTGATACCACTTTAACCATGGATATTTTTGTTTAATATTTTCCCTCCCTTGAAGTGTTTGTTACGACTTAAATTACTTAGTAGTATGATAAATACAGCTAAACGCTACATCCCATACTCATGGAAAAAACTTACTCTACCGTCAATACAATTCTGGAGGGACAGGGTCACTACGAGCATAGAACTTGAACAATATCACTATTTGAGATGCAAGAAATTGGATGTGTTCCTCTCAATCCGTCTCCTGTGGGAGGAATATCTCCACTCCTTGAAACCCATATAGGAATCTAGTATTACTCAAATCACACAATAACTTTACTTACTTCATAATAATGTTAGAGGCCTTTTTAGCCCTTCCACTAGAAACCCTCTTCGCACAACACTGGAATTTAATTACCAAGCATACATCTCTGCATTGTATTGTTATATGCTAGTCTGTTCAAACCTACCTTGTTATGCCTTTACAAAAACACTACAAGCATTGTTACTGTTTATTGATTTTGTTTTGTGTCTTTGTTTATCTTTATTATTTATAATTCATACTATTTTCAAAGATCCGAATAGAATGCGGTGAACTGCCATTTCTGCAAGCACTGGACTACTTCATGTGGAAATTAATACCTAAGCGGACTAACATGTTTATGAATGCAATTTGTGCTCACTGCATATTTTTTAAAGTATATTATTTTAAATAAATAAAACTTTTTTTTAAAAAAAATAAAAATAAAAAATAACAAAGCAAGGTTTGCCCTAGAGCATTGCAGCCTGGATGTCTTTGAGCTCTTACCAGTCTGAGAGGTCATGGCTCACGGTTTAGTTCTGTTCCAAGACTGCATTGTTATCCCTGTTAGCATGACAGGAAATGTTAATCAGGATTCATGATGGCCACTTGGGCATTACAAAGTGCAGAGAAAGGGCAGCTACGGCAGTATGGTGGCCTGGGATCAGTACTGACATTGCAAGCCACGTGTCCAAATGTGCCTTTTGCTGGGAACACCAGCCTACTCAGAAAAGAGAGCCCTTAATTTCTACCCCGCTACCTGCAAGCCTGTGGCAAAATATAGCTGCAGATTTGTGCGAACTTTATGGGAAGAAGTACCTGATTGTGATCAACTATTATTCCAGGTATTTTGAGATTGCACCCCTGAATATAACCACCAGTCTGGCCGTCATCACTCATCTCGAAAGCTTGTTCGCCCGGTGGGGCATACAGATGGAGCTAGTGAGTGATAATGGAATGCAGTTTGCTTCCATGGAGTTCATTTCTTTCAGCAGTGAATATGATTTCATCCATTCTATATTAAGTCCTCATTACCCACAGGCTAATGGAATGGCCAAAAGGGCAGTCCAAACAACCAAGTTCATTTTGAAACAATCTGGGCCATACCTAACTCTCTTGTCCTATAGGGCGACTCCCATTCAAGGGTTTTAGCCCAGCACAGTTGATTTTAGGATGCCAGATCTGCACCACTCTACCCTCTGTGGGTGTCTTGCAGCCAGCCCCCCTTGTTCCTCAGGAGGAGGTTATTAAGAGGGATGAAGAGGCATAAAGGGGCTACTGATTTTTATACGTGAGAAAACACTCTGGCCTAGATTTGGAGTTCAGCGGTAAAAGGGCTGTTAACGCTCCGCAGGCTTTTTTCTGGCCGCACCATAAATTTAACTCTGGTATCGAGAGTTAAAACAAATGCTGCGTTAGGCTCCAAAAAAGGAGCGTAGAGCATTTTTACCGCAAATGCAACTCTCGATACCAGAGTTGCTTATGGACGCGGCCGGCCTCAAAAACGTGCTTGTGCACGATTCTCCCATAGGAAACAATGGGACTGTTTGAGCTGAAAAAAAACCTAACACCTGCAAAAAAGCAGCGTTCAGCTCCTAACGCAGCCCCATTGATTCCTATGGGGAAACACTTCCTACGTCTGCACCTAACACCCTAACATGTACCCCGAGTCTAAACACCCCTAACCTTACACTTATTAACCCCTAATCTGCCGCCCCCCGCTATCGCTGACCCCTGCATATTTTTTTTAACCCCTAATCTGCCGCTCCGTAAACCGCCGCAACCTACGTTATCCCTATGTACCCCTAATCTGCTGCCCTAACATCGCCGACCCCTATGTTATATTTATTAACCCCTAATCTGCCCCCCACAACGTCGCCGACACCTACCTACACTTATTAACCCCTAATCTGCCGAGCGGACCTGAGCGCTACTATAATAAAGTTATTAACCCCTAATCCGCCTCACTAACCCTATCATAAATAGTATTAACCCCTAATCTGCCCTCCCTAACATCGCCGACACCTACCTTCAATTATTAACCCCTAAACTTCCGATCGGAGCTCACCGCTATTCTAATAAATGGATTAACCCCTAAAGCTAAGTCTAACCCTAACACTAACACCCCCCTAAGTTAAATATAATTTTTATCTAACAAAATAAATTAACTCTTATTAAATAACTTATTCCTATTTAAAGCTAAATACTTACCTGTAAAATAAATCCTAATATAGCTACAATATAAATTATAATTATATTATAGCTATTTTAGGATTAATATTTATTTTACAGGCAACTTTGTAATTATTTTAACCAGGTACAATAGCTATTAAATAGTTAAGAACTATTTAATAGTTACCTAGTTAAAATAATAACAAATTTACCTGTAAAATAAATCCTACCCTAAGATATAATTAAACCTAACACTACCCTATCAATAAAATAATTAAATAAACTACCTACAATTACCTACAATTAACCTAACACTACACTATCAATAAATTAATTAAACACAATTGCTACAAATAAATACAATTAAATAAACTAGCTAAAGTACAAAAAATAAAAAAGATCTAAGTTACAGAAAATAAAAAAATATTTACAAACATAATAAAAATATTACAACAATTTTAAACTAATTACACCTACTCTAAGCCCCCTAATAAAATAACAAAGCCCCCCAAAATAAAAAATTCCCTACCCTATTCTAAATTAAAAAAGTTACAAGCTCTTTTACCTTACCAGCCCTGAACAGGGCCCTTTGCGGGGCATGCCCCAAGAATTTCAGCTCTTTTGCCTGTAAAAAAAAACATACAATACCCCCCCCCAACATTACAACCCACCACCCACATACCCCTAATCTAACCCAAACCCCCCTTAAATAAACCTAACACTAATCCCCTGAAGATCTTCCTACCTTGTCTTCACCATCCAGGTATCACCGATCCGTCCTGGCTCCAAGATCTTCATCCAACCCAAGCGGGGGTTGGCGATCCATAATCCGGTGCTCCAAAGTCTTCCTCCTATCCGGCAAGAAGAGGACATCCGGACCGGCAAACATCTTCTCCAAGCGGCATCTTCGATCTTCTTCCATCCGGTGCGGAGCGGGTCCATCTTGAAGCAGGCGACGCGGATCCATCCTCTTCTTCCGATGTCTCCCGACTAATGACTGTTCCTTTAAGGGACGTCATCCAAGATGGCGTCCCTCGAATTCCGATTGGCTGATAGGATTCTATCAGCCAATCGGAATTAAGGTAGGAATTTTCTGATTGGCTGATGGATTCAGCCAATCAGAATCTAGTTCAATCCGATTGGCCGATCCAATCAGCCAATCAGATTGAGCTCGCATTCTATTGGCTGATCGGAACAGCCAATAGAATGCGAGCTCAATCTGATTGGCTGATTGGATCAGCCAATCGGATTGAACTTGATTCTGATTGGCTGATTCCATCAGCCAATCAGAAAATTCCTACCTTAATTCCGATTGGCTGATAGAATCCTATCAGCCAATCGGAATTCGAGGGACGCCATCTTGGATGACGTCCCTTAAAGGAACAGTCATTAGTCGGGAGACATCGGAAGAAGAGGATGGATCCGCGTCGCCTGCTTCAAGATGGACCCGCTCCGCACCGGATGGAAGAAGATCGAAGATGCCGCTTGGAGAAGATGTTTGCCGGTCCGGATGTCCTCTTCTTGCCGGATAGGAGGAAGACTTTGGAGCACCGGATTATGGATCGCCAACCCCCGCTTGGGTTGGATGAAGATCTTGCAGCCAGGACGGATCGGTGATACCTGGATGGTGAAGACAAGGTAGGAAGATCTTCAGGGGATTAGTGTTAGGTTTATTTAAGGGGGGTTTGGGTTAGATTAGGGGTATGTGGGTGGTGGGTTGTAATGTTGGGGGGGGGGTATTGTATGGTTTTTTTTACAGGCAAAAGAGCTGAAATTCTTGGGGCATGCCCCGCAAAGGGCCCTGTTCAGGGCTGGTAAGGTAAAAGAGCTTGTAACTTTTTTAATTTAGAATAGGGTAGGGAATTTTTTATTTTGGGGGGCTTTGTTATTTTATTAGGGGGCTTAGAGTAGGTGTAATTAGTTTAAAATTGTTGTAATATTTTTATTATGTTTGTAAATATTTTTTTATTTTCTGTAACTTAGATCTTTTTTATTTTTTGTACTTTAGCTAGTTTATTTAATTGTATTTATTTGTAGCAATTGTGTTTAATTAATTTATTGATAGTGTAGTGTTAGGTTAATTGTAGGTAATTGTAGGTAGTTTATTTAATTATTTTATTGATAGGGTAGTGTTAGGTTTAATTATATCTTAGGTTAGGATTTATTTTACAGGTAAATTTGTTATTATTTTAACTAGGTAACTATTAAATAGTTCTTAACTATTTAATAGCTATTGTACCTGGTTAAAATAACCAGGTACATCAGCCAATCGGATTGAACTTGATTCTGATTGGCTGACTCCATCAGCCAATCAGAATATTCCTACCTTAATTCCGATTGGCTGATAGAATCCTATCAGCCAATCGGAATTTGAGGGACGCCATCTTGGATGACGTCATTTAAAGGAACCGTCATTCGTCGTTCAGTCGTCGGCCAGGATGGATGTTCCGCGTCGGAGGTCTTCAGGATGCCGCCGCTCCGCTCCGGATGGATGCCGCTTGGATGAAGACTTCAATCGAATGGAGGACCTCTTCTGCCCCGCTTGGATGAAGACTTCAGCCGGATCATGGACCTCTTCAGCCCCCCGCTTGGGCTTGGATCAGGACATCGGAGGAGCTCTTCTGGACAGATCGGTGAACCCGGTGAGGTGAAGACAATGTAGGAAGATCTTCAGGGGCTTAGTGTTAGGTTTATTTAAGGGGGGTTTGGGTTAGATTAGGGGTATGTGGGTGGTGGGTTGTAATGTTGGGGGGCTTGGGTATTGTATGTTTTTTTTTACAGGCAAAAGAGCTGAACTTCTTGGGGCATGCCCCGCAAAGGGCCCTGTTCCGGGCTGGTAAGGTAAAAGAGCTTTGAACTTTAGTAATTTAGAATAGGGTAGGGCATTTTTTTATTTTGGGGGGCTTTGTTATTTTATTAGGGGGCTTAGAGTAGGTGTAATTAGTTTAAAATTGTTGTAATATTTTTCTTATGTTTGTAAATATTTTTTTATTTTTTGTAACTTAGTTCTTTTTTATTTTTTGTACTTTAGCTAGTTTATTTAATTGTATTTATTTGTAGGAATTGTATTTAATTAATTTATTGATAGTGCAGTGTTAGGTTAATTGTAGGTAATTGTAGGTAGTTTATTTAATTAATTTATTGATAGTGTAGTGTTAGGTTTAATTGTAACTTAGGTTAGGATTTATTTTACAGGTAATTTTGTAATTATTTTAACTATTTTAGCTATTAAATAGTTCTTAACTATTTAATAGCTATTGTACCTGGTTAAAATAAATACAAAATTACCTGTAAAATAAATATAAATCCTAAAATAGCTATAATATAATTATAATTTATATTGTAGCTATATTAGGGTTTATTTTACAGGTAAGTATTTAGCTTTAAATAGGAATAATTTATTTAATTAGAGTTAATTTATTTCGTTAGATTTAAATTATATTTAACTTAGGGGGGTGTTAGTGTTAGGGTTAGACTTAGCTTTAGGGGTTAATACATTTATTAGAATAGCGGTGAGCTCCAGTTGGCAGATTAGGGGTTAATGTTTGAAGTTAGGTGTCGGCGATGTTAGGGAGGGCAGATTAGGGGTTAATACTATTTATTATATATAGTGAGGCGGATTAGGGGTTAATAACTTTATAATAATAGCGGTGCGGTCCGCTCGGCAGATTAGGGGTCAATAAGTGTAGGCAGGTGGAGGCAACGTTGTGGGGGGCAGATTAGGGGTTAATAAATATAATATAGGGGTCGGCGATGTTAGGGCAGCAGATTAGGGGTACATAGGGATAATGTAAGTAGCGGCGGTTTACGGAGCGGCAGATTAGGGGTTAATAATAATATGCATGGGTCAGCGATAGCGGGGGCGGCAGATTAGGGGTTCATAAGTGTAAGGTTAGGGGTGTTTAGACTCGGGGTACATGTTAGGGTGTTAGGTGCAGACGTAGGAAGTGTTTCCGCATAGCAAACAATGTCGCTGCGTTAGGAGCTGAACGCGGCTTTTTTGCAGGTGTTAGGTTTTTTTTCAGCTCAAACAGCCCCATTGTTTTCTATGGGGGAATCGTGCACGAGCACGTTTTTGAGGCTGGCCGCTTGCGTAAGCAACTCTGGTATCGAGAGTTGAAGCTGCGTTAAATATGCTCTACGCTCCTTTTTTGTAGCCTAACGCAGCCTTTATGTGGACTCTCAATACCAGAGTTATTTTTATGGTGCGGCCAGAAAAAACCCGGCGTTAGCTACGCGGGTCCTTACCGACAAAACTCTAAATCTAGCCGTATATCTTCCTGTTTGACAGATCATTATATATTGTACAATAATGCGTAATATTGCCTAAACACCTCTGCAAAAGCTCTAATATCTTTATAAGTGTTTCCTTGTGAGTTGGTGATGGTGTGCATGTAAGAGTTAAGTTTCAATGTTTAAGGGCTTTTGCTAAAGAGAAACCTGCCTTGTCTTTGAAATCAAAATATTTTTTTTCATCAGTGTGGATTTTCGTTGAAATTCTTTCAGAATGTGATTTTTGAAGTGTGTTCAGGCTTGTGTCAATGATTCTAGAAGAGTGGTAGAGGCTAAGTCCTTTTTATATTCTCGCTCCCAGTAAGATATTTGTGCCAGTGTTAAATTTAAATATTGTCTATTTATCTTTTCTCCATAGCTTTGTGTTTAAAAGAACTTCACTCTAACCACACATTTATGCGCTTCCCAGATTGTGGAGTATGGTAGGTGTTACCTAAAGTAATTTTATATAGTGGTACTTATAGTGGTACGACTTCTTGTCTTATTAAGGGATTTCCAACATAAAATCACCCTCCAAATATCATGAATCTTTTGTTGTAACAAGTGGTTTATTCACTGATTTAATAACTTGTTCAGAAGTGCTTGTGGTTCATTTGGAAGTGTCTAACGTGGGATCTAGTGCAATATTAAAGTCTCCACAAAGGAACAAAGTGCCCTTTGTATGTTCTAGTAATTTCTAAGATTAATTTAAAACTTTGGTGTTGTCCTTGATTTGGTAAATAGATGCTTACAAGGGTGACATGCCGGTCATATAGCAATCCAAGTGCTAAAATATATCTGTCAATATTTTTGTCTTTTTCAATGTGTGTTGCCAGGAACTTAACAGTGTTTTTAATTAAAATACCAACACCTCCTGTTTTGGTGTTCCCTGAGGCTAAGAATGCCTATTTTTAGCTTTCTACCACACTTAAAGTGTGTCTCTTTTATAAACAACATGTCAGTTAATGTTTTTTAACCCCTTAAGGACCAGCGACGTACCCTGTATGTCACTGGCCTTTTTTGGGACTTGATTGTTTTATAGCGTGGTCTTGCCACCAGCGTTGAGACTGCTCTATTCCACAAAGCCTGCTGGAGGGAGTGCATTAATAGCGTGTTCTTGCTAGACTTGTGCTATTATGTCCTGAAAAAACCCTTAACGACCAGTGACATACAGGGTACATTGTGGTCATTAAGGGGATACAGGTCTTTAAACACCATGGATCTTTTCTCTGGGCTGTTTAGAACCTACTTTTAGTAGTTGGGGAGGGTTAATTAATGAGAAAAGAAATAGTGACAGGGAAAGTGGGTAGGTGTGTAGGGAGAGGGTAAGAAATGTATTGGAGAAAGGTGTTAGTCAGTGGTGTATTTTCTGAGTGAAAGTATTAATATTGAATGTTTTTAAAGGGACAGTCAAGTAAAAAAAAACTTTCATGTTTCAAATAGAGCATGTCATTTTAAACAACTTTCCAATTTACTTGTATAACCAATTACTTTGTTCTATTGGTATTCTTAGTTGAAAGCTAAACCTAGGAGGTTCATATGCTAATTTCTTAGACCTTGAAGGCCGCCTCTAATCTAAATGGATTTTGATAGTTTGTCACCATTAGAGGGCATTAGTTCACGTGTTTCATATACTGTAGATAACATTGAGCTCATGCACGTGAATTTACCATGGAGACAGCTCTGATTGGCTAAAATGCAAATCTGTCAAAATAACTGAAATAAGGGGGCAGTCTGCAGAGGCTTAGATGCAAGGTAATTACAGAGGTAAAACATGTATAATTATAACTGTGTTGGTTATGCAAAACTGGGGAATTCATAATTAAGGGATTATCTATCTTTTAAAACAACAACAATTCTGGTGTTGACTGTCCCTTTAAGTGTTTATTGTATGTGTAAAAGTAAACTATAGTAAGCAAACAGTGCAATAATATAAACAATTGTCAAATCATCAAAGAAAAAAACTACAACAATTCCAATGAGGGTAATATCCCCTACCCCACACCAATAATATTTATGTAGATAACTTTTACATACAACCTGTTACTGACTCAAACTAAATGAAGTTGAGTAAGAATATTTGTTTGAAAGTCTACCAGAAGTAGAATTTTCTCCTTCAGGTTGCACTATTGGATAAGTCTGTTTATCTCTTGGTATTGGTATTTTGATCTTCAGAGGCTCACAAAAGCCTTGTAAGTCTTCCATATTTTTGAAGAAGGTGGTGGTGTTTCCCTTGGATACTATAATATAAATGGGGAATTAAGATAGAGGTTATGAAAAGTAGCTCTCTCCATTTTTAAAGAGTAACAGGGTTTAAGTGTGTTGTGTGAATATTTGTATATGGTTCAGCATGTGATATCTGTTGCTTCAGCCTGGCATGTCTCAAGATCTCTAGTCTGGTGTTAAAATTGTTAAAATTAAGGAATTTTACTAAGACATCACGTGGCTTTTGATGGTGGCTTGACTCTTAGAGCTCTGTATGTTCTTTATATGCATATATCTGGTGCGCTATTAGTGCCTTTGACAGTTCTGATAAATCCTGGAGGAAACCCTCCAAGGCTGCTGGTTGTATCGTTTCTGGTATACCACTTATGCTCAGATTATTTTTCCAGCCCCTTTTATCTAAATTCTCTACCTTTTCTAATAAATGATGTATCTTGATCATACACCAGAGTAAATATATGTTGTATATCATTGGAAGTTATGTTGTGATTATCTTCAAGAGATGTGACTCTCTGGTTTACTTTATCTCTTTTCAGTTCTCTAAACCAGTTCTTTTTTTTTTTTTTCATATATTGATTTGTATTCATTTATTGCATTTTGTATACATATATTCCATTTTTAGACACATATTCCATTTTTATATACACATTTTTTTTTTATTGAGAACAAAATTGCATACATACATACATATAACACTGGATACAGTCATTATTTTACATAATTTGTATTGTCCTGAAATGCTTCTAAGAAGTTCTAGTTCTCATATTTTTCTCCCCTTAATTAACAGTGGAGGTCTCTCTTGGACCCATAACGTTATAGCAGATTGTGATCAGGGGGTGTTTTTAAACAAAAATAAAAAACTGAAAATAACAAAAAAAATTGCATCATAATACTAACTGGTACTATATTAGTATAATTAAATGACATGTAAAGGTGCTATAGCCAGAGCTAAACATGCCTGCAGTATATATAAAAACATTTCAATACACAGGTCAATACACAGAGGAAAAGAACAAGCTTGTTATCAGTTGCGCACATTATGGACAGTAAAGATATATTAACTATCTAGTATGGAGTTTTCTCATCTTGAAAAGGTAAATACTGTATGTAAAACCTATAGCTGACCATTCCTGTAATACAAGGAACAATACACATGGGGAAATAACAACTGTTGCTCAGTATGGACAGTGATGATATTTTAACTATCTAGCATTGAATTTCACAGCTTTAGTGTAATATATTGAGTAGTGCTAGAAGTAATGTAGGTTGTGACTCAACTGTTTAGCAGCTATGCTTATGCTTGCCAGCTCTAACCAATGGAAGCAGAGGAATAATTATACTAAGAGAAGGTTTCAAGCAAACTAATGCCGGGGGTAAAATGTGTTGGTATATTAGGGGTGATAACCTAAATAACGCACAGTGGAGTAGAAGCAGGGGATATTATGTGGCTAAACCCCAATACCAAAAAATATACTTATAATGTTTATGGTGTTTTGCAGGATCAATTAACACTATATAAAATTAGTACTGTGTTATGGACGTAAATAGTCTTATTATAAGGAATTTAAGTGTAGTTGACACTCTTCTTATGTCTTAGACATGGAGCAATATCTATGGACAGGCATAGCCTCTCCTCTGTGGTTCATAAGCCACAGGTTCAAGAATGGAGTTTTGTGTGTACCATTGCATCCACTCTATTCCCATGTTTATAATGAACCCTGTGTAGGTTATATAGCAAGGGGTTTTAGCCTAACAATATGCTAGATATTACTTCTTTCATATGTGAGTTCCCATGGTTTTGAAACTAAGAGGTTTCATGTTGCACATATTTGTGCTAGAAAAAATATCTTTATAAAGAATGCAACAAGGCACAATTACACTTTACTAGAGGGGCATAGAGAATAATAGTTCTAAAAAATGTTTTTGCTGAAATACTCTTCCCCACCAAACTAAAATAAGTACATCTAAAAAGATTGACTTACCCTATTCTTTCAACTTGTAAATACTGTCATAACTAGAGTTATAAAGTTAATACGATCACACTCTTAACAGGGACATATTCGCCAACAACATTATTTATGCAAAATTTATACTAATCATTAATATCTGATCAGAATGTTATATAAAGTCCCATTATTGTTAGCGAGTATCCATAAGAAGAGGTTAAGTCATCTGGTTCTTAGAGCCCCATGAGCTCCCGGTGTATTCTGCTGGTAAGGGAGAGCCATTGCGGGAATGAGTACGTCTCTTGTAATATAGATAGCTAAACAAATCCAAAGGAGGCTTTAATGTGAGTACCTCAATCGTCCCTTTGATGTAGACTCCTTTTGGAGAGGAGTTGTATAAAGTGGATGCAGTCTCTGGTCAGCTATTGTTATGAGCGCGGACATCAGGTAGAGCTATAGGCCTGAGTGACGTTTTCTCTTTGGCTGCAACCTCCTGAGGACCCCCCAAAACCACACAGAGCCGCAGCCACGGCGCAGTGTCCCTTTGGTCACTGAGGCTCATATGAGAAGCCATGAAATCTTGGATTGCTACCTTTGATGAGCTTTTCCTCCCAGTGGTTGTCACGTGTAAGCTGTATAACATCTACGGAGATGCCATGCCGTCCGGCCTTCTATAAGGCACAGAAGTAGCAGTTTCTGGGACCTCTGTTTGTTGCTGATCACCTTCCAACGCATCAATTTTTATGGCTCCGTTTGTGCAAATAGAGGTAAAGCACATAATTAGTGCATCTAGTGGGGTCTTCTCGATGAGGTGCTGACAAAATTCTTCAAACTTGCGCATTGAGAGCCAGTGTCTCATGTGACGGTCATTTTAGTTGCAATGTGTCATCTGCATTTTGCGCTGTGCTCTTTTATGTGACTATTTTAGGTGTCTTTTCCTCTGTATACTTTATTTGGTAGGGTAGGAGATGTGCGGATGCTGGTGGGTATTTTGGCGTGTCCAGCTGTGACTAAAAACCTTGGGTTATCGAGGGGGAAGCACTGCCTTTTTGTGTGCTTTAATTCTAAGCCTTTGACGTCTGATTCCACGCTTCAGCTTCAATAATACAGCATATTGTGGGATATCTGTAGCTCCGCAATGTAGTAATACACTGTAGAAGGCAGTATGAGTAGGATAGGCTGTGGGATTACTCCTGTAATTGGCGGATTATTAGAGATTCTGCTGGAGCTAAGGAAAGTGCTGCGGAATCTGTTGGCGCTCTACAAATAACCGATAATAATAATAAAAGTGCGACCATTCCCAATCGCTGTTCAGACACGCCACCTCTAAACCAGTTCTTAACTTCATTCATCATCTCTTTAATATCATCCTTTGTACATAGAAGGTGAGATAGAGTTGGGAGAATGTGGTTGTACTTCTGCTACTTGTGCATTAGTAGTGGGAGTCAGATTAAGTACTGTTTATGTAGGATCTGGTTGTTAAAGGTATTTGTGCAACATTTTTGTATGAGGTGTCTGAGTTGCAGAGGTATGGAATGCAGCGGTGGCTTTATACCTATGAGTCTGTGAAAAATGATTTTCTTCCCCCGATTCTTTCAATTTAAGTATAAAAGATAGGGATATTATAATACAGTGTGTGTGAAGTATAATATTTCCCAAGTTGTATAGTTTGTCTTTCCTCAGGTAGGTGTAGTTCCTTATTCTTCACCCACTTTTAAACACATGATCCCTTTTTGTAAAGATGGGTAATTCAGGGTCTTTTTCAACAGAAATGTAGAGCTGTTAAATGGGTAGTAAATTAGATTATGAGGTGAGATGATGCCTCTGGTATGAGTTGATATAATGTTTAGCCCCTTATGAGGTCTGCATCAATACTGCAGAGGTACCTCAGTGTGCTTCCTTATGAGACCAGCTAGTCCAACATCTTATGTAAAATGTGCCTTGAACCTACTTTGTGTGCTAGATCTGGGTGAGGATTTGTGAAGAGGCCCTCTTATGGCTTTTACCATCCTCCAGTCTATGCTCCTCTAAGCCGTAATCGCAGTCTGCACTGCTTGGTGATAAAATACCCTTATAAAGTTATTTGTGGCTGTTGCTCCCGAGGTGCCATTTAGACCTGGCCACAAATGTGAGGTGGGGAATGGCGCAGTTTGCTCCAGTTACTGCTAGTGGAGCAGATCAATCAGTGTCCTAAGGATTCCCTAAATTAATCTACAGGTGGTAGGGTAAAAAGTAAACATAGCAGGATGAGTAGTTAGGGGCTGGATGGCTATTTTAATCTGGTTTGGGGTGTGTGGGTCTAGGAGCTGTTGCTTTAGGCAGCCATTCCTGCATGGCCAAGCTCAGCCCTGTGTTAAGCTATTTTTATACATTTTTAAAAAAAATATTATAATTTTTTGTAATGTTGTTATTCTGCAAAGGAAAAACTTGCTCTGTACATTGAGAATGTTACATTATATTGTGATTTGATGATTATCAATGTATACATGTTTATAATCCCTTTAAGTATTAATTGCCCCATATTGTTATGGTTTCAGAACACAAGAGATTTTAAAATGTCAATTATTATTCTTTACACACTTTACAAGTTCAATACAAGCAACAATAATGTAATATCTAGAGGTATCAAATGGCCATTTTATTTTATTTGTTAGTTTGCTGTTTTGATGGCTAGTTTAAATCCCAATAGCAAGAATTTCACAAGTGTAAAAACATTTTCAGGAGATTTTTGACAAACAATTGTGGAAAGAAGAGAAAAAAAGAAACATGAATTTAATACACCATAAAAAATTTAATTACAGAAAATTAAACAATTTGGTAATATAATATGCATTTATTATATACTGCGTGTAACATACTTTTGTTGTAAAATACATCTGAAAATTAATCTTTCTGTTCCCTTCAGGGAGGCTATAGAAATTGACTTGACACTACAAAGTACTTCACGGTGATTGTTAAGAGCAAAGCACAAGTTAATTTACATTTCTCCACAGTTGGCCATAACAAAGGAGACCAGGAACATTATTTACACCAGACTCTTTATAAGGGATGTATCTAGGGTTGCCAGGTGTCTGCCACAAAAATACCGGACAGATAAACGGGGGGGGGGGGGTGATCTGTTGGCGGGTGATTTTATTAATAGAAATTATATATATATATATATATATATACATATATATATGTATATATACATATATATATATATACACACATATATATATATATATATATATATATATATATATATATATATGCACACATATACACATATATACAGTATGTGTATATATACAGTATATATATTTACAATATTATATTATACATATATTATTAAATATACTTATATAAATTGTATTTGTGTGTGTGTGTATATATATATATATTGTGTGTGGCTAAAGGAAGGGTGTTATTAAACTATAACAATTATTTAAAAAAATTGACTGAGACATACCATAGATCTCCCTGCTGACACTAATTCAAAATGGGATGGCTTATTGGCTGGCAGTGGCAGTTCACCATCCTATCTTGCTGGCTCTCTCTGATTGAGTGAATTCACACTCAAACTAAATCACGCACGCTGCAGAATAGACTAGACAGTGCAGCCCGGGTCTTCTTGTTGTCGTGACGTCAGGCGCGTGATCACGTGACGTCCGACACGCAGACAGTCTAAGTTGAACAGCGCAGGCTGAGGCAGAGCCGGGGCACCGCAATTAGGATCAGAGAGAGAGCCTGCCTGATGTTGAGTGACTAGTACTGACAGTGACTAGTGCACTACATAGTAGGGCTAGGTGCTGGTGGACACGGGCCAGGGGTGACAGGCTGGGCTAATGGGCTTGGGACCGGCTGCTGCTGGGTTGGGACCTGCTGCTGGGAGGGTAGATAACTTACTAGTTTGCTTGGGGATGCGGCTTGGTTGGACTGAGGACTCCTGCCACGGTCGGAACTCGGAAGGGAAAGGAACTTAGTTAAAAATAAATAAAAACAAATTTGCAAAAACACTGTAAACACTTCTTAACTACCTAAGGCTATGTCCGGTTTTTTTAAGATAAAATTACCGGGCAGTAGCCTGAAATACCGGACAGTCCGGTCTAATACCGGACACCTGGCAACCCTAGATGTATCCCTAGAATGCCTTAGTTTACAAAACCTTTTCATTTGTGCTAACAAAATAATACAATTTTAAAAGAGCATATTAATGCAACAATAAATTGCTCTGCATACAGATTTTCATTATTACATTAAAAACTGCCTTGTTTTGAGCACCAGTAAAGGGATTACACTCATAGTTAAGTCGTTCATAAGCAGGAACACATTTGGTGATTGGTTGCTATGTGTGTGTGCAACACCAAATTGGCCTAGCATCTGTGTCATGCTTGAAAGTGGCAATGTAATATTCTCAGCAAAATGAACATACACAGCTGTTTACCAGGGAGCCGTGCTGTAATAAGACATTTCTTTTTTCAGTACAAATGTGTTTCTAGTAAAAACGTGGGGGGGAAAAACAGTGATTGTTTTTTTTTACAAGAAGTAATTTTTGCTATAAGGTATGTATTGCAGGTGTTTAAAATCTAAATTGAAATCCACTTAAAGTGACGGTAAATCCAAGCATATTACAAACGCTAGTATTTACCATCACTAAAAATTAACATGAGTTTCTCTTGTCGTTTTGTAAAAAACAGTGTTACACTCACCCCAGCTGTTTTTGAAAACATATCGCTAGAACAGTGCCTCTGACCGCCCACAGCACAACACTCTTCTCCAATGAGGTGACATTTAGACCTCTAGCTGTGCTAGGATGTCATCTGACATGCACGGCTATTGTTCTAGAGGTGGAAACGTCATCTTACTGAAGAAAGAGCTGTGTCGTGGGGGGCAGGGTTTCTGTGTTAGCAATATGCTTTAACAGCTAGGGTGAGTGTAACACTGTCTATTACAAAACCATGAGAGAAACTCATATTTATTTTTAGTGATGGTAAATCCTAGCCTTTGTTATATGCTTGGGTTTACCATCACTTTAAGGTGCTTTTCAGTTTAAACTACAATGTCCCTTTAAGGCTGTAAAAAGCTTAACCTAAAACTAATAACAGTATTATTACAAACTGACCCCTTTCATGGGCTTATTTCTTTTTAGAATGTTTGTGTTAGAATTGCATAACACAATGAAAATCATAATTCATATTCAACATACTTTAGGTAAATGTAATTAATTGCAACAACTAAATAAAATGTGTTGTTGAAAACATGTTTCTTTCTCCTGCTACTTTTTAATGGCTGCAATTTGTAAGAGTGGAGCAAATGAAATGCTAGTAATTTTAGGGAAATAATGCCAACATGAATACAAAATTGTTTTCCTTCTTATGAACCAAAGTAATTTACTGCTAGAACTGCTTGTGTTGCAAGTATTGATCAGTGACAGTTAGCAACGTTCCTCACAATCACTCCCCCTATGAGGCCTAATTAACAAAGGCGCGCTTGTAGAAATAGATAAAACTCAGTGTCCAGTGAAATTAATGTAGTGCTATGTGAACATCCTTCACCTAATAGGGAAGGAATCAAGTTTAAGTGGATGAAGAAAGGGAAATGCTGTTTAGAGCTAAAATAATTTGAAGTGTAAAATAAGTGGATTAGGCCAAGGGTTTTGCAAGGACATTTTATAGATAAAACACTATTATTTTATAACTGACAGTTTTATCTTAAATCAATTTATTGGAACCCTGATAATAAAACGCTTCCACATAAACCCAATAAATATTGTAAGAAATATAAATTAAAGGGACATTGTGCTGTAGAAATTTCACCCCTTTAATGTGTTCCCAATAATCCATTTTACTTGCTTGGGTGAATAAAACTGTTTAAAAATGGCTACTTTACCTTTATTTTGACATTTGCAATAGGTGTTTTTACCTACTGAAACTACAACCTATGCTGGAATTGTATATGCTGCATTATTGGCCATAGAAAGGTGTTGCAAAAAAATGCAGAATGAATCAACTTCCCAGTGGACATGGGAGAGAGAGAGGGGGTCCACTCCATTTGAAACAGTGTTTCTGTTCAATCTTTGATTCAATTGAACGCTTATTATTTGCTTACCTGAGTACATTGTTTCTTTGATGCTTAAATTTTTTTTATATTTCTTAAAAGCTTCAGAATAACAACACACTACTGAGATCTAGCTGTGCCAGTCACAAGAGGCAATATATATGTAGCTACCAATTGTCATATAGTCCTCAGAAGTGCATTGGTGCTCCTGAGTCTACTTTTTAACACAAAGGGAACATAGTACATTTGATATCATTTCATAATTTTCTGCATTTCCAAAATGTGAAAGATTTCTACCTACAACAATTGTCTAGTATTTGAACCAGGGCTCTGATTTATTTTTTCTATTAATTTCCAAAATATTTAATAAGATACTGTATATTTAGTTGAAAACTTTTTTTTTTTAGCCTTAATGCCATAGTTTAAAGGGACAGGAAACACCAACATTTTCTTTTATAATTTGGATATAACATACAATTTTAAATAACTTTCCAATTGACTTCTATTATCAAATTTGCTTCATTATCTTATTATTTGCTGAAGAAACATAATTGCACTACTGGCAGCTAGCTGATTACATCTAGTTAGCCAATCACAAGAGACAAATGTGTGCAGGGACCAATCAGCAACTAACTCCCACTAGTCCAGGATATGTGCACATTCTTTTTCAACAAGTGATAACAAGAGAACAAAGCCCATTTGAAAATTATTTATTATTATCGGTTATTTGTAGAGTACCAACAGATTCCGCAGCGCTATAGACAAAGGGGGAGTATAGCAAAACAAATATAGGGATCAAATAGGTAGAGGGCCCTGCCAAGAGTTGCACTGTTGTAGTAAGCTCTTAAGAAGGTGATCTACAAACAGCTCTTAGGCTTACATGCTAATGGGGTTCAGGGGATAGCGGTGGAGGAGTGTAAATGGTATAAAGTAAGGTTAGCATAGGTTGTAAGCATCCCTGAACAGTAGAGTCTTTAGGGAGCGCTTGAAGCTTTTAAAACTAGGGGAGAGTCTTGTGGAGTGAGGCAGATAGTTCCACAAGATGGGAGCCAGTCTGGAGAAGTCCTGTAAATGGGAGTGTGATGAAGTAACCAGAGAGAAGGAGAGGAGGAGGTCATGAGCAGAGCAAAGGGGACGGGAGGGAGAGTATCTGGAGACAAGGTCTGAGATATAGGGGGGAGCAGTGCAGTTGAAGGTTTTGCATGTCAGAGTGAGAATTTTGTGTTTGATCCTAGAGGCAAGAGGAAGCCAGTGAAGGGATTGGCAGAGAGGTGCAGCAGATGAAGAGCGACAAGAAAGACAGTTAGTGACATGGGTTAGCAAGGAAGGAGATAGGTCTGGTGCAGAGAAGTAGATTTGGGTGTCATCGGCATACAAATGATATTGGAAACTGTGGTACTTTATTAGGGAACCTAGTGATGACGCGTAGATTGAGAAGAGAAGGGGACCGAGGACAGAGCCTTGCGGTACTCCGACAGAAAGTGGTGACGGGGAAGAGGAGGCAACAGAGAAGGCTACACTAAAGGTACGGTTTGACAGGTAGGAAGAGAGCCAAGAAAGGGCTGTGTCACAGGTGCCAAAGGATTGGAGGGTTTGGAGCAGGAGAGGGTGGTCAACAGTGTCAAAGGCTGTGGACAGATAAAGGAGGATCAACAGAGAGAAGTGGCCTTTTGATTTTGCTGTAAGTAGGTCGTTGGTAACCTTAACAATAGCTGTCTCTGTGGAGTGATGGGGATGAAATCCAGAAGCCAATGGGTCAAGAAGGGAGTTTAGCATAAGGAAATGGGATAGGCGTGCATATACTAGTTTTTCAAGAAGCTTTGAGGCAAGAGGGAGGAGGGAAATAGGGCAAAAATAGAAGTGAATTAAAACATCTTAAAATTACATGCTCTATATGAATCATTCAAGTTTAATTTTAACTTTCCACTAAATTTATGTTCACAATCAAATATTAAAAAGCTTTAAATATTAATGAAATATTTAAGCTTTATATTATTAAATGCTATGGGTTAAATTCTTTAAAAAAAAATTGTAGTTGAATTTCCTGTTTCCCCCCCCCCCCCCCATAAAGGGCTATATTACCAGTTGAGCAGTAATTAAAAGCACAAAAACCTGGTTCAATGACCGTGGGATTACTGTGCTTGATTGGCCAGCAAACTCGCCTGACCTGACCCCATAGAGAATCTATGGGGCATTACCAAGAGAAAGATAAGAGACATAAGACCAAACAATGCAGAAGAGCTGAAGGCCACTAATGAAGCATCCTGGTCTTCCATAACACCTCAGCAGTGCCACAGGCTGATAGCTTCCATGCCACACCGCATTGAGGCAGTAATTGCTGCAAAAGGGTCCCAAACCAAGTACTGAGTACATACAGTATGCATGCTTATACTTTTCAGAGGTCCGCTATTGTTCTATGTACAATCCTTGTTTTATTGATTGCATGTAATATTCAAATTTTCTGAGATTGTGGATTTGGGGTTTTCATGAGCTGTAAGCCATAATCATCACAATTATGACAAATCACGGCTTAAACTATCTTGCTTTGCATGTAATGAGTCTATCTCATATATTAGTTTCACCTTTTAAGTTGCATTAGTGAAATAAATGAACTTTCTATCATGTAATTAGCAAGAGTCCATGAGCTAGTGACGTATGGGATATACATTCCTACCAGGAGGGGCAAAGTTTCCCAAACCTCAAAATGCCTACAAATACACCCCTCACCACACCCACAAATCAGTTTTACAAACTTTGCCTCCTATGGAGGTGGTGAAGTAAGTTTGTGCTAGATTCTACGTTGATATGCGCTCCGCAGCAGGTTGGAGCCCGGTTTTCCTCTCAGCGTGCAGTGAATGTCAGAGGGATGTGAGGAGAGTATTGCCTATTTGAATTCAATGATCTCCTTCTACGGGGTCTATTTCATAGGTTCTCTGTTATCGGTTGTAGAGATTCATCTCTTACCTCCCTTTTCAGATCGACGATATACTCTTATATATATACCATTACCTCTGCTGATTTTCTTTTCAGTACTGGTTTGGCTTTCTACCGCATGTAGATGAGTGTCCTGGGGTAAGTAAGTCTTATTTTCTGTGACACTCTAAGCTATGGTTGGGCACTTTTTTATAAAGTTCTAAATATATGTATTCAAACATTTATTTGCCTTGACTCAGGATGTTCAACATTCCTTTTTTTCAGACAATCAGTTTCATATTTGGGATAATGCATTTGAATCAATCATTTTTTTCTTACCTTAAAATTTGACTTTTTCCCTGTGGGCTGTTAGGCTCACGGGGGCTGAAAATGCTTCATTTTATTGCGTCATTCTTGGCGCAGACTTTTTTGGCGCAAATTTTTTTTTCTGTTTTCGGCGTCATACGTGTCGCCGGAAGTTGCGTCATTTTTTACGTTCTTTTGCACCAAAAGTGTCGGCGTTCCGGATGTGGCGTCATTTTTGGCGCCAAAAGCATTTAGGCGCCAAATAATGTGGGCGTCTTATTTGGCGCTAAAAAAATATGGGCGTCACTTTTGTCTCCACATTATTTAAGTCTCATTATTTATTGCTTCTGGTTGCTAGAAGCTTGTTCACTGGCATTTTTTCCCATTCCTGAAACTGTCATTTAAGGAATTTGATTAATTTTGCTTTATATATTGTTTTTTCAATTACATATTGCAAGATGTCCCACGTTGCAACTGAGTCAGAAGATACTTCTGGAAAATCGCTGCCTGGTGCTGGAGCTACCAAAGCTAAGTGTATCTGCTGTAAACTTTTGGTAGCTGTTCCTCCAGCTGTTGTTTGTATTGAATGTCATGACAAACTTGTTAATGCAGATAATATTTCCTTTAGTAAAGTTCCATTACCTGTTGCTGTTCCGTCAACATCTAATACTCAGAGTGTTCCTGATAACATAAAAGATTTTGTTTCTAAATCCATTAAGAAGGCTATCGGCTAGATTTGGAGTTTTGTCGGTAACGACCCGAAAAACTAACGCCGGCTTTTTTCTGGCCGCACCATAAAAATAACTCTAGTATTGAGAGTCCACATAAAGGCTGCGTTAGGCTCCAAAAAAGGAGCGTAGAGCATATTTAACACAGCTTCAACTCTCAATACCAGAGTTGCTTACGCAAGCGGCCAGGCTCAAAAATGTGCTCGTGCACGATTCCCCCATAGGAAACAATGGGGCTGTTTGAGCTGAAAAAAAACCTAACACCTGCAAAAATGCCGCGTTCAGCTCTTAACGCAGCCCCATTGTTTGCTATGGGGAAACACTTCCTACGTCTGCACCTAACACTCTAACATGTACCCCGAGTCTAAACACCCCTAACCTTACACTTATTAACCCCTAATCTGCCGCCCCCGCTATCGCTGACACCTGCATTTTATTTTTAAACCCTAATCTGCCGCTCCGTAAACCGCCGCTACTTACATTATCCATATGTACCCCTAATCTGCTGCCCCTAACACCGCCGACCCCCATATTATATTTATTAACCCCTAATCTGCCCCCCTTAACGTCGCCTCCACCTGCCTACACTTATTAACCCCTAATCTGCCGAGCGGACCGCACCGCTATTATAATAAAGTTATTAACCCCTAATCCGCCTCACTAACCCTATAATAAATAGTATTAACCCCTAATCTGTCCTCCCTAACATCGCCGACACCTAACTTCAATTATTAACCCCTAATCTGCCGACCGGAGCTCACCGCTATTCTAATAAATGGATTAACCCCTAAAGCTAAGTCTAACCCTAACACTAACACCCCCCTAAATTAAATATAATTTTAATCTAACGAAATTAATTAACTCTTATTAAATAAATTATTCCTATTTAAAGCTAAATACTTACCTGTAAAATAAACCCTAATATAGCTACAATATAAATTATAATTACATTGTAGCTATTTTAGGATTAATATTTATTTTACAGGCAACTTTGTAATTATTTTAACCAGGTACAATAGCTATTAAATAGTTAAGAACTATTTAATAGTTACCTAGTTAAAATAATTACAAAATTACCTGTAAAATAAATCCTAACCTAAGTTACAATTAAACCTAACACTACACTATCAATAAATTAATTAAATACAATTCCTACAAATAAATACAATTAAATAAACTAGCTAAAGTACAAAAAATAAAAAAGAACTAAGTTACAAAAAATAAAAAAATATTTACAAACATAAGAAAAATATTACAACAATTTTAAACTAATTACACCTACTCTAAGCCCCCTAATAAAACAACAAAGCCCCCAAAATAAAAAATGCCCTACCCTATTCTAAATTACTAAAGTTAAAAGCTCTTTTACCTTGCCAGCCCTGAACAGGGCCCTTTGCGGGGCATGCCCCAAGAAGTTCAGCTCTTTTGCCTGTAAAAAAAAAACATACAATACCCCCCCCAACATTACAACCCACCACCCACATACCCCTAATCTAACCCAAACCCCCCTTAAATAAACCTAACACTAAGCCCCTGAAGATCATCCTACCTTGTCTTCACCTCACCAGGTATCACAGATCCGTCCTGGCTCCAAAATCTTCATCCAACCCAAGCGGGGGTTGGCGATCCATCATCCGGTGGCTGAAGAGGTCCAGAAGAGGCTCCAAAGTCTTCATCCTATCCGGGAAGAAGAGGCGATCCGGACCGGTAACCATCTTGATCCAAGCGGCATCTTCTATCTTCATCCGATGACGACCGGCTCCATCCTGAAGACCTCCACCGCGGACCCATCTTCTTCCGGCGACGTCCAACTGAAGAATGACGGTTCCTTTAAGGGACGTCATCCAAGATGGCGTCCCTCGAATTCCGATTGGCTGATAGGATTCTATCAGCCAAACGGAATTAAGGTAGGAATATTCTGATTGGCTAATGGAATCAGCCAATCAGAATCAAGTTCAATCCGGTTGGCTGATCCAATCAGCCATTCAGATTGAGCTTGCATTCTATTGGCTGTTCCGATCAGCCAATAGAATGCGAGCTCAATCTGATTGGCTGATTGGATCAGCCAATTGGGGTACAGATTAGGGGTACATAAGGATAACGTAGGTGGCGGCGCTTTGCGGTCGGCAGATTAGGGGTTAATAAGTGTAGGCAGATGGAGGCGACGTTGAGGGGGGCAGATTAGGGGTTAATAAATATAATACAGGGGTCGGCGGTGTTAGGGGGAGCAGATTAGGGGTACATAAGGATAACGTAGGTGGCGGTCGGCAGATTAGGGGTTAAAAAAATGTATTCGAGTGTCGGCGATGTGAGGGGACCTCGGTTTAGGGGTACATAGGTAGTTTATGGGTGTTAGTGTACTTTAGAGTACAGTAGTTAAGATCTTTAGAAACCGGCGTTAGCCCAGAAAGCTCTTAACTACTGACTTTTTTCCTGCGGCTGGAGTTTTGTCGTTAGATGTCTAACTCTCACTTTAGAAAAATCCCATTGAAAAGATAGGATACGCAATTGACGTAAGGGAATCTGCGGTATGGAAAAGTCGCGGCTGAAAAGTGAGCGTTAGACCCTATTTTGAGTGACTCCAAATACCGGCGGTAGCCTAAAACCAGCGTTAGGAGCCTCTAACGCTGGTTTTCACGGCTAATGCCAAACTCCAAATCTAGGTCTATGTCTGTTATTCCTCCTTCTAGTAAACATAAAAAGTCTTTTAAAACTTCTCATTGTTCAGATGAATTTTTAAATGAACATCATCATTCTGATTCTGATAGTGGTTCTTCTGGTTCAGAGGATTCTGTCTCAGAGGTTGATGCTGATAAATCTTCATATTTATTTAAAATGGAATTTATTCGTTCTTTACTTAAAGAAGTCCTAATTGCATTAGAAATCGAGGATTCTGGTCCTCTTGATACTAAATCTAAACATTTAGATAAGGTTTTTAAATCTCCTGTAGTTTTTCCTGTTCCTGGTGCTATTTCTGAAGTAATTTCCAGGGAATGGAATAATTTGGGTAATTCATTTACTCCTTCTAAACGTTTTAAGCAATTATATCCTGTGCCATCTGACAGATTAGAGTTTTGGGACAATATCCCTAAGGTTGATGGGGCTGTCTCTACTTTTGCTAAGCGTACTACTATTCCTACGGCAGATGGTGCTTCCTTTAAGGATCCTTTAGATAGGAAAATTGAATCCTTTCTAAGAAAAGCTTATTTGTGTTCAGGTAATCTTCTTAGACCTGCTATATCTTTAGCGGATGTTGCTGCAGCTTCAACTTTTTGGTTGGAAGCTTTAGCGCAACAAGTTACAGATCATAATTCTCATAGCATTATTATTCTGCTTCAACATGCTAATAATTTTATTTGTGATGCCATCTTTGATATCATTAGAGTTGATGTCAGGTATATGTCTCTAGCTATTTTAGCTAGAAGAGCTTTATGGCTTAAAACTTGGAATGCTGATATGTCTTCTAAGTCTACTTTGCTTTCCCTTTCTTTCCAGGGTAATAAATTATTTGGTTCTCAGTTGGATTCTATTATCTCAACTGTTACTGGAGGGAAAGGAACTTTTTTACCTCAGGATAAAAAGTCTAAAGGTAAATTCAGGTCAAATAATCGTTTTAGTTCCTTTCGTCACAACAAGGAACAAAAGCCTGATCCTTCATCCTCAGGAGCGGTATCAGTTTGGAAACCATCTCCAGTCTGGAATAAATCCAAGCCTTTTAGAAAATCAAAGCCAGCTCCTAAGTCCACATGAAGGTGCAGCCCTCATTCCAGCTCAGCTGGTAGGGGGCAGATTACGTTTTTTCAAAGGAATTTGGATCAATTCCGTTCACAATCTTTGGATTCAGAACATTGTTTCAGAAGGGTACAGAATTGGTTTCAAGATAAGACCTCCTGCAAAGAGATTTTTTCTTTCCCGTGTCCCAGTAAATCCAGCGAAGGCTCAAGCATTTCTGAAATGTGTTTCAGATCTAGAGTTGGCTGGAGTAATTATGCCAGTTCCAGTTCTGGAACAGGGGCTGGGGTTTTATTCAAATCTCTTCATTGTACCAAAGAAGGAGAATTCCTTCAGACCAGTTCTGGATCTAAAAATATTGAATTGTTATGTAAGGATACCAACATTCAAAATGGTAACTGTAAGGACTATCCTGCCTTTTGTTCAGCAAGGGCATTATATGTCTACAATAGATTTACAGGATGCATATCTGCATATTCCGATTCATCCAGATCACTTTCAGTTTCTGAGATTCTCTTTCCTAGACAAGCATTACCAGTTTGTGGCTCTGCCGTTTGCAGCTCCAAGAATTTTTACAAAGGTTCTCGGTGCCCTTCTGTCTGTAATCAGAGAACAGGGTATTGTAGTATTTCCTTATTTGGACGATATCTTGGTACTTGCTCAGTCTTCACATTTAGCAGAATCTCATACGAATCGACTTGTGTTGTTTCTGCAAGATCATGGTTGGAGGATCAATTTACTAAAAAGTTCATTGATTCCTCAGACAAGGGTAACCTTTTTGGGTTTCCAGATAGATTCAGTGTCCATGACTCTATCTTTGACAGACAAGAGACGTCTAAAATTGATATCAGCTTGTCGAAACCTTCAGTCACAATCATTCCCTTCGGTAGCCTTATGCATGGAAATTCTAGGTCTTATGACTGCTGCATCGGATGCGATCCCCTTTGCTCGTTTTCACATGCGACCTCTTCAGCTCTGTATGCTGAACCAATGGTGCAGGGATTACACGAAGATATCTCAATTAATATCTTTTAAACCGATTGTACGACACTCTCTAACGTGGTAGACAGATCACCATCGTTTAGTTCAGGGGGCTTCTTTTGTTCTTCCGACCTGGACTGTAATTTCAACAGATGCAAGTCTTACAGGTTGGGGAGCTGTGTGGGGGTCTCTGACGGCACAAGGGGTTTGGGAATCTCAGGAGGTGAGATTACCGATCAATATTTTGGAACTCCGTGCAATTTTCAGAGCTCTTCAGTCTTGGCCTCTTCTAAAGAGAGAATTGTTCATTTGTTTTCAGAGAGACAATGTCACATCTGTGGCATACATCAATCATCAAGGAGGGACTCACAGTCCTCTAGCTATGAAAGAAGTATCTCGATTTCTGGTTTGGGCGGAATCCAGCTCCTGTCTAGTTTCTGCAGTTCATATCCCAGGTATAGACAATTGGGAAGCGGATTATCTCAGTCGCCAAACGTTGCATCCGGGAGAATGGTCTCTTCACCCAGAGGTATTTCTTCAGATTGTTCAAATGTGGGGACTTCCAGATATAGATCTGATGGCCTCTCATCTAAACAAGAAACTTCCCAGATATCTGTCCAGATCCAGGGATCCTCAAGCGAAGCAGTGGATGCATTGTCACTTCCTTGGAAGTATCATCCTGCCTATATCTTTCCGCCTCTAGTTCTTCTTCCAAGAGTAATCTCCAAGATTCTGAAGGAATGCTCGTTTGTTCTGCTGGTAGCTCCAGCATGGCCTCACAGGTTTTGGTATGCGGATCTTGTCCGGATGGCTTCTTGCCAACCGTGGACTCTTCCGTTAAGACCAGACCTTCTGTTGCAAGGTCCTTTTTTCCATCAGGATCTCAAATCCTTAAATTTAAAGGTATGGAGATTGAACGCTTGATTCTTAGTCAAAGAGGTTTCTCTGACTCTGTGATTAATACTATGTTACAGGCTCGTAAATCTGTATCTAGAGAGATATATTATAGAGTCTGGAAGACTTACATTTCTTGGTGTCTTTCTCATCATTTTTCCTGGCATTCTTTTAGAATTCCGAGAATTTTACAGTTTCTTCAGGATGGTTTAGATAAAGGTTTGTCTGCAAGTTCCTTGAAAGGACAAATCTCTGCTCTTTCTGTTCTTTTTCACAGAAAGATTGCTATTCTTCCTGATATTCATTGTTTTGTACAAGCTTTGGTTCGTATAAAACCTGTTATTAAATCAATTTCTCCTCCTTGGAGTTTGAATTTGGTTCTGGGGACTCTTCAAGCTCCTCCGTTTGAACCTATGCATTCATTGGACATTAAATTACTTTCTTGGAAAGTTTTGTTCCTTTTGGCCATCTCTTCTGCCAGAAGAGTTTCTGAATTATCAGCTCTTTCTTGTGAATCTCCTTTTCTGATTTTTCACCAGGATAAGGCGGTGTTGCGAACTTCTTTTGAATTTTTACCTAAGGTTGTGAATTCCAACAACATTAGTAGAGAAATTGTGGTTCCTTCATTATGTCCTAATCCTAAGAATTCTAAGGAGAAATCATTGCATTCTTTGGATGTAGTTAGAGCTTTGAAATATTATGTTGAAGCTACTAAGACTTTCCGAAAGACTTCTAGTCTATTTGTTATCCTTTCCGGTTCTAGGAAAGGTCAGAAGGCCTCTGCCATTTCTTTGGCATCTTGGTTGAAATCTTTAATTCATCATGCTTATGTCAAGTCGGGTAAAACTCCGCCTCAAAGGATTACAGCTCATTCTACTAGGTCAGTTTCTACTTCCTGGGCGTTTAGGAATGAAGCTTCGGTTGATCAGATTTGCAAAGCAGCAACTTGGTCTTCTTTGCATACTTTTACTAAATTCTACCATTTTGATGTGTTTTCTTCTTCTGAAGCTGTTTTTGGTAGAAAAGTTCTTCAGGCAGCTGTTTCAGTTTGAATCCTCTGCTTATATTTTCAGTTTTTTTCATTATAAAATTTAAATTATTTTGGGTGTGGATTATTTTTCAGCGGAATTGGCTGTCTTTATTTTATCCCTCCCTCTCTAGTGACTCTTGCGTGGAAAGATCCACATCTTGGGTAGTCATTATCCCATACGTCACTAGCTCATGGACTCTTGCTAATTACATGAAAGAAAACATAATTTATGTAAGAACTTACCTGATAAATTCATTTCTTTCATATTAGCAAGAGTCCATGAGGCCCACCCTTTTTGTGGTGGTTATGATTTTTTTGTATAAAGCACACTTATTCCAATTCCTTATTTTTTATGCTTTCGCACTTTTTCTTATCACCCCACTTCTTGGCTATTCGTTAAACTGATTTGTAGGTGTGGTGAGGGGTGTATTTGTAGGCATTTTGAGGTTTGGGAAACTTTGCCCCTCCTGGTAGGAATGTATATCCCATACGTCACTAGCTCATGGACTCTTGCTAATATGAAAGAAATGAATTTATCAGGTAAGTTCTTACATAAATTATGTTTTTGCACAATATTCTAATTTTTCGCGTTTCACCTTTACTTAACCACTTTCTTCTGTGAAGAATTAGCTTCAAAATTACATCTTAATCTACTATATTTTACTGTGTGCTACTTACAATTAAAAGGACACAAAACTTTTTTCTTTCATGATAGAGGATGCAATTTAAAGTAACTTTCTAATTGACTTTGTACTCCTATTATTAGCTTGTCTTCATTCTCGTGCTATCTTTATTTGAAAAAGCAGGAATGTAAGATTAGAAGCCGGACCATTTTTGGTTTAGTACCTGGGTAGTGCTTGCTGATTGGTGGCCACATTTAAACAATTCAAATGCACTCTTTATGTTTTTGTGACCAATCAGATCCTGATTAAAATATTCCCAAAGAGATTTGTCTTCCTTTGCATGACAGTAACTATTGGGCTATCCCAAGATCAACTGACTATTGTGGAAGAGCCAGAAATGTGATTGTCAAGTTGAGAACCTATTCAGAGGTGTGTCAAGTAATTTTGAAGATCTAAATTGAGCTTAAAGGGACAGTTCACCCAAAAACTTTCTCCCTTTTAAATTATTCCCAATGATCCTTTTTACCTGCTAGGGTGTATTAAATTGGTTGCAAGTAGCTCCTTTACTCACATTTCATCATTTGAAATAGCTGATTTAGCTTGTGGTTTCCCAACCTATACTGAAAGTTTTGATACTGGCGTATATGCTATTGACAAGCCTAAGTAAACACAGCCAGCAGAAGAGATTACACCCTCAGTGGGGGGCATGAATAAAATGATAATTTTCCATTGTTCTCTCTATGTATTGAGCTTTGGTGTTCCAGACAAATATAAGATAAGGAAGCAAGTGTGTGTACATGAAAGTGATAACATAATGAGATCTGATATTACCTGAAGCTCAACCCATTGTAATAGGCTGTGGTTTCAAAGCACAAAATCAGCTACTTCAGATACACAAATAAACCCAAAAATGCAATTTCTCAAATATTTTATACTCTGCAGTTGGTATAACAAGTCATTTAAAATACATTTATGGAAAAACAATTTTACAGTGTACTGTCCCTTTAATGGCTATAAATCAGGTTTGAAACTCATCAATCTGGACTTACTTCTGTGATATATGGGAGATCACGTTTGTTGGAATTAACTTTAATTGGATATGTGGTGTGTAACTACTTAGTAGAACTTTAAAAAGAGAAATAACATTCTCTTATCCAAATTCTCCTTTGGTATCACATTTTGTTGTCAGAGATAATCTTGTTGATCAATAATTTATTTAAAACATATCAATTATTAGTCTTACTTTAAAGAGAAAAGCATCAGAATAACTTGGGTATTTCTACTTTAATAAAGATTTGTCTTCCTTCACAGCTAAAATAAAAAATAAAATTAAATGCCTGTATAAAAGATGAAAGCATATTATTTTAAAAATAAATAACTATCACCTAGATTACAAGATTTGCGCTATAGAGGGTGCGAAATGAACACAACAAAAGTTGCGTTATTTAACCCTCCATAGCGCTGCTATTATGAGTTTTTTTTTTAAAAAAGCCTTGTGCGTGTGATATGGTTGTTTGAGTTCTATACCACACAAAATACAAGCGCTGCTTTGACATGCTTGTGCATGCTTTCCCCATAGACATCAATGTCGAGAAGGTGTTAGAAAAAAACCTAACACCTACGATCACAGAATGAAAAGCTCCGTAACGCAACCCCATTGATGTCTATGGGGAAAAAAAGTTACGTTTAAACCTAACACCCTAACATAAACCCCCACATCTAAACATCCCTAATCTGCCGCCCCGACATCGCAGACACCTAAATAAACTTATTAACCCTAATCTGCCGCCCCCGACATCACCGCCACCAAAATAAATCTATTAACCCCTAATCTGCTGTTCCCGATATCGCCGCCACTATAATAAAGTTATTAACCCCTATTCCGCCGCTCCCCGACATTGCGGCCACTAAATAAAGTTATTAATCCCTAAACCTCTGGCCTCCCACATCACTACCACTAAATAAGCCTATTAACCCCTAAACCAAAAGCCCCCCACATCACAACAACCTAAATTAAACTATATTAACCCCTAAACCTAACCCTAAACCTAACCCTAACACCCACTAACTTTAACATAATTAAAATAGACCTAAATTAAAGTTACAATTACTAACTAAATAATACCTATTTAAAACTAAAAACAAACTTACCTGTGAAATCAAAATAAAACCTAAGCTAGCTACAATATAACTAATAGTTATATTGTAGCTAGCTTAGGTTTATATTTCACAGGTAAGTCTGTATTTATTTTAACTAGGTAGACTAGTTAGTAAATAGTTATTAACTATTTTTTACTAACTACCTAGTTAAAATAAATACAAACTTACCTGTAAAATAAAAGAAAAACCTAAGCTGCCTTATACTAAAACCTAACACTAAAAAAAAACTACCATTACAAAAAAATAAAAAACACTAAAGTTACAAAAAATAAAAAAAACTACCATTACAAAAATAAATGAAATTATCCAAAACAATAAAAATGATTCCTATCGTAATACCCTGTTTTTTTTTTTTTTTGTTTTTTTTTTAAAAACACCCAAAATAAAAAAGCCTATTCTAAAATAAACTACCAAGGGCCCTTAAAAGGGCTTTTTGTAGGCCCTTAAAATGGCCTTTTGTAGGGCATTGTCCTAAAGAAATTAGCTATTTTTCTAAAAAATAATAATAAACACCCCCTAACAGTATATAAACCCCCACCCCCAAACCCTCAAAATAAAAATAAAGTTAAAACTAATCTACCCATATATAGAATACAGAGATTTTTTAGAAAAAGATTCTAATTATTTATCCAAGACAGATTCCCTTAGACTTAAAATAGTGGTTCTATAGAAAAAAAATATATAAACTTTAAAAAAAAAAAAAGATTTAACCCCTTAATGACCACAATGTACCCTGTATGTCACTGGTCGTTAAGGGTTTTTTCAGGACATAATAGCACAAGTCTAGCAAGAACACGCTATTAATGCCCTCCCTCCAGTAGGCTTTGTGGAATAGAGCAATCTCAAAGCTGGTGGCAAGACCGCGCTATAAAACAGTCAAGTCCCAAAAAAAGGCCAGCGACATACAGGGTACGTCGCTGGTCCTTAAGGGGTTACGAAATCTCCTAGCCTTTTAACAAAGGAAACAAAAATGTGTTGGTTGTCTCTTTTCCTCTGGCTCTGTTCCACAATTAATACAAATATTAGTTGTATTCATGTGTCTCTCATAAATTCAGAAAAATCTCTGGTCACAGGTTTCTTGGAAGGGAAGTACAGTCCTCTCAGGGCCTTGCTCTACAATCCTACCCTCTGTCTCTGGTAATTCCTGAAATTTTTGGTTTGAAAATTACTTCTTAATTGTAAGATTCCTTACCAGTCTATTAATATCTAGAAATGTTTGAAAAAGATGAATTGCCTCCCTGCAACAAAACCTAGACCTAAGCTTAAAACTTATAGTTTTTATCTCCGTAAGAGTATAGTTTCAGAGGTTAAAGGGACAGTCAACACCAACATTTTTGCTGTTTAATAATAGATAATCCCTTAATTACCCATTCCCCAGATTGGCATAACCAACACAGTTATAATAGTACACTTTTTACCTCTGTAATTAATTTGTAGCTATGCCTCTGCAGACTGCCCCCTTATTTCAGTTCTTTTGATAGACTTGCATTTTAGCCAATCAGTGCTAACTCCTAGGTAACTTCACGTGTGTGAGCTCAATGTTATCTATATGACACACATGAACTAATGGCCTCTAGTGGTCAAAATGCATTCAGATTAGAAGCGGCCTTCAAGGTCTAAGAAATTAGCATATGAGCCTAACTAGGTTTTAAGAATACCAAGAGAACGAAGCAAAATTAGTGATAACAGTAAATTAGAAGGTTGTTTAAAATTATATGCCCTATTTTAATCATGGAAGTTTATTTTGGACTTGACTGTCCCTTTAATTACTGTTATTAATTGTAGCTCTTCATTGTCCTGTTTTGTCTCATTGGATAGCGATTTAAATTGCCTCTTTCTATTCCTCCCCCTCCCTTCTGGTTTTGCTGGGCCCTGTGAAAAACCTGAACTACGAAATCTAGAACTACCTTTTCTGTTCTTTCAGTCTGATTTATTTGTCTTGATTCCTGATTGTCCTCATATCATATAAGCTCCTTCCTCTTATTGTTCTATTAAAGGGTCTGTTTATTAAGGGGGTAGGGGGGGGGGTAACAACCTCTCCTTGGGTCTAACTACCTCAACTACCCTGTCTGGTATCTTGTTTGTGGTTCCACTAGTTTCATACTCTTGATCTTGTGTTGAAAACTCTTCTCCTCCAGAGGCAAACTCCTTTGTTTATTCTTGCTCACTATACAAAATGGTTACCTTCTTAAAGAAGCCTCTTCTTCCTTTTTGTTAACTGTTTCTACTCTTTGAACCACCCCTGAAATTTGATCTTTTATTCTGACATCTCTGCCTGGTCCCTTAAATATTTATTTTTATTATTATTATTATTCTTTATTTATAAAGCACCGACAGATTCCGCAGCGCTGCCCATGGGTACAAGGATAACAGTACAGTGGAGAAACAATACAATAAGACACAAAATTTTACAGACAAATACAGGGGGAATTGAGGGCCCTGTTCCCGTGGGAACTTACAATCTAGATGGGTAGGAGGATTGGAAACAGGAGGTGGGGACTGCAGAGGTGAGAATGATATTAGTGAGGAGATAGAGGGCAACTGTTAGTTAATTGAAGTTAGTTTGTTAATAAGTCGGGTGATAAGCTTCCCTGAACAGAAAGGTCTTTAGGGAATGTTTAAAGGAGGAGAGGTTAGGGGCAAGTCTGACATCTCGAGGAAGTGCGTTCCAGAGGGCTGGTGCCGCACAAGAGAAGTCCTGTAGTCTAGAATGAGAGGAGGTGATGGTAGAGGATGCAAGAAGCAGGTCGTTGTTGGATCTTAGGGGACAGGCAGGAGTATATTTGTTGATGAGTGAGGACAGGTAGGGTGGGGCAGCATTGGTGAGGGCTTTGTAGGTCAGGGTGAGAATTTTGAATTTAACTCTGTTGTGAATGGGGAGCCAGTGAAGGGACTCACAGAGAGGCGCAGCAGAAACAGAGCGTCGAGAGAGGTGGATTAGTCTGGCAGATGCATTTAGGATGGATTGGAGGGGAGAGAGGTGGGAGAGAGGGAGGCCAGTTAGTAAGTTGTTACAGTAGTCAAGTCGGGAAATTACCAGGGAGTGGATGAGCTGTTTGGTAGTTTCAGCACTCAGAAACTCTTGGAAGGGCCATTTACCCATTTGATCCCTATAACTGTTTTGTTGTACTCCGCCTTTGTTAATAGCGCTGTGGAATCTGTTGGCGCTCTACAAATAACCGATAATAATAATAATAATAATAATAAAGACAAACCCACAAATAACTTCAGGTGAAATACAGGACATGTGGTGTGGCTGTTTCAAAATGCACAATAAAGAGGCACTTGAAGAAAGATGGGCTGCATGGTTGAGTCGCCAGAAGAAAGCCATTACTATGCAAATGCCACAAAGTATCCCAATTACAATACTCCAAACAGCACAGAGACAAGCATCAAACCTTCTGGCACAAAGTAATTTGGAGTGATGAGACCAAAATTGAGCTTTGTGGCCACAGCCATAAACGCTACATTTGGAGAGGAGTCAACAAGGCCTATGATGAAAGGAACATCATTCCTACTGTGAAACACGGAGGTGGATCACTGATGTTTTGGGGATGTGTGAGCTACAAAGGCACAGGAAATTTGGTCAGAATTGATGGCAAGATGAATGCAGTATGTTATCAAAAAGAACGCCTCATTTTCCACTTATTGATTAGAGTTTGAACACTGCTGATTTGCATTCTCAATTCCTTGGATATCTTTTTATATTCCTTTCCTGTTTTATACAGTTCAACTACCTTTTTCCCACAGATCCTTTGACAATTATTTTTCTTTCCCCATGACTCAGAATCCAGAAACGTCAGTGCAGCACTGGATGAAAGATGCAAGGGTCTGGCAAAATTGGCAAATATTGGCACAGCATCAATTTGTTAAATAGGATATAGAGGTAAATATATAACCTCGGTGCTGCCCCTTTAAATTACTGAATGGAAAAGGGTAAGGGATAGAGAAGGACTGAGAGGGGATTAATTAGCAATCTTACTCCTATCAATTTTATAATGCTGTAATTACACAGCTAGGATGTGTGAAAAAATGTAGGTATTTAAAATAAAAACTTTATTTTTACAATTTAAAATTTAAGTTTAGAAAAAGTGATACAATAATCAACTAAATCATGTCCACTATAGAACTGAGTTACAAACAAACACCAAAGGAACTGCACAGTTACACTGAATACCACTCCTCTGTGTTCCTGGCTGATAGCAGGAATCATCTGCATCATGTGCCAGGGGTAACACCAGGTAGTGCAGTGAGACAACAACTATGGTGAATGAAATTAATAAAAGAATTATTAAGCCACAAATGCATTTTAGCTGTAACACGGCCTTTCTCAATGTGAATTTAGTTCAAGATGACAAGCCGAATGTCTGCTGCAGCCTCTTTTTAAACCTATGAGAAAAAGTGTGGCACCAATCCCCTAAGCTAATTTAGGCACGCCTCTATTTTGACCAATGATGAGAGGTTGTTCTCATCTTAGTGTTTTGCTATGTAACGTGCATCTAGATTGGACAGAGTGGAAAGCGGATGGTCCAATCAGACTCTTGATATGAGACAAGCCCCTCATATGCGTCCGTTGCTAAGAAACTGTTATATAGAAAGCGGAGCAATCGCTACTATAAATAAAGTTCACACGGGTTTTAATCCTTATACACTGTTACAAAAGTGAATCATTATTTAGGCATTCAGTTGGTCAGCCAATTGTATAGATGGTTAAGTATTTCCCATGTATAATGTGTTCATAATACGCCATAATCTCATAGAGTTATCTCATCATGTTTACCCATTTATTATACATGATATTTGAAAAACTGTTGGTAACATTGTATTTGTGAATTGGATATAGCTATAGAGGCTGCTTATGTATTCCGCCTATGGGGAGTGTAGTTATAGGTAATGAGGACAACAGATTATTAAAGAAGCAACATTTTATTATAAGACATGAACATCCTGAATTAGACTTTGTTAAATTGTAGTTATATCACCAAAAATGCAATCCCCCCATATATGATTGCTGGTTAGTTAGTGATGTGGTATGTTGTACCTAAACTCTATACAAATAAGAATGACTCTCATACTAATCCCAAAATGATAATAGGATTAGATAAAAATATATGAGGAGGTATTTAGTAGTATTACTAAATAAACCAAATCAACCTTAAAATTTATGGGTATTATAGTATGACCGTCCTTTCGGGATGCACATCATAATATGAGTACTAATAAAGTGCTACATAAACTGTGTACTGATATAATATTATTGGAATTATACATTGAGCTAAAATAGGCCATAAACATAAGAATTGGTTCATTTTTTTACCTATATAGCTTCAAGTGGGTAGGCATTGAAGATTGAAAAATATATTATATTGTACTTATATCTCTGTATTCATTTCCATTAATACAATCTTCACATCAATAGCATACCATGTTATAATTCCTAATCTTATCAGTGGTTAGTGCATTTAAAGATAAACCCAAAAGTTGTTGTTTTCATTCATGCCAAAGGGCATTACAGAATTAAGTCTAAAGATCCATCTGGCTTCCTTTTTTTAATAATGCCTGTTCAGTATCACCCCCTCTAATCCCAGGTTTCTGAGTCTCTAGGCCCCAACATTTAAAGACTTGAGTCTTATTATTATGGGTTTGTAAAAAATGTCTTGTCACACTTGTTATTTTCTTGCCTTTCTCAATATCTTTTTTGGTTAGCCTGATGTTACTTAAATGCTCTATCATTCTTTTTCCAAAACATCTGGTAGTCATTCCTACATAGATTAAATTACAATCACAAGAAACACAGTATATCACGTTGGTACTTTTACAGTTTATATGGTTATCAATGGTCCACTTCTTTTGAAACCTATCAATTATGGATTTCTTCCTAATCATATGTGGACACACCTTACAGCTGCCACATGCAATAGACCCTTTGTATAGTGGGGTTTTATTAGCATTTCTGTTAAAGTGACTTGTTGTAAGGCAGTAGCTAAGATTATTGGCCCTTCTGTATGTGAATAGTGGTTTCTCAGGAATGACTGTCTGTAATTGTTCGTCAGCTTATAAAACATGCCAGTGTTTCTGTATTATATTAGAGATCGAATGACTCTGATTTGTATATGTAGAGATGAACCTAAGGGGATTAGAATTTTGGATACTTTTAGGCATTAAAAGTTCAGATCTATTTCTCCTTAAAGCCTTGTTATATGCTTTAGCTAAGGCTTTTTTTGAATATCCTCTCTGAAGCAATCTTGTTCTTAGATCTTGTGCTGCTTTGTTAAAAGATTCTACTGTAGAGCAATTTCTACAAATCCTCAGGTATTCACCTATTGGTAAACTACGAATGGTATTTGGATGATGGTAACTATTAGCACTTAGTATGTTATTTGTTGATGTGGGCTTTCTATATGTGTCAGTTTCCAAGTGATTTTCCACCTTTCTGATAGTTAAGTCCAAAAATTCCACTTTAAGCTTCTCTGTTACCATAGTGAGAAATAACCCTAAAGGATTCATATTGAGATTAAAAATAAATTCCTGTAAGAGTTTGTTCGAGCCCTCCTATACAAAAAATATGTCATCTATATACCTGGACCAGTGGGTGATATGTTGAGTAAACCAATTCAGTGTGTTATGAAACACTATAGTTTCTTCCCACCAACCCAGGTATACATTTGCATATGTGGGGGCACAAGACATCCCCATCGCTGTTCCGCATGTTTGTAGATAAAATTTCTTGTCAAAGACAAAATAATTGTGTCTTAATATGAATTTCAATAGCTCAATTAAGAAGTCTTTGGTTTCATTAGACATGGACTCATTCAAAAAATGTGAAACTGCCTTACATCCCCATATAGTAAGTTTTTTGTATGGGAGGGCTCGAACAAATTCTTCTAATCTCAATACAAATCCTTTAGGGTTATTTCTCACTATGGTAACAGACAAGCATAAGTGGAATTTTTGGACTTAACTATCAGAAAGGTGGAAAATCACTTGGAAACTGACACATATAGAAAGCCCACATCAACAAATAACATACTAAGTGCTGATAGTTACCATAGTTACCTGTGCAGTTCCTTTGGTGTTTGTTTGTAACTCAGTTCTATAGTGGATATGATTTAGGTGATTATTGTATCACTTTTTCTAAACTTAAATTTTAAATTGTAAAAATAAAGTTTTTATTTTAAATACCTACATTTTTCACACACCCTAGCTGTGTAATTACAGCATTATACAATTGATAGGAGTAAGAGTGCTAATTAATCCCCTCTCAGTCCTTCTCTATCCCTTACCCTTTTACATTCAGATGCAAGGGTCTGTCAGGAGTCCAGAAACTCATCGCCCTTTTATACACACACTAATTACAAGCAAACAGATCACAGGTGAGGATGGTTACCTTTAATAGCCATTCAAACCCCTTTGTGTACTGTCAACTTGTGTGCATATTATCAGGCCACAATTACCAGGGTATGTAAACTTTTGATCAGGGTCATTTGGGTAGTTTCTGTTGTCATTATGATTTAAAAAGAGTAAACACAGTTAATTGATAATAAATGGCTTCAGCCAAACACTAACCATGAGTGAAAGAAAAGTTTTAGTGTTATTATTCTTATTCTCTGAAAAATGGCCAAGAAATCATAAATACTGTCAGGGTATGTAAACTTATGAGCACAACTGTATATATATATATATATATATATATATATATATATATATATATATATATATATACATACACACTGTATATGTGTATATATATATATATATATATATATATATATACACACAGTATATATATATATGTAGTGTGTGTATTAGACATGTGCATTTGTTTTCAGAAGAATCAAAGAAAAATAATGAAAATGAAAATAGCATTTTCACTATTTTCATTGCTATACCGAAAACTAAACTGACCAAAAACAAAAAAATGTTTCATTTTTCATTTTCGGTTGTTGGAGCAGCAAAATAGATTGATAGTTTATCTCAGCCTGAGTGTCAGTGGAAGCCTGTGACATGTTCTAGCCAACCAGAATACTGAGGGGGAGGGAGGGAAGTGAAAGGGTGATTTTAAACGTATTGCAGTCTGCTCATAGGCTCAGATCTGTGTTATTCTTCACTTTGTTAGCAGCATATCAATAACAGTTACTGTGTGACTGTGCCCCTCATTTAAACAAGTTAGTAGTTTTAATTTTAAAAACATTTTTTATTGTTAAAAATGTTTTTTCATTTTAAAAAGTTGTTTAAAAGTACATGCTCTATCTGAATCATGTCCCTTTAAGAATAAACACTTTCAGTATAGTAACATTATGTATGTATAGTACAGGTAGCCCTCAGTTTACGCCGGGGTTAGGTTCCAGAAGGAATGGTTGTAAATCGAAACCATTGTAAATTGAAACCCAGTATATAATGTAAGTCAATGGAAAGTGAGGGAGTTAGGTTCCAGGCCCCTCTCAAAATTGTCATAAGTAAAACTTAATACATTATTTTTAAAGCTTTGAAATGAAGACTTTAAATGCTAAACAGCATTATAAACCTAATAAAATAATCACACAACACAGAATATATAATTAAACTAAGTTAAATAAACAAAAACATTTGCTAAACAGCATTATAAACCTAATAAAATAATCACACAACACAGACTTTACGTGCAAACAGTTCTTTCTATGCATTCCAAACTGGACTGATTTATAGACAGGAAGATTTTGTTCTTTTGAAATCTGCTCAATAGCTCAGGTCTGGTTAAACTGATTAATTTCAGCTTGCTTGGCTTGCATATCTTTGCTGCAACACAAGCGGACAGCTCCACCTACTGGCTTTTTTAATCAATGCACTGCTTCTCAATGCTTTTCAATAGCAGTCACATCCCTGAAAAAAAAGGTTGTTATTCTGAAACGGTGCAAATTGAACCGTTGTAAATCGAGGGCCACCTGTACACTACTAGCTATTACTGTACCTCAAGTAATCTTTGTTTTACCAAAAATGCAGTGCACAAAAATAAGAGGAATAAAGAAAATAAGTTTAAAAATTAATAACAAAATTAAAGCTAACAGCTGATTACAGCTTCAGATTTAAAAAAAAAATGACAAGAATCTGCACTGTAGCTTAAAACAAATATATTAGTTCAAAACTAAAATATAAAAAAAATTGCTGAAACAAACACGACCATGAACAAAAAAGACCTAAAATGTAAATTTTTTATTTAAAAAAAGAAAATTTCGGAAGAAAAGAAAAGAACTCCTGTGCACATCTCCAGTATGTATGTATGTGTTAATAACTACTGTGTGATAACTGTTGTGAATAGTATATTTATATTACCAAATGTGTTAGGATGTCAGAGGTAGAAGAAACACCTTTCAAAATATAAAATAAATAAAATAAATTAAGAGGGTCATAAATAGAGTCTTCTGCTAAACCAAAAAAATCACCAGTTACGACTGGTAGGAATTATAGTTGATTATGCCTGGTATTTATTGTTATCTGAAAGTTTTCATTAATGTTGCATGGGGAATTGTTAATTCACAACAGGGAATTATTTCCATTCATTAGTTAATTTAAAATAAATATTTTAAAATGCTACAATCAAAACATAGTCTAATAGTTTATCCTTTTCATTTGGAGTATCTTGCATATTGTTGATAATGTGTCCCATTTGATTTCTCCCCAGATCTGGTCACCCTAGAGTAATACTTTATTTAAATATGTTTTACATGTGTTTTGTAATACTTGTATTACAGCCCTAACACTTTACTTCAAATCTCAAGTCATGTTAACTTTTTAGCGCTGTTATGTGTTGTGCTTGAGCCCACATCTTGTAATTTGAGAAAAGTTTAGCGAGGCTGTGCTAAAAGGCACGCTAAAGAGATGGTGGCCCCCCTAAACATTCTCTTATTCTCTGGAATATTTGTTTTACTATGGACTTGTAATACCAGATTGTGTGGTAATCTTAGTGTGCTCCTGCGATATTGATAGCGCACCCTGCGATATTGATAGCGCACCCTGAACTATCAATAGCGCTCCACTTGTAACCTGAGTCATAAGTGCCTTCACTATATAATAGTAATGAGGGTATGTTCTAGTCACTAAAATAGAGTTGCTATGAAAAATCTGTTGTTAATTGATGTTTTTATATTTGTTCCATTTAAGTTGGGTAGAGTTGTGCTCAAAAGTTAATAAGTGTATAAGAGGCTTCCATATTTAACAAATTTAGCAATAAACTTCTATTTTGCTGTAAAATGTAGATGTTTCTGTAAATTATTATAAATAATAAAGTACTCTATTTACATATTATACAGGTGAAACTCAAAAAATTAGAATATTGTGTTAAAGTTAATTTATTTCAGTAATGCAACTTAAAAGGTGAAACTAATATTTTGCATCTCATTTGGAAACCAAAGACCCAGAGTATGGATGAAGAATGGAGAGGCACACATTGCAAGATGCTTGAAGTCCAGTGTGAGGTTTCCACAGTCTGTGTTGATTTGGGGAGCCATGTCATCTGCTGGTGTTGGTCCACTGAGCTTCATTAAGTCCAGGGTCAACGCAGCCGTCTACCAGGAGATTTTGGAGCACTTCATGCTTCCTTCCGCAGATGAGCTCTTTGGGGATGCTGACTTCATTTTCCAGCAGGACTTGGCACCTGCCCACACTGCCAAAAGCACCAAAACCTGGTTCAATGACTGTGGGATTACTGTGCTTGATTGGCCAGCAAACTCGCCTGACCTGAACCCCATAGACAATCTATGGGGTATTGCCAAGAGAAAGATGAGAGACATGAGACCGAACAATGCAGAAGAGCTGAAGGCCGCTATTGAAGCATCCTGGTCTTCGATAACACCTCAGCAGTGCCACAGGCTGATAGCTTCCATGCCATGCCACATTGAGGCAGTAAATGCTGCAAAAGGGGCCCAAAGCAAGTACTGAGTACATACAGTATGCATGCTTATACTTTTCAGAGGTCCGATATTGTTCTATGCACAATCCTTGTTTTATTGATTGCATGTAATATTCTAATTTTCTGAGATTGTGGATTTGGGGGTTTTCATTAACTGTAAACCATAATCATCACAATTATGACAAATCACGGCTTGAACTATCTTGCTTTGCATGTAATGAGTCTATCTCATATATTGGTTTCACCTTTTAAGTTGCATTAGTGAAATAAATGAACTTTTGCACGATATTCTAATTTTTCGAGTCTCACCTGTATATTACATAATTAAATATAAGAGTACTGAAACCTGAATACAATATTATCTTGGATTATTGGTTATTCTCTTACATTTCTTCACAAGTACATTGATATTCAACAAACAAGCAACCAAAACTGAATCCTATTTGAAAATTAGCAAACCTGTTTATAAATAAAAACATATTTTAAAGAATGTAGATGCATGTGTTTGATGTACTAGTTGATGTTTTAAATGAATTCTTAGAGCCTAAATAAATATGAAAGGCAAAGTGAATTACAGTTCAATAGAGATTAATAGAGTTGGATCAGTGAATGTGTTGCTTCTGTAAAGGTGAAAGTATATATATAACTTTGAACTGTAGAAGATTAATGAAACTATAGGAAGTTAAAGACTTACATAAGGATATAGCATTTGCTCTTTACAATACCTTGTATAGCCAGTTTATAATTATTCAAATACTATTTTGCAAAAAATGCTGTCACTATTAGAAATGTTTCTGTTCACAGTTGTGCTACTTTGAAATCATATATTTTAGCAAAAATATATTGTAATAAAGATACTTATATCTATTAAAGCAATATGCCATTTATTTTGTTCTTTAATATATAATTGGAAAATATGGCATGCATATGATTTGGGTTATATAAGAACAGCTTATTATGTGCAATTTGTGTCACAGCATTTCTTTAGTGTAAATTACTTTAAGATTTCCTTTGAAGATGTTTTGATAAGAGGTATCATTATGAATGATCACGCAGGCATAAGGGTAGTTAGGTTATTGTGCTCCAGGGAAAGCACGATTAAATGGCCAAAGTCAAGAGAAGTAATAATAAGGTTCTCTTGTAGGTAGTTTTATATCTTTATCATTTTCTAGTTATAGTTTTGTATTTTGTAATGCACAGGCAGATACATTCATATATGTAGAATCTTTTTCATTTCACAACTATATATATAGATATAAGTATGTCTGGCACTCTCTTGCAAGCACACATCTAGAATAAATCAAATTGAAAGCGTTAGTTACAGAATTTGGCCAAATGGTGGTAGGCCCAGGAACACGTCAAGGTCTCTTCCTCCCTGGGTCCCTAACCTACAGATGACTCTTCAATTTTGCTTTTAATCTAGCTGTGTGCTTGCAATAGAGTCCCAGACTTTCTATGTGTTGTCTTAATATTTTTTATGTAATTTTCCTTATGGGCTTTGCACACAGGCTTGTTTGGGGTTAACTGCCTGAGTCTCTGAAAACTAACAGCTGCCTGTGTGTGCTGGTTAGCACCCAGATCTCAAGGTCAAAGGATATGTATCCGGCTTGGTTTGAGAGTGCAGTCCATTTCCATTTTTATATATGTGTGTATATGTGTGTGTGTGTATATATATAAATATATACACTAACAGCTATATATATATATATATATCCATATAGTACAAAATTAAATAAACCAATCACAAATTAATAAAGTATAAAAAACATGCTGATCAAATAAATGGGGCATAACTTATTAGATGACAGCTGGAAAAAGGAGTCATATCCAAAAGTGTATTGCTAGTATTGCAATGGTATTACTAAATACTAAATAACAGATGGCTAAATTACGAGTTTTGCGTTATGGCTGTGCGCAAATAGCGCATGCGTTATGTTTATTACGCACTCTTTGTAGCGTAGGTATTACAAGTCTGAAAAGAACGTTGTTACGCATCCCGTTAAAATGAATAAAGCTTTTTTTTCACTTGCATAATCACGACCGCATAATGGATTCCCCCATAGAAATGAATGGAAACAGAAAAGTAAACAGATTTTTCATCTAACACTCGATATCGCGAGAACTACACATTGCTCTGTCACATTACCCATACAACTTAATGGACACCAATAATAAGCATGTGAAATGTACAAACAACAATCGCTCACACATCATAGCAGATTTGCATTCAACAATCGCAATTATTTACAACAAATACTACATAACATTTATACAAAATGAGGATTAAACAAATAAGTTTGGATTTGCATCACAGTAGAAAAGAAGAACAACAACAAATTACACACTTATACACAAATGAAACTCGCATTGGCAATTAGGAAAGATTTTTAAAATAAAATATTTAGAAAAGTTAACAAACACGATACAATCAAAAATTGTAATTGGCATTTTGCAATACTAAATTATGATAATGTTATGCAAACGATCACTATGACATCATCGCATTATACACACTACCTTAAAACATAAGTGGATTACGAAACTCAATCTGAGCATGCGCAAATTCAAACAACTTCTCCACATTGCACACATACAAATCTTCACAACAGCACACCTGGACCTAGTTTACTTTGCAAACCGGTACATCATTAATTATTTACATATGGTATATAAGCACGCTCTGAACATGGCTACATTGACTGTATTGCTTTTTCGAGACAGGTACAGGTCTAGGCGTTGGAGGATAGAGATAGTCAGAGATAGTAAGAGTTAGTTAGAGAGAGAGATAGTGAGAGAGAGATATAGTAAGAGAGAGAGAGATAGTGAGAGAGAGAGATATTGAGAGAGAGAGATATCGTGAGAGAGAGATAGTGGGAGATAGAGTGTGAGAGAGAGTTGTATTTGTGTACGAATCTGTCTGGGTGAGTGTGAAAGTGCTGCTTTGTTTTTCATTCCTTACTAGTTAAACATATTTTTTTTTTTTGTTTACACGCAAACACATTCAATACATACATAGACATAGCAGTAACACTACATACACACACATACACTCCATATCCAATTCCCTTTAAACCTATATCCATCCCATAGATATATTTTGTTAATTTTAGACCAATTTATTGTTTACACACCCTCATTTAGTACATTTTTATACATTTGTACATTTGTTTTATACATTTGTTTCTTACTACCCATTACCCTTTTTTTCTAAAAACCCATTCACACTTTGAGCACTTTTTACTTTTTTCATTATTTTGACCCCCTTTCATCTGTGCACTTTCATCTTTTGAAAAAGTATGGCGGTAAGGAGGATTAGTGACGAGATTAGGGACGAGAGTAGGCAGCAGATTAGGGACAAAATGAGGCAGGAGATTAGTGAGGAGATTAGGGAGGAGATTGGGAGAGGAAGGGGGGAAGGGGGAGAGGAATTAGAGAGGAAGTGGGAGAGGTCAGGGTGGGTGGGCCAAGCCACATTGTTGAAGACAAACAAGTGGCTGGGACCAGTGGGACAAGGCAGTATTGCAGAGAGGGTGCAATACAGTCCAGAGAACAGAGGCTCACATCACAGGGGAAGCCCAGGCAGAGGGAGGAGAGGTATAGCAGGGAGGAGAAGGAGACCCTTATAATGGCCTATATGGAGAGGGCTAGGAGGCTGCAGGCACCCAAGGCCACCCCTGCAACAAAGAAAAGGTTGTAGGGGGAGATCAGCGATGCTGTCAACGCAGTGGGGGAGTTCAGGAGGGACTTGAAATCTATACAGCATCGCTACCGGGACTGGAAAAGTGAGCTCAAGAAAAAAATGTCTAGGGAGAGACATTTTTTATCCACCTCATAACTTATTTACAATCAAAATAAATTATGGATATGACTAACGCAATTTTGCTTTTTTAAACATTATTCAGAAAACGCATTCAGAATTACCTTGAGAAAGTTGTATTTGAAGAAAAGCTATCACATTAGTATTTAGTCTCCAGATTATATGTGGATTTAAACATATTTAAGACACACACAAAAATAAATTAATATTGACCATTTAGACATCCAAAATACGGGTTTTCAAATACGTAAATAGTATTGATTTATTTTGGATATAATTGAATTACAAAGGCAGCCTCATTAATACACTTTCAACTATAACATTTACATCTTTATTTGGAACTGTGCTAATATCTCTTATTTGTTTAATTTTAAAATATACGAAGTCTGAGGCCGGTGAGGAGAAAACACAGCAGGAGCATGCTCCTCTTCAACTAAGCCATGAGAGTGGTGCAGAAGGTGACACGCCACCTCAGAGAGAACAGGAGGATACACCTGCAGAAGATACCCCTGCAGAAGATACCCCTGCAGCATCTCCCCATGCAGCAGCTCCCTGTGCATCAGCTCCCCCTGATTAAAACATCCTCCCCACAATGTCTGAGGTGGAGCTGATGAGGGTCTTCCTACAGGAAATGCAGGACTCCAGGAGGGCACAAGAGGCACACACACAATTTATGACCAACACAGTGAACACCCTGATTGAAGGACAAACAAATATGTTAAATGTTCTAAATAACATATTCCAGGTCCTCAGGGAGGGGGCAAGCAGACCATACCCATAAATGGGAGGACCACAAGAGCCTGGACCATCAGCTCCTGTGCCTCCTCCATCATCTCCTCCTGCTCATTCATCTCCTCCTCTGCCTCGTTAATCCCAAATCACTCACAGTACTCCTCCTCCCCCTCTTCCCCAACCATATCGAATGAGGGCAAGTCTGAGGAGGCAATTGACCACTCCAGAGCCTCACTGTCATTTGAAGAAGGGAAGGAGGAAGAAGTAATTATGTTTATATATTATAGTTTTTAATGTATAATGGATAATTATGTGATGATGTTTTCTTCTTACACTTGTGGAGTACACTCTGTATTTAATAGGCTTCTATGGGACCGGGTCCATGGAGGAAGATTGTTTGCAGAGTGTGTTTTACAAGTGAGTTAAGACAAAATCATCACATGCTGTCCTTGTTGATTAGATGAATTTGTTTTTGTGATGTCATAACATGTGATTCCTTCTGATTGGTTACTACTCACCTGAGTGTTTCTACAGGTAACTCCCTCACCAGGAGTTGCCAATTAGTTTAATTTGTTTGTATGGCATATATAGCAAGTGTTTGTAACCTATTTTTATTAAGCCTGATGAAACAACCACTGGTGGCTGAGAAACACGTTGCTACTTGTTTTAATTTTTTTTTAATAAAGTAAGTTGATTACTTTTACCACTTGCTGCCACATCATATTATTTTTGGAAACATCATTTTCGGATTACCATTCTTCTTCGCTGGACTGTTGGAGTTGCCTGATTATCTGTGATTAAGTCTATTGGGTGACTATATTGATCCCAGCCTTGCAACAAAATATCCCTAAAGCCTCTAGGGAAAAGAGGGGGGGTATGATTATCTCCTATGACCTACCCAGTATTATCCTAAGTATTAGAGTAGGTAGTGCCTTATGCTTGTGTATATAATGTTTTATAAAGAAAAAGGACAGAAAGAAGAGGGCATAATATGGCACACTTGTGGGGAGATAAACATAACAATGTGTGATTGTGTGGTATGTAGTGATTAAAACTTAACTTTTATATGTCTCATATATAAAAACAGGTGGAATAATCCACTGCAAAATTTTAAACCGTGTCATAATAACAGATGACACACAAACTCCTCTCTGAATGTGGCACAGTGATCAATCTGTACCATGTGCCAGTCCCCCTAGCTAGTAAATTATTAGGTATCTATCATCTCTCTGTGCACTACTTGAATTCCCTCAGGCTTAAAACAGGGGCGTTGTAAGCCATATCAAGCATATATATAGAAGGAGTGTTATCCAGTGCAGCCTGCACAATGATGTAACTCCTTCAAAATCCTATAAGCGTATAAGTATGGATTTAGTATTTAACCAAGTTAGAAAGGTATAAAGATATACATGGAATGCTGTAGCCAGTGTTCAAATAGTTATGTATAACGTGTCCCATATAGCGTATCAAATACCAGTGCATCTAAGGTTAAAGCCAGGGTTTTAAACTTGAAAGATAATTGGGTGCAACAAGTGCTAATAAGGTATTAAGATAAGTTAGATTACACTTAACTATGCAGTCTATAGTACATCTATCTTCGCAATAGTTGTATTCCCTCAGGCTTTAAGCAGAGGCATTATGAGCCATATCAAACGTACATAAGGACGGAGTGTTATCTAGTACAATCTGCACAATGGTGCAATTCCTTAGAAATCCTATAAGCATATAAATATGGATTGGGTATCGTACCAAGTTTGTAGGTGTAAAATTATACATAAAATACCATAACTAGTGTTCAACTAATCATGTATAGCGTAGCGAATCTAGCGTATCAAATACCAGTACCTAAATAGTTAAAGTCAAGGTTTTAAGCTAAAAAGATAATTTGGTGCAACAGGTTCTCATAAGCCATTAGTAAAAGCTAAAATTACAATTAAGTACGCAGTTTATAGTAAAAATTGCCCTAAAGGCCAACAATTAAGCTAGAGGAATCCGGCTGACAGAGAGGAACAGTGCGAACGCCTGACGCGCGTTTCGTAACTGCTTTTTCAGAGGCACCCGAACCTACCGCCACACAAGCTATATAAAAGGATCATCAACCAATCATGTGGTCGATCACATTTGTCCATGTTAGCGTCAACCAATCAATAACGTTGTAACAGTACTATTGTTTAGATGACAGATTTTCGTCATTATAATACCAGACCAATAAGAGGTGGAGGGGCTGGAGGCGAGTGCCCATCAGTCCAATAGTATTACTCTACAAACTTAGCATGTGTTCCTACCAGAGCTGTCAAAAGAAAAACTTGAGCGTTGTCAGATTGTATTGATACAGTGAAGTAAACGTGTAGTTTATTTGTTCTCTCAGTGAGTTAATGGTCTCACTTCTAATTCAAAGTATTCCGATTGCATGGGTGGATGTACTACCAATAAAGTCTTTCCATATCAGCAGAATAATAATTTAAGAATGTAGGGGAAATGGGGTCAGTGAATCACATGTTCCCCAGATTAGTCTACATGTCATAAGAAAATAAGTAACTTATCCGTGTTAATATAGTTTTACCGATTATAGTGAGAGATAATATAATAGTTCACATCACAAAATGGTCATTCCCTCATATGTTAGTAAAATGAGGTTTATAGATTAACACCCCTTAATTCTAGATAGTGACACCAGAAATAATGTCATCCTCCAATTAGGTTACAGAGAGGTACAGAAATATGTTAGAGGTTATTATATCTATCACAACGAATAATAAAGTTCTAGTTGACCACTAAAACATGTATACTACATATGTTGGATTTGTTATTACAATATTTGATAACATTTTTTAAATAAAACTCATAAAGAAAGATGGAGGACCAAGGTATCTGACATTGATGGGATCATATCGTAGAAGAGAAAGCAGGTCAATCCACACACACTCCCTCATTTTATATATCTATTGTATGTTTGGTCATATCTTAATACGCATGTGTATGCACCTATTTAATGAGGGCAGTCTATTGACATGGATGATGGACAATTGTTAAACACTACTCCAATTCTATAGCATCTATATTGAAGGATGTTTTGAAGTATTAATTACTGAGGAATGCACTGTACGTAATTATTTCATTTAGTCCTTGGGGGGTCATACTCTGTAGCCAGAAAATACATCTGGATTCTGTCTTCAAAAGAATGTTCTCAATATTGCCACCCCTAATACCTAAGCTAAGTTTCTGTAGTACCCAGCACTTAAGTTCTGGTTTACTATTGTGATGGTCAAAAAAATGTTTGGCAACCAACGTCAGTTTTTTGCCATTTTCCAGGTCTTTTTTGGCATTTCTTATGTTCCCCAGATGTTCTCCTACTCTCTTCCTAAATTTTCTAGTTGACATTCCAACGTACATTTTATTACAGCTACATTCTAAGCAATAGATTATGTTGAGAGTTTTGCAGTTAAATAATCCATTGATTTTCTTAATTCCTTCAGGAAATATGGGTACCTCCTTGGCATTAGTCATGTAAATACAGAATTTACAGGTGCCACATGGATATGTGCCTGTTAGACCATCTTTTCTCCGATTCGTTTTCTTTATGTAGTGGCTCTTCATAACTTTGTCTCTAATTGTCAGAGCTCTCCTCCAACTGATCGCTACCTTTTGGCCCAGGCTTTTCACCAGATCTTCGTCCATTTGCAATTTATGAGCGTGTTTATTTAGTATGGTACAGATTTCCTTGTAGGTTGTATTGTAAGTACCTATAAATCTGACCCTTGTATCGTTGGCTTGTTTTTGTTTAGGGAATAATAGGTCATTTCTGTCTATATGTAGTGCCTTATGATAGGCCTTCTTCAGAATACTGTTAGGGTAACCCCTACTTTTCAACCTTACTTTCAGTTCTTGTGATTCACTTTTGAAGAACTCAATGCTTGAACAGTTTCAGCATATCCTTAGGAACCCAGCCTGTCTCTACAGAAACAAAGGAGATGCTTCAACAAATGTGAGTGCATTTTAACACTTTATTTCATCCTGCTTGGGTCAAACAGTACTAGGCCATATAGGCACCCTGTGTTTTTTACCATTATCTACAGATTTCCAATCACCCTCTGGATTCCAGTCTTCTGGGTGACTGTTATTGATCCCAGACCGCTCCATTTGCACCACTAGGGGTGCTATATCGCATGTGAGTGTATCTGACACACATAATATTTATCTTTTTGTACCAAACAATATTATGCCATGTGGCGCATCTGTTTTCTTATGTTGTTTTTGTGATGTGATGTCCAAACATGTTTTCCTAACCAACAACCTTTACAATTATACATGATAGCATATTACTGTGTTGATGCAAACAACATAGCTTAAACAAGAAAATATGCTAACATATACTAATCCTTATGGCTTATTGGAATGTCTTAAAGTGTTTTACTTATTTTGGAAATGGATTTCATTTAAAGGTGCATGAAAGCCGAAAATTCTTTTTTATGATTTTGACAAAGCATAACATTTTAAACAACTTTCAAATTTACTTCTATTATTTAATTTGCTTCATTATCTTGTAATCCTTTGCTGAAAGGTTCATCTAGGCTGCATGAGCAGCAAAGAACCTAGCTTCTATCTGTTGATTGGTGGCTGTATATATATATATATATATATATATATATATATATACTGATTGTCAATGGTTCACCCATGTGTTCAGTTAGAAAGCAGTAGTGTATTGATGCTCCTTCCACAAATTATACCAAGAGAATAAAGCACATTTTATAATAGAAGTACATTGGAAAGTTGGTTAAAATTGTATGTTCTACATAACTTTTGAAAGATTTATTTAGGGTTGTTACATTTGAATTTCATGCTCACATGCTATATTATTTGGATAACAACAATTTTGAATTGACACTTGACACAATCCTATATAATAAAAGGCGAGGTATGTTTGTCAGATGCAGTCTTGCGCAGTAGAGACTGCAGAGGACAAACATACCTGGCCTTGAACAGCAGAGGAGTGCGCAAGCGGAAGCTGCCTGGTGGGGGCGTGGCCAGGCATGCCGTGATGGGGGCGTGACCGGGAGTGCCGTGATCGGGGCATGACATGATGTGGCGTTGTCGGGTGTGGCAGACAGGCATGGCAAGGAGCGTGGAACAGCCAACATAATGCAAGGTCAATCCTATTGAATCAGCCAATCAGATTTTTCCTACCTTAATTCCGATTGGCTCATAGAATCCTATCAGCCAATCAGAATTCGAGGGACGCCATCTTGGATGACGTCATTTAAAGGAACCGTCATTCGTCGTTCAGTCATCGGAAAGGATGGATGTTCCGTGTTGGAGGTCTTCAGGATGCTGCCACTCCGCTCCGGATGGATGAAGAAAGAAGATGCCGCTTGGATGAACACTTCAATCAGATGGAAGACCTCTTCTGCCCCGCTTGGATGAAGACTTCAACCGGATGGAGGACCTCTTCTGGCCCGCTTGGATGAAGAATTCGGCTCGGCTGAGTGAAGACGACTCAAGGTAGGGAGATCTTCAGGGGGTTAGTGTTTTTTTAAGGGGGGGTTGGGTTTTATAGTAGGGGTATGTGGGTGGTGAGTTGTAATGTTGGGGGGGGTATTGTATTTTTATTTACAGGTAAAAGAGCTGATTACTTTGGGGCAATGCCCCGCAAAAAGCCCTTTTAAGGGCTGGTAAAAGAGCTGATTACTTTGTAATTTAGGATAGGGTAGGGCATTTTATTATTTTGGGGGGCTTTTTTATTTTATTAGGGGGCTTAGATTAGGTATAATTAGTTTAAACTTCTTGTAATTTTTTTATTTTCTGTAATTTAGTGTTTGTTTGTTTTTTGTATTATAGTTTAGTTTATTTAATTGTATTTTAGTTTAGATAATTGTAGTTAATTTATTTAATTAATTAATTAATTAATTGATAGTGTAGTGTTAGGTGTATTGGTAACTTAGGTTAGGATTTATTTTACAGGTAATTTTGTAATTATTTTAACTTGGTAGATATTAAATAGTTATTAACTATTTAATAGCTATTGTACCTAGTTAAAATAAATACAAAGTTGCCTGTAAAATAAATATAAATCCTAAAATAGCTACAATGTAACTATTAGTTATATTGTAGCTATATTAGGGTTTATTTTATAGGAAAGTATTTAGTTTTAAATAGGAATATTTTATTTAATTATAGTAAATTTATTTAGTTTTATTTAAATTATATTTTACTTAGGGGGGTGTTAGGGTTAGGGTTAGATTTTGTAGATTTTGTAGGGGGGCAGATTAGGGGTTAATAAATATAATTTAGGTGTCGGCGATGTTAGGGGCAGCAGATTAGGGGTTCATAGGGATAATGTAGGTGGCGGCGATGTCCGGTCGGAAGATTAGGGGCTTAAATTTTATATTATAGGGTTTGCGATGTGGGGGGGGGGCTCAGTTTAGGGGTTCTTATGTAGTTTATGGGTGTTAGTGTACTTTGTAGCACTGTAGTTAAGAGATTTATGTTCTGGCATTAGCCCATAAAGCTCTTAACTACTGACTTTTTTTTATGGATGGAGTCTTGTCGGTAGAGGCTCTACCGCTCACTTCTTCCAAGACTTGTAATACCAGCGTTAGGCAAATCCCATAGAAAAGATAGTATAGGCAATTGACGTAAGGGGATTTTCGGTAGCCTCGAGTCATGGAAAGAAAGTGAGCGGTAGACCCTTTCCTGCCTGACTCGTAATACCAGCGTTAGATAAAAAGCAGCGTTAGGACCCCTTAACGCTGCTTTTTAACCCTAACTCAGAACTCGTAATCTAGATGAATGTGTGCTAAAAGAGTATGCACCCTGAGTGTCACTGAAAATGAACAGGCATCGATGTTATTCTAGTTTTTGTTCTGTCTCAGCTAAGTGTGTCTCTCTTTTCTTATTTATATATATATATATATATATATATATATATATATCTCGATGCTATGTAGTTAGAGGAAAAAGTGAGTCTCTCATTTAAAAGAGGGAAGTCTTCCCTTTCATATGAGAGGGTCACTTGCCTTTCTAGCACAAATTTGAAGGGAAATATGGGCTCTGTTAGACATTTTCCCTCTCAGGGAAACAGCATGTTTAAGTGCATGGGCAGATAATTGCAGCTTTAATGGCAATCACTTGCATCTTACAGGGGTATGTGACCCCTTATGTGAAAGAAAGAATTGCCCTCTTTTAAATGAAGAGACACAGGTGATCACCATGTGCTTCAAGCACACAGCTGTGCAGTGTTTGGCAAGGGGGTGGAATACTTTTAAAACCTCTATCCTCCATAATACACAGGAGGATATGAGACATTGCAGTTTAAAAAGAAGGGAACCGTACCTTTCTTTCAAGGTGGGGAATTATATCCTTGTGAGTAGTAGGCAATCACCTACCTAATGTATTTACAGCATGGGGGACAGTGGTTCAGAAGGAGCCCCTACCCTTTAAAGACAGCATACAATACATATGCACACAATACAGGTGGCCCTAGTTTTACAACGGTTCAATTTACACCATTTCAGAATAACAACCTTTTTTTCCAGTCATGTGACTGTTATTGAAAAGCATTGAAAAGCAGTGCATTTATTAAAATAGCCAGTAGGTGGAGCTGTCGCTTGTGTTGCAGCAAAGCCAAGCAAACTGAAATGAATCAGTTTAACCAGACCTGAGCTATCAAGCAGATTTCAAAGGAACAAGATCTTCCTGTCTATAAATCAGTCCAGATTGGAATGCATATAAAGAACTGTTTGCAGAAAGATGTAAGTGAAGTCTGTGTTGTGTGTTTATTTTATTAGGTTTATAATGCTGTTTAAATCGATTTACAACCATTCCTTCTGGAACCTAACCCTGACGTAAACTGAGGGCTACCTGTACCCCTCACATGAAAGAGGACATTGCCCATTTTCAATTGAGGGGTCTCATGTTCCTTTTTGTTCTAGGTGCCTTTTACTGTGCTCCGGGCTATAAAGTGGGAACTAGCATCCAAGTACAAGTACTGCAATTGAGCAAGTGACCCATCTTTTGAAAAAGTAAATTTCCCTCTTACAAATGAGGGGTGAAAATACATAGACAACCCTGAGACCCCTTATTTGAAAGCAGCAGTCCTGCTCTTTCAAATAAATGGTCATGTGTCTGTCATGCTGCCAAGATGACTTTTGGTAAAACTTTATGACGTTTTTTTTTTTTTGCTACTATGAGTGAGTTTGGATTGCGTGCATAAATTGTCAAAATGGGTTAACTACTCCTTTGGGGAAATAAGAAATATTGTGTAATTTTAAAATGTATGTAATATTTGTATGGTTAGATATTTCATACATACCTATTTTCTGTATAAATTGTAAGATGGTGCATAAGACTAAAAACAATAAACTGTTAATCTGTCATTCAATTATTAATTGTCACATACAAAAGTTTAAGTTTATGTGTAAATGCAATAAGGAACAAATAACTAAAAACAGCTCCAGCACATGTTATCGATTATGCTCAGTAGAATTAAATACCAATTTACCCTCTCTATTTCTAATAAATATGTCTGGGTCAGCATGAATTCAGTATGATAAGCCTTTAATCTGGATGCTTTTAAACTTTATTTCATGATGTATTCAAGAAAAGGGTTGAACATTGCAACAGTTCATCTTTTTCTTCCTAGACTTGGGAATAATTAGAATTCCAGCAGAAAGCATTTTAGAAGGAATCTCCTTGCCCAAAAAAAAAAAATAAAAAAAAAAATGCGGTTCCATAAAATTGCCTGTAATTAGCCCCTTTAAAAACATTCCAGTCCTGGAGCCAATGAAGGTTAATTTAGTTTTTGTTTTTTTTTAAATCAAATTAATAACCACTTTGTTAAAGTTGTCAAGGGCCACACCCTGCAACTTAGGGAGTCTGAAGAGAAGAAAAAGTGTTCCCTAGATTTGCGCAAAACAATAAGTTCAAGGTATCTTCCCTATTCCCTAATAAACAAATACCAATAAAACCTTTAAAAAATTTAATGTTAAAGGCACATTCTGCTCCATAATTTTTATTGTTTAAAAAGATAGATAATCCCTTTATTACCCATTCTCCAGGGTTGCATAAGGAACACAGTTATATTAATATACTTTTTATCTTCTTTTTTACCATTTATCTAAGCCTCTATAGACTGCCCCCTTATTTTAGCTATTTTTACACACATGCATTTTAGCCAATCAGTGCTGACTCCTAGGTAACTCCAAGGGAGTGAGCACAATGTTATCTATATGACACATGTGAACTAACACTGTCTAACTGTAAAAAATATCAAAATGCACTGAGATAAGAGGTGGCCTTAGAAATTAGCATATGAGGCCATCTAGGTTTTGCTTTCAACAAAGAATACCAAGAGAACAAAGCAAATTAGATGATAAAAGTAAATTGAAAAGTTGTTTAAAATTGCGTGTCCTAGGAAAAAATGGTAACTGGCCCTGGAGTTCCAGGGGAGATGCGGAAGTGCAGATCACGTGAACGCTTTCTCTCTGACTCCCAGCAAGAGCCGTTGGCAGTGAATACTCGTGCTCAGAACCCCTGACCTAGGGCTTGCTGAGCATTTAACATATCGCTACTGGTGCTCCATCAGTGCTATCAGATCGCACTGAGCTGTCTTGGTTCACTCCTTTATTTTACCCTACTTGCTGTCTAGACTGGTAAAAGAGTTCCTCAATAAATATTCCCAGACATTGCTCTACCCCCTCCCACAGGTGCTGCGCGAGGGGGAAAAATTATTTATCTATATGTTCGGGAGCCTGCCCTGCGCTTAAGAAGGGGCGCGTGAGTTGTGCCCTGCAGCCTTACACCTACTTCTGTTTATCTGGAATGTTATTTCCTGCATATAGGTGGGGGACCCCTTTTTTTGGGTTGTAGACTCTTGCCCTTATATATTAAATTAAATTCTTTGTAAAACTACAAGAATTAATTAAGGTGGACTGGCCCTTAGTGGTGGACCTAAAAGTGGTCTTAATGTTAGCCCCCCTAAAAGGGGCTTTTTTGGGGGGGAGGGAGGCATACTAGGAATTCTCTAATTAACAGGGTGTTCTCTACACCCCCAGAAACATATAAATGGGAAGCGGTTACAGGGTGAGAGGCCTATAGGGATTATCTTCGGGAAGGTTGTGACAAGTACAGGTTCCTCCGACTACTAAATCCTCTTGGTTACTTGTCTTTTTCTCATTTCCATTTTTTTCTTCCTTTCTTGCTTATTTCTGTTCTTGCTTTTTTTCTCAACAATGAGCACTGAATTCCTCAGTTCATAACCCTTGGAGCATAGGGATCAATTGAGGGCAGGGTCATCAAGGGAACTGGTAGGCTTTGCTCTACCTTTTGTCTTTTGGTTGATTTTGTATCCACTCTGTGGGGTCCTTCTTTGGTATTTAATATTCTTGTTGATCCAACTTTATTGATTTGTCAGTCTCCATAACTAACTTAACAAATTCTGCACGCACCCCACTCTTCCTTTCCCCCCCCCTTTTTTTTTTCTCTCTCACTTTCTCATAGGCACAATTTTTCACGATTACACACGTGGTGGTTTACTTCCCTCTAAAGGGTCCTGATAGTGGTTTTCCTTATTGGCAATACCATCTGTTTAACCTTCACTCAGTGCACGGGATCCCCATTTTTCTCACTAGCACATGGATAAATTCCTCAACACCAAATCCAAAACCTCACATTCAGTTATGGTGGTCAGACAAAGAGATAGAAAAAAATAAAACTACCTTGGAGACCTCTACAGAGGTTCATCCAGTTGCTACTAATCCTATACCTGTCAGTGAGCCGCTTGATATCCAGTCACTGGTAACAAGCATTTCTGAAGCCCTGGCTCCAAAATTTGACATCCGCAGGAATGAAATTAAGCAAGATATTTCACTTTTAACGAATGAATTTAGGCAATATTCAAGTAGATTATCGGAGGAGGAGCAAAGAATATAGGATCTTGAGGATCTTATTGTAGGTCAAAACATCAAGTTAGAGGCCTCCCTCTCTAATCTTTCAAGAATCGAAGATAAACTAGAAGAACTAGAAAACTGGTCCAGGAGGAATAATATTAGAGTGATCGGGGTACCAGAGGAGAAGCAGTTTGAGGACCTCAATACATTTTTATCCATCACTTTACCACAGCTTTTACAAATTCTGCAGTCTCAGCCTCAAATTGTGCTGGAGAGGGCAAATAGGCTAAGGTGGCCCTTAACTGGTAAGGAAACCACTAGACCTAGGCCAATCATCGCCAAAGTATTAAACTTCCAAGACAAAGTTATGTTATTATAATTTTTTCAAAAAAATCAACTCATATACCTTGGACTTACAAACATTATGTTGTTCCAAGATTTTTCAGCTGAGACATCTGCAAAGAGGAGGAGTTTAGCCCCACTATGTACGAAAATAATTAATCAGGGCCTCCGTGACACTATTATCTACCCTGCTAGGCTGAAGATTTGGTTTGAGAATAAAATAAAAAATTTTGATTCTGCGGTAGAAGCAGAACACTTCTTGGCTGAGACAGGCTTATTAGCTTCCTAGAGGTAATAGTTAGGCAAATAAGAATTTTCTTTTTGTTTTTTAATTCAACTAGGATAGTCCTTGAAAAGGCTGGGTTTAAGGACCCGGGGGTCAATCGGGCCACCTTGTGGATGGGTTGTTTTTTTGCCTACAATGTGGGCGAGAGGGGAGGGGGGTTTGGCTGGGTTCACCCCTTTTTTTAAATATATATATATATAAATGTCAGACACGGTAGGTAGAATTAAGCTAGTCTCGTGGAACATCTGAGGCATCACATCTCCTATTAAGCGAAAGTTAATATTATCTCAACTGAGGAAACTAAATACAAACATTGCTTTCCTACAAGAAACACATTTAAAATCAGAGGAAGTTTTAAAACTTAAGTGTGCATGGGTTAAGGAAGTGATTGCCTCTCCCAGTGTAGAAAGGAAAGGAGGAGTTGCAATATTGCTATAAAGAGAGTGAAAATGAAGTGTTGAAGTCAGTATCTAACTCATATAATGGTTTTCTATTACAGAGAACACCAGAAACATGGGCAAGATATGCACAAGCTAAGAAGGAAAGGGATATACCTTACTCATTCATAGGACCACACAGAAATAACTGAAATTTCAGGCCAAGCTATATAGATATGGCAACAAAACATGGAAACTCCTTGCGAACCTTGTCAAAAGGGATAAAGGCTCACCTTTGATTGACAGTATCCAAAGTGGAGAAAAATTGGTCTCAACAGCGGAAGATGTCTTAAAAGTTTTTAGAGAATATTATCAAGAGCTTTATTCCTTCAAGAACTTGAACGGTCACGAGCGGGAGGATTTCTGGGGCAAAATTTTGTATCCAGCTTTAACTTCTGAGTTATCTGATTCCTTGAATTCCCCTATCTCTGAATCAGAAGTTATTAGAGATATCCAGGATATCCCCCTAAATAAGGCCCTGAGCTCCGATGCCCTACCTAATGAATTTTACAATATTTTGTCCTCACGGATCGTCCCACACTTAGCTAAGCTTTTTAATTACATGTATATTCAGGGCAACATGATCTCTCCCAATCTTGCGGCCTCTTATACTTCCCTAATTTCCCTAATATTAAAGCAGGGGAAGGATCCTGATCAAAAAGAGACTTATAGACCAATAGCTCTACTGTATACAGACTACAAAATACCTTTATTTTAGCGCAAAAATTACAACTGCTTCTTCCTAGTATTATTCACAAGGACAAACAGGATTCTTATCTAAGTGGAATTCCTCAGCAAAAATAAGAGAAGTCTTTGTCACTATAGATTATTTTAAAACATTAGAGAAACAGGGCTGTGGGGGGGGGAGGAGGGCACCTCTGACTTCACAATTATTGTGAAGAAAGATGCCGAAAAAGCATTTGATTCAGTTCATTTTGATCACCTGTTATCCTCCCTCTCCCATTTTGTCTTTAGAGATACGTTCCCTAAATTTATCAACAATCTATATAGCAAGGCCTCCACGAAGTTAATAGTAAATGGTATGACCTCTGCAGATATCAGGGTAAAGAGGGGAACAAGACAGGGGTGCCCTCTCTCTCCCCTCTTGTTTGATGTAGCCATTGAACCCTTGGCCATTTTAATAAGACAGCAATTGGAAGGTATTAAGATTGGTAGAAAAGAGTTTAAAATAGCTCTTTATACCGAGGATATTCTGATTTATATTACACTAGAATAAATGTACCCAAACTCCTTTCAATTCTCGAACAATTTGGTTCATTCTCAGGGTATAAGGTAAATACCTCATAGTCTGAACTTATGTGGATTAAACAAACTAAAGAATCACTTAATAATTTACCTTTCAAGGAAGTATCTCATTCATTTAAATACTTAGGTATGTCAATATCTCCCAACCCAGACACATGGTATAGACTGAATATTCTTTCAATATTAAATAAAGTCAGAGATATTGGAAAAATCTTCCTTTATCTATCTCTGGCCGCATCGCTCTTTACAAGATGATTCTCCTCCCATTTAATACTGTATTAAGAGGTTTCATTTGGCAGCATAAAAAACCTAGGCCTAGATTTGGAGTTCGGCGGTAGCCGTCAAAACCAGCGTTAGAGGCTCCTAACGCTGGTTTTGGCCGCCCGCTGGTATTTGGAGTCAGTGATTAAAGGGTCTAACGCTCACTTTTCAGCCGCGACTTTTCCATACCGCAGATCCCCCTACGCCATTTGCGTATCCTATCTTTTCAATGGGATCTTCCTAACGCCGGTATTTAGAGTCGTTTCTGAAGTGAGCGTTAGAGCTCTAACGACAAAACTCCAGCCGCCTGAAAATAGCAGGAGTTAAGAGCTTTCTGGCTAACGCCGGTTCATAAAGCTCTTAACTACTGTACCCTAAAGTACACTAACACCCATAAACTACCTATGAACCCCTAAACCGAGCTCCCCCCACATCGCCGCCACTCGATTAAAATATTTTAACCCCTAATCTGCCGACCGCCACCTACGTTATACTTATGTACCCCTAATCTGCTGCCCCTAACCCTGCCGACCCCTGTATTACATTTATTAACCCCTAACCTGCCCCCCACAACGTCGCCGCCAGCTACTTAAAATAATTAACCCCTAATCTGCCGACCGCAAAGCGCCGCCACCTACGTTATCCCTATGTACCCCTAATCTGCTGCCCCTAACACCGCCCACCCCTATATTATATTTATTAACCCCTAATCTGCCCCCCTCAACGTCGCCTCCACCTGCCTACACTTATTAACCCCTAATCTGCCGAGCGGACCGCACCGCTACTATAATAAAGTTATTAACCCCTAAACCGCCTCACTAACCCTATCATAAATAGTATTAACCCCTAATCTGCCCTCCCTAACATCGCCGACACCTACCTTCAATTATTAACCCCTAATCTGACGACCGGAGCTCATCGCTACTATAATAAATGGATTAACCCCTAAAGCTAAGTCTAACCCTAACACTAACACCCCCCTAACTTAAATATAATTTACATCTAACGAAATAAATTAACTCTTATTAAATAAATGATTCCTATTTAAAGCTAAATACTTACCTGTAAAATAAATCCTAATATAGCTACAATATAAATTATAATTATATTATAGCTATTTTAGGATTAATATTTATTTTACAGGCAACTTTGTAATTATTTTAACCAGGTACAATAGCTATTAAATAGTTAAGAACTATTTAATAGTTACCTAGTTAAAATAATAACAAATTTACCTGTAAAATAAATCCTAACCTAAGATATAATTAAACCTAACACTACCCTATCAATAAATTAATTAAATAAACTACCTACAATTACCTACAATTAACCTAACACTACACTATCAATAAATTAATTAAACACAATTCCTACAAATAAATACAATTAAATAAACTAGCTAAAGTACAAAAAATAAAAAAGAACTAAGTTACAAAAAATAAAAAAATATTTACAAACATAAGAAAAATATTACAACAATTTTAAACTAATTACACCTACTCTAAGCCCCCTAATAAAATAACAAAGCCCCCCAAAATAAAAAATTCCCTACCCTATTCTAAATTAAAAAAGTTACAAGCTCTTTTACCTTACCAGCCCTGAACAGGGCCCTTTGCGGGGCATGCCCCAAGAATTTCAGCTCTTTTGCCTGTAAAAAAAAACATACAATACCCCCCCCCAACATTACAACCCACCACCCACATACCCCTAATCTAACCCAAACCCCCCTTAAAGAAACCTAACACTAAGCCCCTGAAGATCTTCCTACCTTGTCTTCACCATCCAGGTATCACCGATCCGTCCTGGCTCCAACATCTTCATCCAACCCAAGCGGGGGTTGGCGATCCATCATCCGGTGGCTGAAGAGGTCCAGAAGAGGCTCCAAAGTCTTCCTCCTATCCGGCAAGAAGAGGACATCCGGACCGGCAAACATCTTCTCCAAGCGGCATCTTCGATCTTCTTCCATCCGGTGCGGAGCGGGTCCATCTTGAAGCAGGCGACGCGGATCCATCCTCTTCTTCCGTTGTCTCCCGACTAATGACGGTTCCTTTAAGGGACGTCATCCAAGATGGCGTCCCTCGAATTCCGATTGGCTGATAGGATTCTATCAGCCAATCGGAATTAAGGTAGGAATTTTCTGATTGGCTGATGGAATCAGCCAATCCGAATCAAGTTCAATCCAATTGGCTGATCCAATCAGCCAATCAGATTGAGCTTGCATTCTATTGGCTGATCGGAACAGCCAATAGAATGCGAGCTCAATCTGATTGGCTGATTGGATCAGCCAATCGGATTGAACTTGATTCTGATTGGCTGATTCCATCAGCCAATCAGAAAATTCCTACCTTAATTCCGATTGGCTGATAGAATCCTATCAGCCAATCGGAATTCGAGGGACGCCATCTTGGATGACGTCCCTTAAAGGAACCGTCATTCGTCGGGAGACAACAGAAGAAGAGGATGGATCCGCGTCGCCTGCTTCAAGATGGACCCGCTCCGCACCGGATGGAAGAAGATCGAAGATGCCGCTTGGAGAAGATGTTTGCCGGTCCGGATGTCCTCTTCTTGCCGGATAGGAGGAAGACTTTGGAGCCTCTTCTGGACCTCTTCAGCCACCGGATGATGGATCGCCAACCCCCGCTTGGGTTGGATGAAGATGTTGGAGCCAGGACGGATCGGTGATACCTGGATGGTGAAGACAAGGTAGGAAGATCTTCAGGGGCTTAGTGTTAGGTTTCTTTAAGGGGGGTTTGGGTTAGATTAGGGGTATGTGGGTGGTGGGTTGTAATGTTGGGGGGGGGTATTGTATGTTTTTTTTTACAGGCAAAAGAGCTGAAATTCTTGGGGCATGCCCCGCAAAGGGCCCTGTTCAGGGCTGGTAAGGTAAAAGAGCTTGTAACTTTTTTAATTTAGAATAGGGTAGGGAATTTTTTATTTTGGGGGGCTTTGTTATTTTATTAGGGGGCTTAGAGTAGGTGTAATTAGTTTAAAATTGTTGTAATATTTTTCTTATGTTTGTAAATATTTTTTTATTTTTTGTAACTTAGTTCTTTTTTATTTTTTGTACTTTAGCTAGTTTATTTAATTGTATTTATTTGTAGGAATTGTGTTTAATTAATTTATTGATAGTGTAGTGTTAGGTTAATTGTAGGTAATTGTAGGTAGTTTATTTAATTAATGTATTGATAGGGTAGTGTTAGGTTTAATTATATCTTAGGTTAGGATTTATTTTACAGGTAAATTTGTTATTATTTTAACTAGGTAACTATTAAATAGTTCTTAACTATTTAATAGCTATTGTACCTGGTTAAAATAATTACAAAGTTGCCTGTAAAATAAATATTAATCCTAAAATAGCTATAATATAATTATAATTTATATTGTAGCTATATTAGGATGTATTTTACAGGTAAGTATTTAGCTTTAAATAGGAATAAGTTATTTAATAAGAGTTAATTTATTTCGTTAGATGGAAATTATATTTAAGTTAGGGGGGTGTTAGTGTTAGGGTTAGACTTAGCTTTAGGGGTTAATACATTTATTAGAATAGCGGTGAGGTCCGCTCGGCAGATTAGGGGTTAATAATTGAAGGTAGGTGTCGGCGATGTTAGGGAGGGCAGATTAGGGGTTAATACTATTTATGATAGGGTTAGTGAGGCGGATTAGGGGTTAATAACTTTATTATAGTAGCGCTCAGGTCCGCTCGGCAGATTAGGGGTTAATAAGTGTAGGCAGGTGTCGGCGACGTTGAGGGGGGCAGATTAGGGGTTAATAAATATAATATAGGGGTCGGCGATGTTAGGGCAGCAGATTAGGGGTACATAGGGATAACGTAGGTTGCAGCGGTTTACGGAGCGGCAGATTAGGGGTTAAAAAAATATGCAGGGGTCAGCGATAGCGGGGGCGGCAGAATAGGGGTTAATAAGTGTAAGGTTAGGGGTGTTTAGACTCGGGGTACATGTTAGAGTGTTAGGTGCAGACGTAGGAAGTGTTTCCCCATAGGAAACAATGGGGCTGCGTTAGGAGCTGAACGCTGCTTTTTTGCAGGTGTTAGGTTTTTTTTCAGCTCAAACAGCACCATTGTTTCCTATGGGGGAATCGTGCACGAGCACGTTTTTGAGGCTGGCCGCGTCCGTAAGCAACTCTGGTATCGAGAGTTGCATTTGCGGTAAAAATGCTCTACGCTCCTTTTTTGGAGCCTAACGCAGCATTTGTTTGAACTCTCGATACCATAGTTAAATTTATGGTGCGGCCAGAAAAAAGCCCGCGGAGCGTTAACAGTCCTTCTACCGCCGAACTCCAAATCTAGGCCCTAGAATTTCAATACCTAAACTCTCGCTTAATAGGAAATACGGAGGCATGCCAGACCTTCGTAGCTGTAATTATGTTTTTCTTGCATGTATAGTCACTGACTGGTTATATTTCAGCGATTATGGTACAAATAATGACTTAGACCGAAATGTGATTTATCCATTCCTTTCTACAGCACTAATCCATTGTAATAGTAGTTCTTTACCTCGAGAGGTGAAAAAATGTAGGTCTATCGCTAACCCGATGCAGGCCTGGTGGCGAAATTTGTAAACTTTTGGCCGTAGAAGGTAAGGTTTCTAAATTTATGCCATTAATGGGAAATTCCCAATTCCCAGCGGGACTACAGTCGGCACTCTTCCTGAGGTGGCACAACATGGTCCTAGATAATATTTCCCTTCTGTTAGACATGGTGTCAGGTTCTGCCTGTTTCAACCCCTTTTTTCTCCTAGTTACACCCACTATTTTCTGATTTGTTCCTCCTTCCTTAAGAGTGCAGCTCACCTGTCACACCTTGCTCAGTATTGATGATCGTTGCTACAGAGAGGATTACCTGCCTTCTCAGCCATTCCTACTCTACCTCATATTTCGGAGTTCTGAGCCTTTATCCTATTCAGCAAGTTCTACATTGGATTTTCATTTAAAGACATTCTCTCTCTTTTGTGGGGTAAAGTACCTATTGTGTTTTTCTAATACCTCTCGCTGCTTTCCTTTTGCCGCAGCTCATACCCTCAGTGTACATTCAGCCTGTCAGTGAGATTCAGCGGATTACGCTACACAGCGTGACGTCACTTCCGGGTCTGCTCCGGTCTCGCCCTAACCTCTCTGACTCACCTACCAAGGTACCCCTGCTATCTCTCGTGGCTGCCTGCATTACCAAGGTAAAAATTACAGCTAACATCATATCTCATAACGTATGCAACTCAGACTTGTATTAAAGATAAGAACTTTAAGCATATCCTTTAAAGCCTTAAACCGCAACTTCACTTTGTTTGTTAAACTGAAGCTCAATTGCTGCATGTCTGAATTTTTAACTTGTTGTCCTTTTCCTGTTATTATCTGAGGGTGATCTTAACAGTATCCTATTTCTCTTATTCACTTCCTGCTGAATAAGTTTTCAATTCTTGATATATAAATTCTTAATCACTTGACTGAAGGAAACCTTTTCAGTAATAGAGGTTTTAGACAGTCCTGTGTAACATACATATTTTTATTATTCTGCAGTTGTGTTCCACTCACACACATATCCACCAGATTGTGATATAATACTGAGCCTAAAAAATATGGAACCAGCAGACCTACATCAGATAGTGTATAACCTAAATCAAAAGGTTGATCAACTGGCACAAGGCCTGCATGATTTACAAATTGAGAATGCTGCTCTGAGAAAGGTTATTAGAGTCTATCTCTATAAAGGGTAACCAGACTGAAAGTGTTATTGAACCTCAAGTCTCTCTTCCAGACCTCTTCTGTGTTAATAGAAAAGCCTATAGGCAATTTAAAAATGCCTGCCTTTTATTGTTTTCAATGAAACCTAGGACTTACCCCACTGAGAGAGTGAAAGTCCTCACTACAATCTCCTTTCTCAGGGGGGATCCAAGGAATTGGGCTGATAAATTCATAGAGAACCAGGATCCCATTCTCGGATCTCTTGTAGATTTCTTCACCAGTATGGATGAAATGTTTCAGGACACAGATATTCAGCTTACTGCTGAGATGAGTCTGAGGAGTTTAAAACAAGGAAAGAGACCTGTGGAAGACTATATCACAGACTTCAAACAGTTCGCCACGGATGCTCTCTGGACCCTAGTCGCCCTCCGAAATAAATTTCGGTTGGGACTTTCAGAGTCTTTAAATGACGAATTCGCCAGAATTGAATTACCAACAACCCTGGAAGCTTTTATGAAAACAGCTATCCAGATAGACCGCCATTTGCGTGAAAGGAAGGCTGAAAAGTATGCCACAGACCTAAAACCTAAACCCACTTCTGGCTCTACGGCCCCAAGCAGTGTTTCTGCTACGAAACCCTCTGTGGAACCCATGGAGATTGGCTTCCTCAGAGGCCCCCTCTCTCAAGAAGAGAAACAACGCAGACGCATAAGGAATCTATGCCTGTACTGCGCTAGCCCAAGTCACACTGTTCAGGAGTGTTCCCTACTCTTGAAGAACAAAAAATGTAAGTCCACTTACCTTTACACATCTCTACCTTCCCCTGAACAATCTTCTTATTGTACTTTATCTGTCTCCCTACAGTTGGAGCAAAGTCAACTGAGGATCAATGATGCCATTGTCGACTCTGGCGCTTCAGGGAATTACATGGACCGGGACTATTGCATTAGGGAAAACATACCTCTAATAAAGAAAACTACTCCCATACCAATCAGAGTCATAGACGGTTCACTCATGTTCTCTGGCCCTATAACTCATGAGACTGTTCCACTAATGCTCAATATTTCTGGACATTTTGAATTGCTCTCTTTTGATGTTCTTCCCTCTCCCCATTTTTGCTTGGTTCTCGGGTTGAAGTGGTTAAAACTTCATAACCCCACTATTGTTTGGCACCCTTTTCAAATAAAGTTTTGTTCCACTTATTGCAAAGAAACATGTTTCCCTAGTCCTGTTTTGTTGCACACTATTACTGATTCTGAGGGCTTACCCTCTCAATATATGGAATTCAAAGATGTATTTAGTAAGACAGAGGCAGAGAACCTGCCACCTCATAGGGCATATGATTGCCCTATCGATCTCCTTCCTGGTGCCCACATACCTATTGGACACCTTTACCCATTAAGCAATCCTGAACTGGAACATCTTAAAGTGTATCTTGACGACAACTTAAAGAAAGGCTTCATTAGGCCATCAACCTCTCCTGCAGGGGCTGGTTTTTTCTTTGTTTGTAACAAAGATTCCAGCCTCAGACCCATCATAGATTATCGTGAACTAAATAAATGCACGGTTAAGAATCGTTATCCCTTGCCCCTAATCCCAGAGATGATCGAGAGGCTTTCTGAAGCTACTGTTTTTACTAAACTTGACTTGAGAGGGGCATACAACCTCGTCAGGATTAAAGAGGGTCATGAATGGCTGACGGCATTCAGGACCAGATACGGGTTGTTCGAGTACCTTGTAATGCCGTTTGGTCTCTGCAATGCCCCAGCCACCTTTCAATACTTCATTAATGATGTATTCCGAGACCTCCTAGATGTATGCATTGTTATATATCTGGATGATATACTCATCTATTCCAGAACTTTGCAGGAACACATCAGGCATGTTCGACAAGTCCTTGCGCGACTCAGAGCGCATAAATTGTACGCCAAATTGGAGAAATGCAAATTCCACACAATACAGGTATCCTTTCTGGGACACGATATTTCCCCTTCTGGAATCCAAATGCAGAAAGAGAAGGTTGAAGCTGTTTTGGATTGGCCAGAACCAAAGACTAGAAAAGACCTGCAACGTTTCCATGGCTTTTCAAATTATTATAGAAAATTTATCAAGGGCTTTTCTAAAATTGTAAAACCACTCACAGTTTTAACAGGTTCTACAACACCTTTCTCATGGGGTTCAGATGCTGTACAAGCTTTCCGTTATTTGAAATCCAGATTTACCTCCGCACCAATCCTCCAATTTCCCAATCCTTCATATCAATACACCCTGGAAGTTGATTCTTCCGATTTCGCCATTGGAGCAGTTCTCTCACAACAAAAATCTCTAACTGATCCTCTCCATCCAATTTCCTATTTCTCCAAACTAATGTCACCTGCCGAACAAAATTATGCCATTGGTGACAAGGAGTTATTGGCCATTCGACGCTCCCTTGAACACTGGAGACACCTCCTCGAAGGCACTACTCTGCCAATTAATATCTACACAGACCACAAGAACCTCCAGTATTTACAATCTAATAAAACATTAACTGCCAGACAGGTTCGTTGGAGCCTGTACTTTGACCGTTTCAATTTCGTTATCATTTACAGACCAGCTAATAAAAACATCAAAGCTGACGCTCTATCCCGGTTGCCAGAACGACCAACTCACATCCCTGCCAGAAAGGACATTGTTTCTCCACAATGCTTCATTGGGTTCACTTCGACGATCTTGACTGATCTCCGCAACTACTGCAAGGAACATTCAACCCCACCTGAACCAACTTTAACCAAAATGCATGGCATTTACTACTATGGTGAGAAAATCTTCATTCCACCCTCCTTGAGAAAACAAATTATACAGACCTGCCATGACATTCCCTTAGCCGGACACCCAGGTCTTCAACGTACCTTGGATCTCGTCTCACGTACTTATTGGTGGCCACACATGAAATCCACCTTTTCTGATCATATCGCCAGTTGCAGGACTTGTGTCACTTGCAAACCAGAAAGAAGACCACCATTTGGCTTGCTCATGCCTTTACCAGTCCCTAAACAGCCTTGGCACCATGTATCCATGGATTTTATTGTAGATTTACCACCATCAAAAAATCAAACAACTATTCTTGTGGTCATTGATTTATTCACTAAGATGGCTCACTTCATCCCTTTCCATAAACTCCCCACTTCCTCCGAAACCGCCACCCTGTTCATAAACCACATCATTAAGTTGCATGGGATACCTTCTATCTTGACGACTGATAGGGGTACACAATTTACCTCAAAATTTTGGAGCAAATTATGTAAATTGATTAATATGGAACATCGTTTTACTACAGCTTTTCATCCCCAAACTAATGGGCAGTCAGAGAGGTTAAACCAGTGGCTCGAACACTTTCTCAGATGTTATTGTTCCTATCAACAGAACGATTGGATGAATTATCTCTCTATGGCTGAATTTGCCTACAATAACTTAACCAATGCATCTACAAAAATGACACCCTTCTTCGCAAACTATGCCTATCACCCCACCTTGACTTTTTCAACCTTTGCTTCATCGGATTCACCACTGCTGGATCAGCTCCACAATTCTCTGCAGGAGAATTTCAATGTCATTCAGGAGAACATTCGATTGGCCCAAGATAACCAAAAACATTATTATGACCTCAGAAGAAGGAAGCCGCCTGAATACTCCCCGGGAGATTTAGTCTGGCTTTCTACTAGGAACTTAAGATTACAAGTTCCTTCCAAAAAAATGGCCAGTCTCTTCATTGGTCCCTTTCCTGTCCAAAGGGTTATCAATACCAATGCTGTCAAACTACGCCTTCCCAGCTCTCTTAGGATTCATCCTACGTTCCACGTATCTTTATTAAAACCTTATGTTCCCGCAAGAGATGCACGAGTTCTTCTACCTCCTACAAACCTTCCTCTTGCAGAAGATGAGTATGAAGTTGAATCCATATTGGACTCCAGGATCTCCAGGGGTGTTCTACAGTACTTGGTCAGGTGGAAAAATTATTTGAGTGATGAGGATTCCTGGGAGCCTCTTTCCAATCTCAACTCACCTAGGCCTAGATTTAGAGTTCGGCGGTAGCCGTGAAAACCAGCGTTAGAGGCTCCTAACGCTGGTTTTAGGCTACCGCCGGTATTTGGAGTCACTCAAAATAGGGTCTAACGCTCACTTTTCAGCCGCGAATTTTCCATACCGCAGATCCCCTTACGTCAATTGCGTATCCTATCTTTTCAATGGGATCTTCCTAACGCCGGTATTTAGAGTCGTTTCTGAAGTGAGCGTTAGAGCTCTAACGACAAAACTCCAGCCGCCGGAAAATAGCAGGAGTTAAGAGCTTTCTGGGCTAACGCCGGTTCATAAAGCTCTTAACTACTGTACCCTAAAGTACACTAACACCCATAAACTACCTATGTACCCCTAAACCGAGGTCCCCCCACATCGCCGCCACTCGATTAAAATTTTTTAACCCCTAATCTGCCGACCGCCACCTACGTTATACTTATGTACCCCTAATCTGCTGCCCCTAACACCGCCGACCCCTGTATTACATTTATTAACCCCTAACCTGCCCCCCACAACGTCGTTGCCGCCAGCTACTTACAATAATTAACCCCTAATCTGCCGACCGCAAAGCGCCGCCACCTACGTTATCCTTATGTACCCTAATCTGCTGCCCCTAACACCGCCGATCCCTATATTATATTTATTAACCCCTAATCTGCCCCCCTCAACGTCACCGACACCTGCCTACACTTATTAACCCCTAATCTGCCGAGCGGACCTGAGCGCTACTATAATAAAGTAATTAACCCCTAATCCGCCTCACTAACCCTATCATAAATAGTATTAACCCCTACTCTGCCCTCCCTAACATCGCCGACACCTAACTTCAATTATTAACCCCTAATCTGCCGACCGGAGCTCACCGCTATTCTAATAAATGTATTAACCCCTAAAGCTAAGTCTAACCCTAACACTAACACCCCCCTAACTTAAATATAATTTAAATCTAACGAAATTAATTAACTCTTATTAAATAAATTATTCCTATTTAAAGATAAATACTTACCTGTAAAATAAATCCTAATATAGCTACAATATAAATTATAATTATATTATAGCTATTTTAGGATTAATATTTATTTTACAGGCAACTTTGTAATTATTTTAACCAGGTACAATAGCTATTAAATAGTTAAGAACTATTTAATAGTTACCTAGTTAAAATAATAACAAATTTACCTGTAAAATAAATCCTAACCTAAATTATAATTAAACCTAACACTACCCTATCAATAAATTAATTAAATAAACTACCTACAATTACCTACAATTAACCTAACACTACACTATCAATAAATAAATTAAATACAAATGCTACAAATAAATACAATTACATAAACTAACTAAAGTACAAAAAATAAAAAAGAACTAAGTTACAAAAAATAAAAAAATATTTACAAACATAAGAAAAATATTACAACAATTTTAAACTAATTACACCTACTCTAAGCCCCCTAATAAAATAACAAAGACCCCCAAAATAAAAAAATGCCCTACCCTATTCTAAATTAATTGAGTTAAAAGCTCTTTTACCTTACCAGCCCTGAACAGGGCCCTTTGCGGGGCATGCCCCAAGAAAATCAGCTCTTTTGCCTGTAAAAAAAAACATACAATACCCCCCCCCAACATTACAACCCACCACCCACATACCCCTAATCTAACCCAAACCCCCCTTAAATAAATCTAACACTAAGCTCCTGAAGATCTTCCTACCTTGTCTTCACCATCCAGGTATCACCGATCCGTCCTGGCATCCGGTGCTGAAGAGGTCCAGAAGAGGCTCCAAAGTCTTCCTCCTATCCGGCAAGAAGAGGACATCCGGACCGGCAAACATCTTCTCCAAGCGGCATCTTCGATCTTCTTCCATCCGATGCGGAGCAGGTCCATCTTGAAGCAGCCGACGCGGATCCATCCTCTTCTTCCGGCGTCTCCCGACGAATGACGGTTCCTTTAAGGGACGTCATCCAAGATGGCGTCCCTCGAATTCCGATTGGCTGATAGGATTCTATCAGCCAATCGGAATTAAGGTAGGAATATTCTGATTGGCTGATGGAATCAGCCAATCAGAATCAAGTTCAATCCTATTGGCTGATCCAATCAGCCAATCAGATTGAGCTCGCATTCTATTGGCTGTTCCTATCAGCCAATAGAATGCGAGCTCAATCTGATTGGCTGATTGGATCAGCCAATCGGATTAAACTTGATTCTGATTGGCTGATTCCATCAGCCAATCAGAATATTCCTACCTTAATTCCGATTGGCTGATAGAATCCTATCAGCCAATCGGAATTCGAGGGACGCCATCTTGGATGACGTCATTTAAAGGAACCGTCATTCGTCGTTCAGTCGTCGGCCAGGATGGATGTTCCGCGGTGGAGGTCTTCAGGATGCTGCCGCTTCGCTCCGGATGGATGCCGCTTGGATGAAGACTTCAATCGGATGGAAGAACTCTTCTGCCCCACTTGGATGAAGACTTCAGCTGGATCATGGACCTCTTCAGCCCCCCGCTTGGGCTTGGATCAGGACATCGGAGGAGCTCTTCTGGAGCCGATCGGTGAACCTGGTATGGTGAAGACAAGGTAGGAAGATCTTCAGGGGCTTAGTGTTAGGTTTATTTAAGGGGGGTTTGGGTTAGATTAGGGGTATGTGGGTGGTGGGTTGTAATGTTGGGGGGGGGTATTGTATGTTTTTTTTTACAGGCAAAAGAGCTGATTTTCTTGGGGCATTCCCCCGCAAAGGGCCCTGTTCAGGGCTGGTAAGGTAAAAGAGCTTTTAAATGTATTAATTTAGAATAGGGTAGGGCATTTTTTTATTTTGGGGGTCTTTGTTATTTTATTAGGGGGCTTAGAGTAGGTGTAATTAGTTGTAATATTTTTCTTATGTTTGTAAATATTTTTTTATTTTTTGTAACTTAGTTCTTTTTTATTTTTTGTACTTTAGTTAGTTTATGTAATTGTAGTTATTTGTAGGAATTGTATTTAATTTATTTATTGATAGTGTAGTGTTAGGTTAATTGTAGGTAATTGTAGGTAGTTTATTTAATTAATTTATTGATAGGGTAGTGTTAGGTTTAATTATAACTTAGGTTAGGATTTATTTTACAGGTAATTTTGTTATTATTTTAACTAGGTAACTATTAAATAGTTCTTAACTATTTAATAGCTATTGTACCTAGTTAAAATAATTACCAAGTTGCCTGTAAAATAAATTTTAATCCTAAAATAGCTACAATGTAATTATAATTTATATTGTAGTTATATTAGGATTTTTTTTTACAGGTAAGTATTTAGCTTTAAATAGGAATAAGTTATTTAATAAGAGTTAATTAATTTCGTTAGATTTAAATTATATTTAACTTAGGGGGGTGTTAGTGTTAGGGTTAGACTTAGCTTTAGGGGTTAATACATTTATTAGAATAGCGGTGAGCTCCAGTCGGCAGATTAGGGGTTAATGTTTGAAGTTAGGTGTCGGCGATGTTAGGGAGGGCAAATTAGGGGTTAATACTATTTATGATAGGGTTAGTGAGGCGGATTAGGGGTTAATAACTTTATTATAGTAGCGCTCAGGTCCGCTCGGCAGATTAGGGGTTAATAAGTGTAGGCAGGTGTCGGCGACGTTGTGGGGGGCAGGTTAGGGGTTAATAAATATAATATAGGGGTCGGCGGTGTTAGGGGCAGCAGATTAGGGGTACATAAGGATAACGTAGGTAGCGGCGGTTTACGGAGCGTAAGATTAGGGGTTAAAAATAATATGCAGGAATCAGCGATAGCGGGGGCGGCAGATTAGGGGTTAATAAGTGTAAGGTTAGGGGTGTTTAGACTCGGGGTACATGTTAGAGTGTTAGGTGCAGACATAGGAAGTGTTTCCCCATAGGAAACAATGGGGCTGCGTTAGGAGCTGAACGCTGCTTTTTTGCAGGTGTTAGGTTTTTTTACAGCTCAAACAGCCCCATTGTTTCCTATGGGAGAATCGTGCACGAGCACGTTTTTGAGGCTGGCCGCGTCCGTAAGCAACTCTGGTATCGAGAGTTGCATTTGCGGTAAAAATGCTCTACGCTCCTTTTTTGGAGCCTAACGCAGCATTTTTTGGAACTCTCGATACCAGAGTTAATTTTATGCTGCGGCCAGAAAAAAGCCAGCGGAGCGTTAACAGCCCATCTACCGCCAAACTCCAAATCTAGGCCCTAGACTTCTGTCCTTGTTTCATCGTCGACATCCTGACCGGCCTTGTCCTACCCCTGTGGAACAGCGTCCTTGAGGAGGGGGTTCTGTCAGGTTCTGCCTGTTTCAACCCCTTTTTTCTCCTAGTTACACCCACTATTTTCTGATTTGTTCCTCCTTCCTTAAGAGTGCCGCTCACCTGTCACACCTTGCTCAGTATTGATGATCGTTGCTACAGAGAGGATTACCTTCCTTCTCAGCCATTCCTACTCTACCTCATATTTTGGAGTTCTGAGCCTTTATCCTATTCAGCAAGTTCTACATTGGATTTTCATTTAAAGACACTCTCTCTCTTTTGTGGGGTAAAGTACCTATTGTGTTTTTCTAATACCTCTCGCTGCTTTCCTTTTGCCGCAGCTCATACCCTCAGTGTACATTCAGCCTGTCAGTGAGATTCAGCGGATTACGCTACACAGCGTGACATCACTTCCGGGTCTGCTCCGGTCTCGCCCTAACCTCTCTGACTCACCTACCAAGGTACCCCTGCTATCTCTCGTGGCTGCCTGCATTACCAAGGTAAAAATTACAGCTAACATCATATCTCATAACGTATGCAACTCAGACTTGTATTAAAGATAAGAACTTTAAGCATGTCCTTTAAAGCCTTAAACCACAACTTCACTTTGTTTGTTACACTGAAGCTCAATTGCTGCATGTCTGAATCTTTAACTTGTTGTCCTTTTCCTGTTATTATCTGAGGGTGATCTTAACAGTATCCTATTTCTCTTATTCACTTCCTGCTGAATAAGTTTTCAATTCTTGATATATAAATTCTTAATCACTTGACTGAAGGAAACCTTTTCAGTAATAGAGGTTTTAGACAGTCCTGTGTAACATACATATTTTTATTATTCTGCAGTTGTGTTCCACTCACACACATATCCACCAGATTGTGATACATGGAGAGGAAGTGTATTAAAACTTTTGGATCTCTTAGGGAAGAATTTAATCTCTTCCAAAAAGATTGCTTCACCTATTTACAAGCAAGACATTTTGCACTTAAATTTAAGTGTGTCTTTGGCTGGAACTGGTCCCTCGGGAGCCTAGAAAACTGGCTGCTCTTAGTAAAGAATGGTCAAATGTCAGATTCTACAGTATATCAAACTCTTAGCTCCCTGAACCATCCTCTTAACCTGGAAAAGTTATCTTCTAAATGGGCCTTAATGATTCAAAAAGTAATGTTGACCCTGCCCTTATTCAATTTTCCATTTCTGAAGTTATGCGAACCACGCTCTCTTCCTAAGGGAGAATTACATATCAAATTACTCTTCATGACATATTACACACCAGACAAAGGTTTTAGGTATGGAAATCCTAATTTAAATAAATGTCCCAAGTGTTCGTTTCCCTCAGCAAATTTGGTGCATATGATCTGGGAATGTCCAAAGATAAGATCCCTCTGACGGAAACTAGAGTTCTGGCTTAAAACTACATTAGGAGTCTCTCCTCTGGTCTTATCACTACGATACATAGTGTTTCTATAGACTGACATAAACCAAGTACAGACTAATAGTAAAATAATCAATTTGTCCATACTTGCAACCAGGTATTTACTTTTCAAAAAATGGAAAGAAAAAGCGATACCTAGCATACCAGAGATTAAGAATTGTTTTTGTCTTTATAAGGAGGAGAATGTAAGGATTTTTTTCCTGAAATGGTCAGCATTCATTAAAACCCTTCCTCCTACAGAAGTAGATAATTTAATTTACCCTTTCAGGAATTCAAATCTTGTTCTTCTTGGTTCCTGGTAACATACCATTCTTAGACAAAAGATGAAGAAGGAAATAGGGAGAAAAAGGAAGGGGGAAAACCCTCCCCCTTTTTTTTTCTCCTTTCCCCTCCTTATCTCGCCTACTTAAATAGATACTCTCAGGTTCAGAAACTGTTAAAAACGGTGAAATTACATCAATATAATCAGAATTTTGTGATTTGCAGACAATTCATAACCCTAAAATGTCATTTATGTTGAATTTTATTTATTCTCTTATTGTACAGTAGTAGATTTTTGGCTAAATTGGCTTTGTAAACTTGAATGTGATTCTCTGTACAAACTTTATATGTCTTTGAATGGCGTGGATTTTGTATTTTAATTATTTTGCCGGTTATAAATAAATAAAATTAAAAAAGGAGAAGAAAAAATAAAGAAAAAAAAAAGGGAATTTTTTTTTAAAAAATTGCGTGTCCTATCTGAATAATGTACGTTTAATTTTGACTAGACAGTCCCTTTAACAACAATAGTTATACACAAAATAAGTTTATAGATGAGCCTTATAATTTCTAAAAGGCATTTATTACCTCTGGTAATAAAGAGTCTAAGCAGTAAGGGGGTTACCCTAAACTATTACATATAGAAACTTTTTATAAAATATTATTATTTATTATTCAAATAAAAATCTTAAAGTGCCATAAAATATGTTGAGATCTATGCATATCCTAAAAGGGCTTATTAAGTAAAAAAAAAAGGTTGCAATAAAAAAAAAAATGTTTAAAAATTGCTGGCAAATATTTTAAAATAATTTTCAAAAATAAGCAAAATGACTTACATAGCTATGCTGTCTGGAGTAGTCTGATTTCGCCCCCCTTATCAGTGTTTAGCATCAGAAACACAGGCATTGTATTTCACAGCAGCTTATTTGTTCTAGGCATGCTCAAGCAGATAATCACTGTGTGCTTCTGCATTCCACAAAAGCAATGGTAGATATAGATGCAGCCATAGAAGGAAATGTGTGGGGGGAGTTAGAGCTGTACAATTCGTAATTTAAAAGAAAGGTTTTATGGCGAGGCACTGCAGTATAAATTTGCAGGTAAAGTAATTAAAGTACATATTATTATATTTTGTCTCTATCCCAACTTGTTTTATGTCCCTTTAAAGTAAATATCAACCTGGGTCATAAAACATATACAATTTCATCCATAAACCTTCATAATATTAAACTTAATTAAAAAAGGTGATTAATTCAAATTAACAGATCAGTTTAATGTCCTTGGTAACAAGCCAGTCCCAAAATACTTCACTTGAAAACAGTGCTACTTTTCTTAAAAATATTTTTTTGGCAACTATTGTGTTAGCAACTTGATATTTCGATGATTGGATAAAGTTATTTAAGTCAATCATTACTCTGAGTGCAAATTCCGGTATTGGAAATGCCTGTTCATTTAAAAGAGTAAAATACCTCTTGATCTGCTAAAATAACTCTTGTATTCATGTCCTTTGATCCTCTTCCTCACTGTCCAATAAGAGGTTGACCTTTGCAAAGCTGATCACGTGACATCTGCAGGACCGATAGGACAGACTTCAAATGAATCTCTCTTTAGAGATTGCTAAAATCCCTCTGATGCCTGCTTCAGGGGTCTTGCTGTAACCAACAAATATACAAACCGATATTCCCCCCAGACGTCTAGTGATTGGGTTGCCCACCACAGAATCTAGGAGGCTTTGTGAAAGTCAATCACTTTCCAAACAGTGAGAAGGAGGATGAATGGCCACAAATCTGTTTTACCATGGACTTGTAAAATCAATTTGTGACCTAATATTTGCATTGTCCAGTGATAGTGCTGTATCATCCCGATCTAGCTTTAGCATGGCACTTGTAGTTTGGGCCTTAGTCAAAAATATTCTTCAGTCAGAATCCCACTGGTGTAAGTCTTTTGGGGTCTTCAAATATAAAGGTAACAAAAATAAGGTACCTTATTGATAATTGATTAAAGGAAAGTTCCCCAGTATATAATTTTGAGCTTTAATTTTAAATTTTAGGGCTCCATTTATCAAGATAATGTACTCAGCTTTGGTGCGTCTTCAGTGCAGACTCTCATGAGTAAGCCTGAAGCTGATAGATAAGAAGCAGTGATTATTAAACCACTGCTTCCTAATCTGTACCCCATCTCTTAGCTGGCAGATTAAATATACCCTGGACACGTTTGCCTGGGGTGATTGATAGCCCCTGCTTGCATCCACTTGTGCAATTTTAAATGCGGTTAGCGTAGTGCTGCCTACTGGAATTGATGCCAGCAGACAGGTTCATGGAAGTGAACCTTGTCCATCCGTCTATTGTTAAAGGGACCCTTAAAATGTCTTCACTTAGGAACAAGTCCATGAAAACTATAGACACTCATTTCATAAAAAATTAGACCTACATGTAAAAACATATACAGCATATTGCTTGTATAACACACATACATACTGTACATGCCATTGATTTTAATAAATTCAATTCAAATTACTACAGATGACATGTTACTTTATACTCAACCTCACAAAATCAGTATCTTTCTTGGTGTTACAAGTCATTGGTTAAAAACATTAACAAACACTTGTGCTTGTGGTAAAATCAACTTATCGCATACTTATAATAGGAAGAATTAATTAGTGCCCTAGGCCCATTTAGCTTGCAATTAAAATTTTAACTATTTTGGATGTCAATTATTACTCTGAATGGTAACAGTCCCAACCAGTCCTAAAGTCTATCCAACCCTACTGTAAGCCCTTAAGTGCACAACTTTTAGCACATTACCCCTATATGTCATGCCACTGCGCTGTTCCTGTCGCCGCAGCCTCTGTCCATTGCCATGGACACTGCAGTGGTGATGTCATAATCTGCACGCCCCTCTTCTGATGCCGGTTCTGGATCCCTCCTGTGGCACGAATCCTGCCATATGTAAATACCTTAGTTGCTCTCCCCTGTGCCCAAGTATAGGTGTTACAGTGTGTGCTCCTGGGTGCTGTGTTGCTTACTATCACTGAACTGCCTTATCGTTTCTGACCTCTCTGCTTGCTTAACCCCTAAAGTACTGGATTGTTATATTGTTACTGAACGCTGTCTGACCACTCTGCTTGCTTAACCCCTAAAGTACTGGATTGCTATATCACTGCCTTATCGTTACTGAACTCTGCTTGTCTGACCTCTCTGCTTGCTTAACCCCTAAAGTACTGGATTGCTATATCATAACTGAACTAAGCTTGTCTTACCACACTGCTTGTTTAACTCCTAAAGTGCTGGAATGCTATAACGTTACTGATCTCTGCTTGTCTGACCTCTCTGCTTGCTTAACCCTAAAGTAATGGATCACCTTACCATTGCTGAACTCTGCCTGTTTGACCATTCTATTGGTTTACCCCTGAACTGTTATACTGCTGGATTTCCTTTTCTTGCTGACACCTGCCTGTCCCTGGTCATTCTATTGGTTTACCCCTGAACTGCTAATCTGCTGGATTGCCTTCCTGTTACCAGACTCTGTTTGTCTTGACCCTTCTCTACCTTCATCCTATTTCTGTGAAGGAGTACCCTGCCTACTGTGAGTATTGCTTACCTCATTTCATAAACTCACTTTGCTCTGGGATATTTCCTATTATTCCACTTGACGCCGGGATAAGAAGACTACTGGCAAGTTTGGTCTGATAGAGGAATAACCCACAACCATTACACTATATGGGTGTCTTCTTTTTTACATCTTAGGTTGAAGTGCATTAGGAGTTGATAGTGGAAGTTTTTTTTTTTTCATCAAGGGTTGAAGCAGTTTATGGCCTAGATTTGGAGTTTGGCAGTAGAAGGGCTGTTAACGTTCCGCAGGTTTTTTTCTGGCCGCACCATAAATTTAACTCTGGTATCGAGAGTTCAAACAAATGCTGCGTTAGGCTCCAAAAAAGGAGCGTAGAGCATTTTTACCGCAAATGCAACTCTCGATACCAGAGTTGCTTACGGACGCGGCCAGCCTCAAAAACGTGCTCGTGCACGATTCTCCCATAGGAAACAATGGGGCTGTTTGAGCTGAAAAAAAACCTAACACCTGCAAAAAAGCAGCGTTCAGCTCCTAACGCAGCCCCATTGTTTCCTATGGGGAAACACTTCCTACGTCTGTATCTAACACTCTAACATGTACCCCGAGTCTAAACACCCCTAACCTTACACTTATTAACCCCTATTCTGCTGCCCCCGCTATCGCTGACCCCTGCATATTTTTTTTAACCCCTAATCTGCCGCTCCGTAAACCGCCGCAACCTACGTTATCCCTATGTACCCCTAATCTGCTGCCCTAACATCGCCGACCCCTATATTATATTTATTAACCCCTAATCTGCCCCCCTCAACGTCGCTGACACCTGCCTACACTTATTAACCCCTAATCTGCCGAGCGGACCTGAGCGCTACTATAATAAAGTTATTAACCCCTAATCCGCCTCACTAACCCTATCATAAATAGTATTAACCCCTAATCTGCCCTCCCTAACATCGCCGACACCTACCTTCAATTATTAACCCCTAATCTGCCGAGCGGACCTCACCGCTATTCTAATAAATGTATTAACCCCTAAAGCTAAGTCTAACCCTAACACTAACACCCCCCTAACTTAAATATAATTTACATCTAACGAAATAAATTAATTCTTATTAAATAACTTATTCCTATTTAAAGCTAAATACTTACCTGTAAAATAAATCCTAATATAGCTACAATATAAATTATAATTATATTATAGCTATTTTAGGATTAATATTTATTTTACAGGCAACTTTGTAATTATTTTAACCAGGTACAATAGCTATTAAATAGTTAAGAACTATTTAATAGTTACCTAGTTAAAATAATAACAAATTTACCTGTAAAATAAATCCTAACCTAAGATATAATTAAACCTAACACTACCCTATCAATAAATTAATTAAACTACCTACAATTACCTACAATTAACCTAACACCACACTATCAATAAATTAATTAAATACAATTCCTACAAATAAATACAATTAAATAAACTAGCTAAAGTACAAAAAATAAAAAAGAACTAAGTTACAAAAAATAAAAAAATATTTACAAACATAAGAAAAATATTACAACAATTTTAAACTAATTACACCTACTCTAAGCCCCCTAATAAAATAACAAAGCCCCCCAAAATAAAAAATTCCCTACCCTATTCTAAATTAAAAAAGTTAAAAGCTCTTTTACCTTACCAGCCCTGAACAGGGCCCTTTGCGGGGCATGCCCCAAGAATTTCAGCTCTTTTGTCTGTAAAAGAATACAATACCCCCCCCCAACATTACAACCCACCACCCACATACCCCTAATCTAACCCAAACCCCCCTTAAATAAACCTAACACTAAGCCCCTGAAGATCTTCCTACCTTGTCTTCACCATCCAGGTTCACCGATCCGTCCTGAAGAGCTCCTCCGATGTCCTGATCCAAGCCCAAGCGGGGGGCTGAAGAGGTCCATGATCCGGTCAAAGTCTTCATCCAAGCGGGGCAGAAGAGGATCTTCCATCCGATTGAAGTCATCATCCAGGCGGCATCTTCTATGGTCTTCCATCCGGAGCGAAGCGGCAGGATCCTGAAGACCTCCAGCGCGGAACATCCATCCGGCCCGACGACTGAACGACGAATGACTGTTCCTTTAAGGGACGTCATCCAAGATGGCGTCCCTCGAATTCCGATTGGCTGATAGGATTCTATCAGCCAATCGGAATTAAGGTAGAAATTTTCTGATTGGCTGATGGAATCAGCCAATCAGAATCAAGTTCAATCCGATTGGCTGATCCAATCAGCCAATCAGATTGAGCTCGCATTCTATTGGCTGTTCCGATCAGCCAATCGGATTAAACTTGATTCTGATTGGCTGATTCCATCAGCCAATCAGAATATTCCTACCTTAATTCCGATTGGCTGATAGAATCCTATCAGCCAATCGGAATTCGAGGGACGCCATCTTGGATGACGTCATTTAAAGGAACCGTCATTCGTCGTTCAGTCGTCGGCCAGGATGGATGTTCCGCGGTGGAGGTCTTCAGGATGCTGCCGCTTCGCTCCGGATGGATGCCGCTTGGATGAAGACTTCAATCGGATGGAAGAACTCTTCTGCCCCACTTGGATGAAGACTTCAGCTGGATCATGGACCTCTTCAGCCCCCCGCTTGGGCTTGGATCAGGACATCGGAGGAGCTCTTCTGGACCGATCGGTGAACCTGGTATGGTGAAGACAAGGTAGGAAGATCTTCAGGGGCTTAGTGTTAGGTTTATTTAAGGGGGGTTTGGGTTAGATTAGGGGTATGTGGGTGGTGGGTTGTAATGTTGGGGGGGGTATTGTATGTTTTTTTTTACAGGCAAAAGAGCTGATTTTCTTGGGGCATGCCCCGCAAAGGGCCCTGTTCAGGGCTGGTAAGGTAAAAGAGCTTTTAAATGTATTAATTTAGAATAGGGTAGGGCATTTTTTTATTTTGGGGGTCTTTGTTATTTTATTAGGGGGCTTAGAGTAGGTGTAATTAGTTGTAATATTTTTCTTATGTTTGTAAATATTTTTTTATTTTTTGTAACTTAGTTCTTTTTTATTTTTTGTACTTTAGTTAGTTTATGTAATTGTAGTTATTTGTAGGAATTGTATTTAATTTATTTATTGATAGTGTAGTGTTAGGTTAATTGTAGGTAATTGTAGGTAGTTTATTTAATTAATTTATTGATAGGGTAGTGTTAGGTTTAATTATATCTTAGGTTAGGATTTATTTTACAGGTAAATTTGTTATTATTTTAACTAGGTAACTATTAAATAGTTCTTAACTATTTAATAGCTATTGTACCTGGTTAAAATAATTATAAAGTTGCCTGTAAAATAAATATTAATCCTAAAATAGCTATAATATAATTATAATTTATATTGTAGCTATATTAGGATTTATTTTACAGGTAAGTATTTAGCTTTAAATAGGAATAAGTTATTTAATAAGAGTTAATTTATTTCGTTAGATGTAAATTATATTTAAGTTAGGGGGGTGTTAGTGTTAGGGTTAAACTTAGCTTTAGGGGTTAATACATTTATTAGAATAGCGGTGAGGTCCGCTTGGCAGATTAGGGGTTAATAATTGAAGGTAGGTGTCGGCGATGTTAGGGAGGGCAGATTAGGGGTTAATACTATTTATGATAGGGTTAGTGAGGCGGATTAGGGATTAATAACTTTATTATAGTAGCGGTGCGGTCTGCTCGGCAGATTAGGGGTTAATAAGTGTAGGCAGGTGTCGGCGACGTTGAGGGGGGCAGATTAGGGGTTAATAAATATAATATAGTGGTCGGCGATGTTAGGGCAGCAGATTAGGGGTACATAGGGATAACGTAGGTGGCGGCGCTTTGCGGTCGGAAGATTAGGGGTTAATTATTTTAAGTAGCTGGCGGCGACGTTGTGGGGGGCAGGTTAGGGGTTAATAAATGTAATACAGGGGTCGGCGGGGTTAGGGGCAGCAGATTAGGGGTACATAAGTATAACGTAGGTGGCGGTCGGCAGATTAGGGGTTAAAAAAATTTAATCGAGTGTTGGCGATGTGGGGGGACCTCGGTTTAGGGGTACATAGGTAGTTTATGGGTGTTAGTGTACTTTAGGGTACAGTAGTTAAGAGCTTTATGAACCGGCGTTAGCCCAGAAAGCTCTTAACTCCTGCTATTTTCAGGCGGCTGGAGTTTTGTCGTTAGAGCTCTAACGCTCACTTCAGAAACGACTCTAAATACCGGCGTTAGGAAGATCCCATTGAAAAGATAGGATACGCAATTGGCGTAGGGGGATCTGCGGTATGGAAAAGTCGCGGCTGAAAAGTGAGCGTTAGACCCTTTAATCACTGACTCCAAATACCAGCGGGCGGCCAAAACCAGCGTTAGGAGCCTCTAACGCTGGTTTTCACGGCTACCGCCGAACTCTAAATCTAGGCCTTTGTGATTAATAGCAGGGTAACATTGGGCATGTGGTAGTTTGAAGTTAATAGCAGTTATATACTATTTTGAAAACTAAAATGGTAGAGTTTAACAATACTTTTCTCGAAGGAAGCTGCTATGTGCCCTAGTCTCCCCTAGAACTGAAAACTGAATAGCAGATTATAATTAAGAAGAAGCAGTGGAAATTATGAGACACTATATGCCCAAAGTAGCTTATTGTATGATTTCTATTGAATGTGAGTATGGGGAGTGTACTATATTAATAATGCAGCCTGGTACATAAACTATTGAAAGACAAGTAAGTGCACAAAATGCACTGTTCCTTTCACAGATACACAGTACAGATTATAAATCTTTTTGAACATATATAGAATAATACATAAAACAACAAAAAACATACATTTAATTGTCTACCATATTTATGTCACAATATCCAATATTTTCATATAAATCATCAATCTTACTAAATTAAACATTTAAATAAATTAGATGAAACTTAGGGGTTTGAATAGGTTATATTATATTGTATAGATTGAGGCAGTTGTGCAAGTCTGTTTGCCATGTAGCGGTCATATTAGGATAAGAATCTACTTTACCATGTTGTGACTGAGATTATTTCATATTAACTAATCTGATACATTATGTATCCACATTGACTGTGTGGGAACATTTCTAATTTTCCAGTTTTATTTGCTAACAGGGTCTTAACTCCATTTATCATTATCTGAAATAACTTACAATAACCAAATCCCTTTTTAATTGAAAATGTATATTAGAACAAAGCAATGAGTATGTATTAGGGAATACTTACTTCTAGATTATGGCTCCTTAATTGTGAAGTCCCTTTTTAAGTTTCATTTGAATGTGTTAAATCAATATGCGCTTAAAAAGTATTTTACACAGCCCATCAGCATCTTTATGCATCAATCTAGTTTTTAATCTGTTCTCAGTAATGTCTCAAATCAATTATCTCTTCAATCCTAACTCTGAACTGATCCAACTGTGTCTAGCCTCAATTCTGAAAAACTAAAAATTTATATTAATCATAATAAGGGTTATCTCTCATGCTAAGGGACAATTCTCTAAACCTCATCAGATCACATGTGTTTTTTCACGCAGACCTTCGCAATGGCTTCTGTGGTGGAATTATTGTAAAAAGGGGGCAGTCCCTGCAAGTGGCGAGATGGATCCTATATAAAGCAACGGGGCTCACATGAAAGGGACATTTCTATCCATAGAGCAAAGTTAGCAGGGAAAAGGGGGGCACTTAAAAAAATAAATCCTGCAGCCAATACAAATCACATTACCCTGCTTTCTGCATTTTGCATCTTACAATTCATTCTATTTTCATATGCATGTGTTTTTCAATTAGGGTATTAAGTATCTGAGTGTTTTGAGAAAAGTTTGACACCTTCTAACTGGTGAGAAAAAACTGTTTGATCTGCAATTCAAAAATCTCTACCGAATTATGCTGGGATTTGAGAGACAATTTCATATATGCCTCTGGAACTCCCATGTTCAGCCTATTTTTTTGCAAAAACAATTACGTTTTGTATTTTGTACTTATAAGTATAAATTTCTTTATTTTTTTTTTGCACATCCAATGTAATTAAATTACAGTTTACACTGTGCATATTTAAAATGATTTATTCTTGTGAAATTTTCATACATAGTTTATATTTTTGATAAACTACAATTTTTGGTGAAAAATATTGTTTAAATTTTTGATGCACCTTAATTTTTTCCTGTGTGTTTTTATGCAAATGGTTCAATTATTCATTTTGTATAATTTTTAAATTAGAATTTTGTTGTGCACTTTTGTAATGTATGCATGGTTCCTACACCAAAAATGCAGTATACGCATACAAGGCAACCTCATTTTAGGGTAAAAATTGAATTCCTTCAGGGAAATAGGCTGGTGAGCATTAGTTTAGAATCTCCATAGCCTAGAGAGCTTAAAGGGACACTGAACCCAAATGTTTTCTTTAATGATTCAGATAGAACATGTCATTTTAAGCAATTTTCTAATTTACTCCTATTATCAATTTTGCTTCATTCTCTTGCTATCTTTATTTGAAAAATAAGGCATCTAAGCTTTTTTCTTCAGTTCAGAACTCTGGACAGCACTTGTTTTATTGGTGGATGAATTTATCCACCAATCAGCAAGAACAACCCGGGTTGTTCACCAAAAATGGGCCGGCATTTAAACTTACATTCTTGCATTTCAAATAAAGATACCAAAAGAATGAAGAAAATTTGATAACAGGAGTAAATTAGAAAGTTGCTTAAAATTTCCTGCTCTATCTGAATCACAATAGAAAAAAAATTGTGTTTAGTGTCCCTTTAAGAGAATCAGCCACATAGTCTGTATGAAAACTTATTGCACTAAATATCTTTCAAGGTTGCAGTGTGCAAAACATAAGGAAAAGAAGCCTTAGCTATTCTGGGAAAAAGTAAATACAAAGCAAAGAAAAGAACAGTTTTAATTTCTGCTAATATGTTTAACATTTTGAGTCATTTTATAATTGTCTTTTTTGTTTACTGACCAAACACTGTATAGCAATTATTATTGTGATAATTTTATGTGATATGAAAATATGTTTCATTATTTAAAATTGTGGGTTCCATTTATTATTGTGCGGACAGACAGGTTTCCAATTAGCATTGTGCTGCTCATATATATCATTGCTCTCGCGTGGCTGTCAATCACCCTGGTCGAACTAGTCAGGGTGATTTTTAACCACCAGCTGGCTGAGAGGTTAAGAAACAATGGCCTGATGACCGCTGCTTTTTAACTTTCATCTCCACCAAAAAAGCTCCAAAGTCACATCCACAAGTTGATAAATGGAGCCCTGTGTTTTAACCATTATTTTAAAAGTTTTTATTTAACCAGAAAATTATCATATTTATTAATTCTGCATTAATAGTAAAGTTAACTGAATATATGGAATACTGCTGTCAAATTGAACACGTGAAAGTTATGGAGTTGTATCCATCAAAAATGCTTAAAAAGCAAGGGATATGTGGGTTTTTGTCTTTGAATTTGGAATCCTTGCAAGGCACTTTGTACAGGATGCCTTATGGATTTATGTCAGCTAGCTAGATTATTTAGCTGAACTTCTGTTTTCAATATTTATGCACAGCTGTTAACACAATATGATCACAATATCTGTAAATCACATTCTTAATTCCACATCTAATATTATTGGTGTAAAACTAATGTACTATTGACCACACTATTATAACTGAACCTCAGTGGTATCTGGCTAAAAAAATTCAAAGTAAATATTGAGATTCTTTGCCTTTATTGCAATTATAATTTACTTATTTTCACTGGATTTCTTTATAATCTGTTATTTATGAAATATGACTGCCAATGCCTAATGTTCTTAAACAGCACGCCCATGAAGCTAAGTGTTATCAGTGGAGTAGCACTCATATAAGTGACTATGAATATTAATGAAATATTTTAATAAACACTCTAATGTGTTAAATAATTGGACCTGGAAAACTTCCATAATCTTTTGCAATTTAAAATAGTGTGTTATTAGTAAATTATGTAAAATAAGCAACACTGCTGCTTTCAAGTGGCTTATTACAGTGAAAAAATAAATTAAATGCAGAATTCATGAAGTCGAAGAAACATTACAGAATGCACTAAGTTTAAAAAAACAATCTGAAGACTCATTTACTTGTCACTCTTGATTTGCAAAGTGATCTCTATTCATTTACATTATATTGCCAAAGGGTTAATATGGGGCAATAATTTGGATCTGACTCAACTTTACCAAAAAGGTATAGATTAGGACAGTGAAGCAAAACTAAGTAGTTGTGTCATGAACAAATAAGGCACCTATTGATTCAATTACAGATAACCTCCAATAGCCCTACAAATACCAGATTGTTTGGTTGAGAGATGATTATAGTATTTATTAAATAATTCTATGTGACCTTTATTTTTTTGTTTAAGTAAAAGTGTACAACAAGCAAACAAAGATTTAAAAAAAAAAAAAAATACATACATAAAAATATATGCAACAATTAAGTTATAAAGAAAAATGTCTGCTTTTTAGCTTCTGGTAAAGCTATTTTGTAAGTAAGTTCAATGAAAGAAGCATTAAACATACATTTAAAGAACCCATAAAGGGCCAGATTACAAGTGGCGTGGCACTTAGCAATTTTGCTTGAGCGATAATACCACCAAAGTAAAGATTTTGCGTCCGTGGATTAGCATGTGTATTACAAGTAAAAAGTAAAACTTTTGAGCTCAAGCAAAGCTCAAGGCTAAGTTTTTCTTCCTATACTCTTAAAGGACCACTAAACCCAAAATATTTATTTCATGATTCAGATAGAGAATAGAAATTTAAACAACATTACAATTTACTTCCATTATTTATTTGGCTTCGTTTCTAAAATATCCTTAGTTGAAGAAAAAGTAATGCACATGGTGAGCCAATCACACGAGGCTTCTATGTGCAGCAACCAATCAGCAGCTAGTGAGCATATCTAGATATGCTTTTCATCAAAGAATATCAAGAGAATAAAACAAATTAGATAATATAAGTAAATTAGAAAGATGTTTAAAATTGCATTCTCTTTCTAAATCATAAAAGAAAAAATGTGGGTGGCATGACCCTTTAAATGTAGAGCTCAGAAGAAAAAAAACTAACATTTATCGATCTCGCACTAATCTGACAGGAATTATTAATATTTCACATTCCAGGAAAATGTTATTTTTTATTTCATATAGATATTTCTATATATTCCTATAGATTTATAGGTATTGATATATATTTACATTAACATTTTCAAATATATGTTTCTAAATATATATTTAATAATAAAAAAAAATTCCATGTGAAGAACATTGGAATGTAAAATATGCATAACACACTTTGAGATTGCATGCTTTAGGTCTTAAGCGGTGTCGGGTTAGAGCACATGCAGAAGTAGTTATCTTAAGGTATGTTATGCAAATATAAAATAGTGTATGAAGTGTGTTCCTGTCGGTTTTGCACACATATCTAAAAAACATGTAACCGCCTGCAAGAAAAACAAAACAAAACATGTAACCGCCCGCACAAAGTATAGCAAAAAAAAAAACCTAACCTCCCACCTAAACCGCCAACCCCCACATCTCCAAACAATAAAGTAATTAACCCATAATTCGCAAATAACATAATTAAAATATTAACCCATAAACCTCCAACTCCACACATCGCAATAAACCTAATTAATCTATTAACCCCTAAACCGCAAAACCCCCACATCACAATAAACCAATTTAACCTATTAACTCTTAAACCGCCAATTTCCCTCATCACAAGAATCCTAATTAACCTATTAACCCCTAAACACAAATAACTCATTTAATTACTAAGCCCCCTAACCTAACACCCCCTAAATTAACCCCAATTACTACTAAATTACAATTCAAATAAAAAATCCTAACATTAAATTACAAAAAATAAAAAAAAGTCTAACATTACAGAAAAAAATAATAAAATTCTTAAAAAAAAAAAAATCTAATCCCTATGAAAATAAAAACATCCCCTAATCTAGACTAAACTACCAATAGCCCTTAAAAGGGCCTTTTGTAGGGCATTGTCCTAAGCTAAACAGCTCTTTTACGTTTAAAAAAATTACTAAGTCCCACTAACAGTAAAAAAAAAACCCAACCCACCACACCACCCCAAAATAAAAAAAAACTAACACTAAAAAAAAAACTAAATTACCCATTGCCTCTAAAGGGGCATTTGAATGGGCATTGCCCTTAAAATGGCATTCAGCTCCTTTACTGCCCTTAAAAGGACAATGAGCTCTTTTTTAAAGCCCCAAAAAACCCTATTCTTAAAAAAATAAAAAATAAATCCTAAAACTAAGCCCCAAATAGGTACTCACCATTCCTGAAGTCCTGTGGAAAAGGTCTTCTTCCAGGTGGCTCCATCATCTTCTATCTTCATCCGGAGCAAAGACGGTGCAGAGCTGGCTTCCCTGATGCACGGATCCTCAACGGCGGTGGTCCTTGGCGGTGGTGGTCCTCAGCGGCATGGAGGCTCCTCTTCATGCGATCGTCAGTCGTAAACTAAAGATTGAATGCAATGTACCCCGTATTTATTGAAATCAGCCAATAGGATGAAAGCTACTGAAATATTATTGTACGACTGCATTCAATCTTCAGTGTACGACAGACATCGGATGGAGAGGAGCATCCCCGCCGCAGAGGAGCACCACAGCCACCAAGGATCACCGCTGAGAATCTAAGCATCAGGGATGACAGCTCCACACCTCCGCTCCACACCATCTTAGTTCCGGATAAAGATAGATCATGGAGCCACCTGAAAGAAGACCTTCTACACCGGACTTCAGGAACGGTGAGTACCTATTTGGAGCTTAGCCTTTTTTTTATTTTTTGGGGTGGCTTTTTTTAGATTAGGGTTTTTTGGTTTTAGTTTTTTTTATTTTGGGAGTTTGGTGGGTGGAAGGTTTTACTGTTAGGGGTAATTGGTCATTTTTGTAAGTGATAGAGCTGTTTAACTTAGGACAATGCCCTACAAAAGGCCCTTTTAAGGGCTATTTGTAGTTTAGTATTAGATTAGGGGGTGTTTTTATTTAGGGGGGCTTTTTATTTTTATAGGGGTATTAGTTTAGGTTTATTTTTTTCTGTAATTTTACTTTTTTTTTATTTTTTGTAACTTTAGCTTGGGGTTTTGTATTTTTTAACACACCTTAACGTAAGTAATTCTGCATGTGTTCAAACCCGACACCACTTTAGACCTAAAGCGTGCAAACCCGAAGAACATTATGCATATTTTACATTCCAATGTTCTTCGCATGGAATTATAAACAGTATATATATTAAAAAAAACTCTATGCAAAAAATATAGATATGTATATATAAATAAAAATAACATGGGAGATTAAGCTATCTGAATAGTGCCTAAATTTTCAGCAGGCACGATCAGCACTTAAGGGTGCCATTTGGTATATCACAATTTGAGTGTCAATGATATGACACCATTGCAGTGTAATCTTCCTTTGATGTTTTTTTTAGATTTCTACACACTCATTGCCTATTGAGGATTTGAAAAGTCAGCGGCCGCAAGATTTGAATGTGAATTGATTTAGAGCTTAGTTCCCTTTTCTATCTGAGCTACTATCCATATATGGACTATATGGACAATAGTAAAATAATAATATATTTCTTAATTCATATATCATACATTGTTTTTGTGCATTTTGCTTTAACAATTGTTTTACATGTGTAATACCAGCATTTATTGTGAGACGTGTCAAACCCAGTAGTTACTATTATGCATTAGTGACATATTCAAATTGATATTGTTTTTAATTGTTTGAATATCAGTTTTATGTAGTTTTAAAGTTATATCCCACCTAAGGGGTTATTATTATTATTATTATCGTTTATTTGTAAAGCGCCAACAGATTCCGCAGCGCTATAAACAAAGGGGAGTACAACAAAACAATTAAAGGGATCAGATGGGTAGAGGGCCCTGCCAAGAGTTGCACTGTTGTAATCCACTCTTCAGAAGGTGATCTACAAACAGCTGGACTCTTAGGCTTACATGCTAAGGGGGTTCAGGGGATAGCAATGGAGGAGTGGAACTGGTATAAAGTGAGGTTAGCATAGGTTGTATGCATCCTTGAACAGTAGAGTCTTTAGGGAGCGCTTGAAGCTTTCAAAACTAGGGGAGGCAGAGAGTTCCACAAGATGGGAGCCAGTCTGGAGAAGTCCTGTAAACGGGAGTGCGATGAGGTAACCAGAGACGAGGAGAGTAGGAGGTCATGAGCAGAGGAAGGGGACGGGAGGGAGAGTATCTGGAGACAAGGTCTGAGATATAGGGGGGGGGCAGTGCAGTTGAGGGCTTTGTATGTCAGAGTGAGAATTTTGTGTTTGATCCTAGAGGCAAGAGGAAGCCAGTGAAGGGATTGGCAGAGAGGAGCAGCAGATGAAGAGCAACGTGTAAGGAAGATGAGTCTGGCAGAGGCATTCATTATGGATTGTAAGGGAGCTAGGCGGCAGGTGGGGTGACCAGAGAGAACAGAGTTGCAGTAATCAAGGCAGGAAAGAATGAGAGAGTGGATTAAAATCTTAGTTGTACCTTGTGTAAGGAAGTGTCTAATTTTGGAGATGTCTTTAAGGTGGAAGCGGCAGGCTTTAGCCAAGGACTGAATGTGAGGAGTGAAGGAAAAGTGACCCCGAGACATCGGGCATGCGGGGTAGGGGTAATGATGGAGTTGTCGACAGTTATAGAGCTATTGGGGGTGGAGATTTTGGAAGAAGGGGGGAAAATGAGGAGCTCAGTTTTGGAGAGATTTAGCTTGAGGTAGTGGGAGGACATCCAGGAAGAGATGTGAGAAAGACATTTAGTGACACGGGTTAGCAAGGAAGGAGATAGGTCTGGTGCAGAGAAGTAGATTTGGGTGTCATCGGCATACAAATGATATTGGAAACCATGGGACTTAATTAGGGAGCCTAGTGATGACGTATAGATTGAGAAGAGAAGGGGACCGAGGACAGAGCCTTGGGGTACTCCGACAGAAAGTGGTGACGGGGCAGAGGAGGCCCCAGAGAAGGCTACACTGAAGGTACGGTTTGATAGGTAGGAAGAGAGCCACGAAAGGGCTGTGTCACAGATGCCGAAGGATTGGAGGGTTTGGAGCAAAAGAGGGTGGTCGACAGTGTCAAAGGTTGCAGACAGATCAAGGAGGATAAGCAGAGATAACTGGCCTTTTGATTTTGATGTAAGTAGGTCGTTGGTGACCTTAACAATAGCTGTCTCTGTGGAGTGATAGGGACGAAATCCAGATTGCAGTGGGTCAAGAAGGGAGTTAAACGTAAGGAAATGGGATAGGCGTGCATATACTAGTTTTTAGAGAAGCTTTGAAGCAAGAGGGAGGAGGGAAATAGGGCGGTAGTTGGATAGGGAGGTAGGATCAAGGGAAGGTTTTTTGAGGATAGGTGTGACCAGTGCATGTTTCATTGATGAGGGAAATGTACCAGTGCTGAGGGAGAGGTTGAAAATGTGTGTTAGTATAGGGGTAAGGGTAGCAGAGAGGGAGGGGAGTAGCTGTGAGGGGATAGGGTCAAGGGGACAGGTAGTGAGGTGAGAGCGCAGTATAAGTGCCGAAACTCCTTCCTCAGTAACAGGGGAGAATGAACTAAGTTTCAGGTTATGAGGGTTGTGGTTGAGTGAAAGTATTTGAGGGGGAGAGAGAATGGAATTATGTTGAGAGCTGATTTCATGTCTGATGGAGTGAATTTTGTTAATGAAGTGACTGGCAAAGTCTTGAGCTGACTCTTGTGATTTTAGTCATTTAGTGAAAATGTTAAGCATAACGTAGTATCGCAATAATGCCACTCTTGAAAAAGTTTACATAGAGGAAACTAAACGTGTAGAGGAAGGAAAAGTACAAGCAGTTACAGGTGCAGACGACAAAGGGGTTTGTCTAGTTTGAATTCTGGTAGTCCGGTGATGGATCCAGAGAATGATAACTTACTGACTACAGTTATCTTGTCATATGTTATTGCGGAATTATATGCACATATTGTATAAATGTTTTAACCGTATTTGTTTGATTAAAGTGTTTTGCTACCTTGAAGTGGGGTTGTGCCTCTTTCTTCTGTTTTACCTAGATTTTTTCAACAAGAGAATGTAAACAGCAGGCCTCTGAATATGGCAGCACCCTGCAGGAAGAGGAAACAGAGGATTACATTGAAAAGACCAAACTAGAATTGGTGTTTCATCTTGATTTGTGCTTTTATAGATTATCCTAAAAAGGTCTGGTAACATATGAATAGTGTGGGCATTAAGCACTATAAACAACAGTGCTCTTTTAAATGTGCCTTGTTTTTTAAAAATAGCATTTTATATTTTATTTATCTATTAGAATCTTACTTAAGATCATTGTTTAATTTCATTGTACATCAATTTGCCTTACAAACTGCTGTGATTCCCAGCTTTAAGTGAGTCATCTACAGCCATATTTGCGCTGCAAATAGTGTTGTGTATCTATTTTAGGATTGTTGTTTCTTCAGCAGCAGCAAAATGACAGAAAGCATGGAGGATGTAAAATTGGAAGAGGAGGATTTAAGCTATATTAATAAAAGGCAAAGAGCAGTGGATCTACTAAACATCTCACACATGATGTGAAAGAATGGCAGGATCTAATCATGTTGGATAATTTTGTGTTAGATGATATTATAACTAGGGGTTTAAGAATTAAAAATATTCTGGCATTTAACCTTGATGAAGTAGAATTCTCTACAGAATGGGAGAGTGCCTTGCATCAATGTTTAATTACTCCTATTTAGAGAGTTAAATTAGATATCAAATAATTGTCTATAAAACTATGCCCCTTAAAAGGAGAGGAGAAGTGGAAAAAGGTAAATAGTGATATTTTAACACGTGTGAATAAGCATGAGAAGGAATTGATAGCACTCAAAACATTGAAAGTAAAGAGGGACCAAGAAGATTATAAGAATGATAATGTGTACAATAAAAATATCAGTAATCATTTTAATGAAAAGAGAGGTGACTTGGAAAGTAAATCCAAAAGTAAAGAACAACCACTATTAAATATGCATGGTGTAAGAAAGAATGATTTGAATATACCTAAAAAAGGAAGAAAAGTAGAGAAATTGAATGGAGATAATGAGATTGTAGATAATAATACTAATTTTGGAAACAAACAGATAAGGAATACTAGTGAAGTGATATGAACAACTATGAAATTCCAACACAGAACCGTTACTGGTACAGGGGGAGTGGAAAAAGACATACATTTTAAAATTGACAGAAACAAAAATCTACTACTCATTTGAAGTTCAGACTAAGTTCTATTGCATTGTCTTGTTATCTCGCATTTGTTGATTATGCAAATCTACAGTGTTGACTGGTCCTTTAAGAAAGGTCCCTAACAAGAATATCATCAGCAAAAGGAAGGGAAGGAGGAGAGGAAACAGGGGGTAAAACGAACATGGGAACAAGAAGAGTAATAAGGGGAGTGAAACGAATTAGAAAGATCAAGAACAAGATTCAGACACTAAATATGAGCAAGAAAGATGTGTTTAATCTGTCTAAAATGATTTTAACTAATGAAGAGTATAAACTTTTAGGAAAAGAGTTAAAATATGCCCCCCCAGAGTTAGCCCAATAGCTTTGAGATAGTCATAGATTTTCAAAAATTCATTTGTAAATTAACCCTACAGAGTTATTTCCAGAAATATAATATTCCCATAAAAGAGAAAAATAAAACCATGATAACATTATATGAAAAGGATTATACGACTTTAGACATTTTAAATAGCCTAGAGGACGAGATTTATGTAAATACACCCCCATTGATATTAACCTATCAAAGAGGAGATATGTGACATGTAGATATATGATGTATAACACATACCCAAATTCGTCATAGAGTGGGGGTGACTAAGGCCGTTAGTCATTATCTGATTGGTCTGAATCAGACATATAGATGATATGTCTGATGGCACACCCTAGAGTTTGTCATGGAATGGGTGGATTGAAGACTGATAGCGGTTGCTGATTGGCATAGATTTGTCAGGAGGGGCGGACAGTATTTATTTAAATTGCTTAGCAAAAAATAGTATCACAATAATGTCACTCTTGAAAATGTTCCCATAGAGGCAAATGAAACATGTAAAGGAAGGAAAAGTACAAACAGTTACAGGTGCAGATGACTTAGGGGTCTGTCTAGTTTGAAATCTGGTAGTCTGGTGTTGGATCCAGTGAATGACAACTTCCTGACTGCAATTTTCTTGTCATATGTTATTGCAGAATTATATGCACATATTGTATAAATGTTTTTAACCGTATTCGTTTGATTAAAGTGTTTTGATAACTTGATTTGGGGATGCGCCTCTCTCTTCTGTTTTACCTAGATTTTTTCTACAAGAGAGTATAAACAACACGCCTCTGAATACGGCAGCAACCTGCAGGAAGTGGAAGCAGAGGATTACATTGACTGTTTGAAAACACCGCCCTAGAAATTGGTGTTTCGTCTTGAATTGTACTTTTATAAATTATCCTAAAAAGGACTGGAAACATATGAAAAGGGTGAATATTATGCACTATTAACAACAATATATATGCTCTTTTAAATGTGCCTTGTTTTAAAAAAATAGGATTTTATATTTTATATATCGATTAAAATATCACTTAAGATCATTGGTTAACTTCTTTGTACATCAATTTTCCTTACCAACTACTGGTGAGTCATCTAAAGTCATATTTGCTCTGTGAATAGTGTTGTGTATATAACAAAGATAATAATGTTTTTGTAAAAAATATTATTTAAATCACTGTAGATTATGTGTGACCAGAGAGGAAGTTCAGGATCCACCAGCAATCTCATAAAACAATACTGGATTTCAGCCCCAGAATTTAGCTCAGCTGTGTCTGTTTGTGGGAAAACACTGGCTTCTTTATTTTTGGAGACAACTACATAATATGTGAAGACTATTTGCAAGGGATATTTTTACTCCTTCAATATGTGGACAAAAACTGTATAAGGAATGTACGCAGTTGTGGATACAGAAATCAGACAAGGACAGGTCAAATCCAGTATGCAAATATGGTGTATTTGTAGGTATCAAAGGTATGACAAATGAGTTTATGAATTCTAGGCTGATGAAGTTGCCAATGACCCTGGAACCAGTTATTATAATCATTTGAACCCCTGCAAAGTAAGATTAAGGAATTTTTTAGCTGGATTGTGAAAACAAGATGTCCTTATGGAAAAGCCAGACTGTATAGGAATGGAGAAGATGACTAAAGGCAACTACAGGGTTGCAAAGGAAGACAGTAACACCACTTAGCCTAGCAAACACCATTACAACTGTTTATTCTGCTACTTCTATTTCAGGTGCTTATAATTTTTATTGTCAAGAAAGTCATGGTGTCAAGAGTTTTGGAGCATCTCTTGGAATAATTCACTTTTTTATAGTTTTGAAAATCTAAATTTGGAATTAGAATTGTAAAGTTACATCATTCCAGTCATTCTGAACTCAGCACCTTCTGAATTTCAAGATATAATATTTGATGAAGTGATCTCCATTGAAAAGATTAAGCAGCATTATTTCTCAGTCTCTTTATTAGAATACAATCAGAAAACACAGGATATTTGTATGCAGTATTAAAAAACAGAAACAAATTAGAAAAAAAAACAGCTTCTATAGGCTAAAGTGGCAAGTATTTAGTGTGACCTCCCCATACACTTGAGCAATAGCAGGTACCGGGCTAATTAATGTTATCACTAACACCTGTATTAGTCCTAAGATTTCATGTCAAAAGGACTGCTGAGAAAAAGGTCTATTAAACCAGGTTTGTGCAAGACATGCTTGAACATTACATAGACATGTGATATAAGTTTAATTCATTGGAAGCTTGCTTATAAGACCAATTTTCAATCACCTTATTCCATTCAAAATGCCAAAGATTACATATATTGCCAGACATAAATCATATTTTGCATCAGCAAGGCCAATCTCAAAGGGAAATCAGCAAACAAATTGGATACTCAAGATTTGGTATTCAAGCTGTTAAAAAGAAATTTGAAGAATGAGGACAGGCCAAGGACAAAAAAAAGGATGGAAGGCCAAGAAAACTTTCAAAATCTGATGAGAAGTTTCTCAGAGTTTCTTCTTTGAGAGACAAGAGGTCCAGCAAGGAACTGGCTCAGCATCTGGCAGCATCATGGGGATGCCAAGTTGACCCTTCTACAGTTCGAAGAAGCTTAATCAGGAAAGGTCTTTTGGAAGGGTAGCAGGCAAGAAGCCACTTTTTCAGAGGGGAACAGGTTGAAAGGAACATGCTAATGCTCACAAAGATTTATAATGAAGAAAAATGGAAAAGAGTATTATGGGGTGACAAAGCCAAGCTTGAGGTTTTTGTTTCCAATCTTCGACACTATGTGAGAGGAAGAGATAGAGAGGGATGGAAAAATGAGGGCTTAAGGCCTTCAGTGAAACATGGTGGAGGCTCTGTCCTGGTTTGAGGCTGTATTTCTACCAGGGGTGTTGGTGACAATGTCTGAATTGATTTGATCATGAATGCTGAAAAATACAGACAGGTTTTAATTCATCATGCCATTTCTTCTGTAAAATGGGAATTATTTTTCAGCATGATAACGATCCCAAGCACACTGCTAATGCAGTGAAATCATATTTGGAGAGAATAATATCTTATAAAACACTGACAGTAATGAACTGACTTACACAGAGTCCAGACCTAAATAGTATAGAGTCAGTTGGATCACCTGGACAGAGAAATAAATAAAATACAACCTAAACCTAAAGAAGAACTCTGGGAAGTGCTGAAAGATTAACAATCAATATCTGGAAACAAATGTAAAGTTATTAGGAAGACTGGTGTAACTATATAATATAATGAATGTCAACAGATTGCACGGCAACTCTAGTTTAAAATGAGTGACCTGAATGATCCCACATAAATACAATCACATTGCAAAGTTGGCATATATATACAATAATAATAATAAATACTATAAATACCAACCTAAGAAGTAATATATCAAGTTCCAACAATACATAATCAATAACATAAATGCCCAATAACTGTAATATTATTATGTATAAAGTAAACACTTACTATAGTGGATGTAAAATTATATACAAACTACAATATATATGGAAAAGTAAACGGAACTGAGACCTACTAAATTTATTTCATATTGGAATACATATCTCCAGTATCTTAATCCACCTTAAACTGCAATGCACTTACAATGCCTTAATCCATCTTAAATCACTAACCAGCGTGTTCTACCAACAACCAATAAGAGTATGAGTTCAACAATGATAGACTTTAACGTCCTCCTATCAGAAGATGACAAAGGCGGAATTTCCGGTCTACACTGGCTTTATATCGCCATACTATGGGTGGCCCACCTCCTTTGATGAAGCCCAGAGGGGCAAAACGCGTCAGTGAGTTCTACGAGAGCTAATAGGGGCTCTATTTAAGGGAAGGGATTTGTGGTTTCATTACTATATCGGAGCATAATAATGTTTATAAAATCAACCGCTTATACTTAACTTTGTCTGTGGCTAGTACTAAGATATGTTCCAAACCTATGACTGCTGTTAAAGACTCTGGCATATAATAAGTATACCTGTACCGGGGTTACTATTTCTTATAGGCGCAAGATAGAAGCGTTAATGATTCTTTATTAATCAAAAATATAACGTTCAATATCAATACCAGTTATTAGCAGTAAATATTGCAATTATCACTATCTAAGATAGCAGTACTGTGAGGAGAATTGCCTATTCATAACATCACTGTATAACAAGTGCTAGATTAGTGACGCTCTGCACGGCTATACAAACTCAGCTGAATAGTGAATGATTCGAGTACACGCAACAAAGTAACAAGATACTTTAAAAATAATTGCCAGCAATATTAACTATACCTGAACCACTATATCGAGCAAGGGTGCTCTAGATACACTAATGATATGTTAATGAACAGTATTCATTAAATGATCTGGTAGAATTTCACTATATTAGTAACTGAAATCTATTATACTACTGAATATTACCATCCGCGTCCCAGCAATGTTGTAGGTAACTCATCCTCATCACAATCTCTAAACATCTGTGTAATTTATATTCATATGACCTGAAATTTGGTATTTACCTTTGTTATATTACCTCAGAAGAGGCAACTATACTCGTGTATAAGCATAACACTGCACTAACATTACCCTGGTCTTGTATATAAAATTTGTATTAACGGAATAAGTCTGTTAACCTAATAATATGGGGATTAGCATACTATTACAGACACCAGTTGCTGTAAGCGTTTAAAGAGACATGTTTTCCCCTTGGAATTGAGTGGGCATCCTAACATCCTAGCATTACATTATATTTAATAACATTACTCTGACATTTTACAATTTTGGACAGAATGGAATTGCATGGATGATGCACCACTTTAACGCTATAGGGGTTATACGAGTTTAGAGAATTATTCTGATATTATATCAAAAATTAAGATATAACTTCATACTATACTCATCATTGCTCCACACATTAATTTAACCCTAATTATTATGGGAGGTTATTTAAACACAAAGGCCCATTTGGTTGCTATATTCTAGGGTTACCTTTATTCCACTTCTCCTTCAATGTTTTTATTTAGATTCTTACTCAATTTTATTGTTTGACTAATAAAAATTATATTTTAATTTCTCTTTAACCCCTTAAGGACCACAGCACTTTTCCATTTTCTGACCGTTTGTGACCAGGGCTAGTTTTACATTTCTGCTGTGTTTGTGTTTAGCTGTAATTCTCCTCTTACACATTTACTGTACCCACTCATATTATATATCGTTTTTCTCGTCATTAAATGGGCTTTCTAAAGATACCATTATTTTCATAATATAGTTACTATAAAAAAAATATAAAATATTATGAAAAATGGAAAAAACACACTTTTTCTAACTTTGACCCCCAAAATCTGTTACACATCTACAACCACCAAAAAAAAACCATACTAAATAGTTTCTAAAGTTTGTCCTGAGTTTAGAAATACTCAATGTTTACATGTTCATTGCTTTTTTTTCCAAGTTATAGGACAATAAATAAAAGTAGCACTTTGCTATTTCCAAGCCATTTTTTTTTTTTTTCAAAATTAGCGATAATTACATTGGAACACTGATATCTGTCAGGAATTCCTGAATATTCCTTGACATGTATTTTTCTTTTTTTAAGACAACTCAAAGTATTGATCTAGGCCCATTTTGGTACATTTCATGCCACCTTTTCACCGCCAAATGCAATCAAATAAAAAAAAACTTTACATTTTTCACAATTTTAGGTTTCTCACTGAAATTATTTACAAACAGTTTGTGCAATTATGACACAAATGGTTGTAAATGCTTTTCTGGGATCCCCTTTGTTCAAAAATAGCTGACTTATATGGCTTTGGCATTGCTTTTTGGTAATTAGAAGGCTGCTAAATGCCGCTGTGCACCACACATGTATTATGCCCAGCAGTAAAGGGGTTAATTAGGGAGCTTGTAGGGAGCTTGTAGGGTTAATTTTAGCTTTAGTGTAGTGTATTAGACAACACAAAGTATTGATCTAGGCCCATTTGGTGTATTTCATACCACCATTTCACTGCCAAATGCGATCAAATTAAAAAAAAAACAGATTTTTTTTTAAACAATTTTAAGTTTCTTACCGAAATTATTTACAAACAGCTTGTGCAATTATGGCACAAATGGTTGTAAATGCTTCTCTGGGATCCCCTTTGTTCAGAAATAGCAAACTTATATGGCTTTGGTGTTGCTTTTGGCAATTAGAAGACAGCTAAATGCTGCTGTGCACCACACTTGTATTTATGCCCAGCAGTTAAGGGGTTAATTAGGTAGCTTGTAGGGTTAATTTTAGCTTTAGTGTAGAGATCAGCCTCCCACCTGACACATCCCACCCTCTGATCCTTACTACCCCCCCTTTAAACAGCTCTCTTCCCTCCCCCACCTCACAATTGTAACCCCATCTTAAGTACTGGCAGAAAGTCTGCCAGTATAAAAATAAAGATAGTTTTTTTTATATATACATATTTTATACAAAGTGTAGTATCACCCATTACCCCCAAACCACCCTGATCCCCCCCAAACAGCTCTCTAAGCCTCCCCCCTCAACTTATTGGCCGCCATCTTAGGTACTGGCAGCTGTCTGCCAGTACCCAGTTTACTTACAAACTTGTCTTTTTTTAATTAAAATAAATATAAACTGTAAATTTTCTGTAGTGTAGCTTCCCCCCTCAATACCCTACACCCTCCCCTTCCCGGATCACTTTCAAAACCTTTTTTTTCCCCTCCAGGATCGCTTTCCCTATCGTTCTCTGCATACTTTCCCTACCCTTTCTCTGCATTGGATGCTTAAAAAACGGTATTGCATCACTGCAATATCCTGCAATATCCTTAAAGCGGCTGGAAGCGATCATGATCACTTCCAGTGCTTTAAAACCCTGAGGACATACAGGGTACGTGCTTGGTCATTAAGTGACATCTTTTGTAGCACGTAACCTGTACGTCCTTGGTCATTAAGGGGTTAATTTCTGCCTAGTAGTCAGGGCAGAAAGGGCTAAAGCACATTCTTTAGTGGGTATACTTTCTTTCCTTCCCACATTTTATTCTTAAAATGTAGTTGTGTGAAGCATCCCTCCCTATAGTATAACAAGTAATAGCACTAATTTTATTGGGAGATTGCCCCTTGTAGTGACATTGCTCAAACTCAGTTCAAGTGCTGAAAGAAGCCTGGTATGAAATACCAGAAGATTACTTCAGAAAACTTCAGGACAGTCTCCCCAAAAGAGTTCCAGATGTACTTAGTGCCAAGGGAGGTCAGACTAAATACTGACTTTTGCCTGAAGAAGCCATTTTGTTCTGAAAATTGTGTTTTTTTTATATTAATGTACATAATTTCTGTATTTTCTGTTTGTATTTTATTAAATATGAACTTTTCTAAAACATCAAATCTAATGGCGGCCTAAGACTTTTGAACAGTACTTTATATAGAGGTATCTTTATGTTAAAACCCTTGAGCCCTTTTTATTGCAATTTTTTTTAAATATTTTTTTATTAGATAGTGTTATTATGAGTGTGACTGTACTTTTAAATCAAAAAACAAAGTTCGGATACTACTCCAAGTAAGGTTAAAAACAGTCTTTATTAATACCTTTAAAAGACAACATGGCTACAGTGAGAATTTGCAAGAGCTCATTTTGCATGAAAACAAGTGGAAATCACTGAATGCAACTTTTCAAACTTTCCCCAGCCCACCAAGCTACTGGATGTATGAACAGATTAATCAGTTGAGGAGTTTTGTTGTGATGAAAAGATCTGGACAGGTTAGCTATTGTGTTATTTGTATGTATATGTATATATATATATATATATATATATATATATATATATATATATATATATATATATATATATATATATATATATACAGTACATATGTGTTATATTTTATATATTATTTCATTTTAATAAATGTATGTTATGTTATAAATTTATCTCATTTTTATAACACTTTAGTCCTACAGAATAAACAGATCCATTGGAGTGAGAAGGTAAGTAGAAAAATATAATCATATAGGTTATGTTTGTATCTGTAGAATTTTAAATATGAGTATAAAGGGCATATTTATCAAGCTCCCTCTAAAGACCGCTGCTCCATATCTTGTCCGCCTACTCTGAGGTCGTGGGTTGATTGACACTCCCTGCTAGTGGCCGATTGGCCGTGAATCTGCAGGGGGCGGCATTGCACCAGCAGTTCACAAGAAATGCTGGTGCAATGATAAATGCTGACAGCGTATGCTGTCGGCATTTATCGATGTGCGGCAGACATGACAAGCTACTTCATATCATGTCAGCTCGCACATTGATAAATATGCCCCTAAGAATTTTAATGAAATCAATACATAAAATAGAATGAAATTTTATAATTGTCTAAATGTTACATTCCAAAAATATTATTATTGTATTTAATACTACCCAGTATGTAGAATCAGGATATGTATTTTTTTATTATAGCTTGGAAACTAATATACTTCAGCTCTTTTTTTTTTTTTTTTTTTTGTACCTGTAACCTTGTTTTCTAGAGTTTAGGTGACTAATGGTATATACAACAAAATTTAATAAACTTTATTGATTTTTCAAACAGATTTCAGAGAGGTAGTGCTGGAATTTGTTGGAATTCACTGAATAACGTGTTTCCTTGTTCCAAGTATATCAGGTCATTTTAGCAGTCTATTGGAATGATAAAGCATATCTGCATATTTTAATTGTTTTCACACCATGAAATCATTGTACATATTTGTTAAACTACATATTATGCTTTAGCTTTATGAATAAAAATAAATATATAATAGTAATAATAATAAGAAGAAGAATATGGAAACCACTTGAATATTGGGGTGCATTGTTTAACAGTAAATCCTTGCACTCTATTGTGGCACTACAATAAACATTAGGGGATATTCTGAACACTGCTGTGTTGAGCTCTGTTGTTCCTTACAGCTCCCCACCTTGCAGCTTTTATCATGCTTCTACTAATGGTCTGAATAAAACTTTTGGCAGTTTATCTTGTGCATCGTGATTCAACTGTTTGTGCTCTGCTGCTCCTGCCTTTTTATTTTAGAGTCTATTATATGATATGATTGTTGTATTATTTTATCTTTCTCTATTTCCCTCCTGCCCCTTTACTTTGCCCTCTATCTATTGTTTCCATTCCTCTTGCACTTGTATTCCAGCTACCACACTAGCTCTGTCCAGAACTATTTTCCTACTACTTGCCACCAATGACTATTTGCGTTTTTCTGCTCCATGGCTGAATGCCCTGATTGGCATTAAAATTGATGACAGATTTCACTTACTAAATCCCTGTATACTTGAAGCAGTTTGAGAATAATACATTAATGCTTAAGAGAGCTCAAAACTTTCTTCTCAAAGCCCCTTGCTGCATTTAAATAGCTTTTGTAAACTTGTACTAACAAGTATCTCAATTATATATATTATATATATTATAGTATATGCAAGTGTTTTATTTACACTGTTTATATCTATGGAACTAGGCCTTAAAGTCTCCAGTATCCCTTCAGTGAACTCCACATTCTAAATATTGATAAACATGTTTGATGAGATGCAAAAGGTTCCTGCCTTTGGAACATCTATTCTATGTTTCTAAACTCTCTCACACATGGACTTATTTCTTTTAACAGCTTTCCTAAAACTCTGATGATCCTCACCATCTGTTTCTAAACCTTGAATCTGACTCTTTGAGATTTCTTTGATTTTTTTTGACATTACTTCTTTAATATTGCTTGCTCAAATGGAGCCATCCTTATCTCTTTTTCTCTCAATTTCCAATGTTTTTCACCCTTACTTGGAATTCACCCCTTGATTTGCAATCAGATTCACATTCACAAATTACCTCTTTGCAGAGGCGATATATTGCATGCATGCAGTGTGTATAAATTATGTTTTTAGCATTCCAAATAATTATTAAACATATAAATTGTCCAGTATCTTCTCTACAAAGCTGAAAATGAGGATGAAATAGGCAATACAACATGTCATATTGTAGTTGTGTCTTATTTAACAGTAACTTCTTCAAATATGGTACCAGAAAGAAAACAAAAAATAATTTCTAAGTCACTTGCATGAATCATTCTAGGTGTAGGAAATGAATTAAATAAATGGTTCAAATATTGGTCATTTTTCCTGAGACGAGAATAATTATATTTTAAAATCTGAATTAGTTTAAAAATGTTCAAAAAGTATAAAACTTTATTAAGAAAAACATTAAATATAAGTAAAGATTATCACAAATAATAACACCACAAGAGCTATATAGAAGGATTCAGTAATTGCAATAACTCATTACCTAGGCATATAAGCACATTTTTGCTAATTTAAGTACCCTCCTTTTGGTGTTTTCAAGTTACAGAACTATCAGCAAGATTACAAGTTGTGCGGTGCAGCTATACTGCTAAAAAATTGGCCTTTGCGCGCGTAATGGCAGGTCTCCCGTATTACAAGTCGCGGGGTACAGCTATAATGCAAGCGTTTTAGCCTGTACCGCAACTCTCTATTCCGCACTCAAAAAATGGCTTTTGAGTGTGGAATTTTCAGGTCACCCGTATTACAGGTTGTGCGTTCGCAAAACTCATAAAAAATTTTTACAAAGTACACTAACACCCATAAGCTACATATTAACCCCTAAACTGCCACCCCCACATCGTAAATACTATAATAAACATATTAACCTGTACCGCAACTCTCCATTCCGCACTCAAAAAATGGCTTTTGAGTGTGGAATTTTCAGGTCACCCGTATTACAGGTTGTGTGGTCGCAAAACTCATAAAAAATTTTTTACACTAACACCCATAAGCTACATATTACCCCTAATCTGCCACCCACCAACATCTCCAAATTAAAGTATTAACCCCTAAACCTCCGACCCCCCCACATCGCCAACACTAAATAAACCTTTAACCCCTAAACTGCCGCCCCACACATAGCAACTGCTAAACTAAACTTATTAACCCCTAAACCGCCGGCTCCCTCATTACAACTACTATAATAAAACAATTTACCCCTAAACCGCCGGCCCCCTAAATCGCAACTACTATAATAAGCTATTAACTCCTAAATGGCCAGCCCCACACATCGCAACACACTAAATTAAACTATTAACCCTTAAACCTAACACCCCCTAACTTTAAATTAAACTTACAATATAACTACCATAATGTAAATAAAAACTTACCTGTGAATTAAAAAAACTAAGCTTAAACTATAGAAAAACCTAACATTACTATTTTAAAAACTAAAATAAACAAAAAATAAAAAACCTAAGTTACAAAATTATAAAATCCTAACACTAAGAAAAAAATAGAAAAAACTAACATTACCAAAAAAGAACCCCACTAAAATTACGAAAAATATAAAAAACACTAAGATTACAAAAAATAATAAATGAAATTATCCAAAATAATATATATATATTTTTTTTTTGTTTAAATAGTTTTTATTGAGGTTTACGGTGGAAAAACATACATATAGAGACACAAGTGAAACTGCCATATACCAACAAGAAGCAGCATCATACAGGAAGTATAATTTTAACATATAGCTCAGTAGCTACTAGCATCAAGTCAATAATAACAAAAGTATGTCATACAGAAAGTTTCAAGGCAAAACAAACCTCACACATTTTTTCTTTTTAAGCAATATTGTATGGTGAAAGCATAGTTTGTCGAGTTATGTATCAAAATCAAGCGAGAGATAGAACGACTCAACAAATATATGGCATGTACTAAGGAAGAAGGGAGGAGAGGAGGGGGGAAAAAAAAGGGGGGGGGGATGGGGGAAAAAGGAGGGGGGAAGGGAAGGATGATGAGGGGGAGGAAAGAGGGCAATGACTTCTTACTTCTAATTCTAGGTGCTATTGTAGTTCTAATTCTCCACAGGGGGACCCACCGGCGGCCGGCATCCACCCCCTCTAGGTGGTACCACCAATAATCCCAACACAAAGAGCATCTCTAACACACAACAATCTCACCCTCTAGGCATTGTCGCCAGGCTTCCCAGCACAGACAGTGAATCGTGATTTTGTTGTTGGCTGCAAACACCGCGCATTCCATAGATTCAATGTGTGCCATTGTGGACTTAATCTGACTTCATCTTGGGCCCTTAGATTGGAGCCATGCTTTAGCAATATGCAGCTTAACAGACATGAAAATATATATACACAGGAATTTTAAGTGTCAAGGCATCTTGTCGGAGAATAAGTGAAACAGTGCTGCAGCTGGGCGATTCGATTCCACCATACCTAATTTGGTACAGTAATGAAATGCCCTGGTCCAGATTCTTTGAATCTTGGGGCACTCCCACCACATATGGGCTGGGGATCCTACTCTGCCACATCCCCTCCAGCACATAGGGGAATTTGTTTTGGAGATCTGAAATAAGCGTAAGGGAGTGTAGTGCCATTGTGTCAAAATCTTAAAATAGAGTTCAAAGTAGGTAGTGCTATGAACCGCGCTCTTAGTTAGCAAGGTTGCAGACCTCCAAGCTTCTTCAGGAGCGTCGAAGTGCAGAACACCCTCCCAATGAGTGATATAGAAAGATGTATTGTATAGAGGTGCCTGTATGAGGGTGGAATAGGCGAGAGAGAACACCCTTGGGTTGAGATATCTTGCATCCCAAAGCTTTTCCCACAAGGTTCGGTGTCTCAAAGGTCCTGAGGCAAAACCCCAAGCACGCAGGAAGTTTCGCAGTCTAAAGAACTCAAAGCTCATTAGTGGTGAAGGGGAGAATCTGCTTTGAAATAGGGCAACTGAAAGTAAACCTGTATCCGAGAACAAATCCCTTATAGTCTGGATCTTCAGTGCTTCCCACTCCAGAGGGTGCGGATCTGCTAAGGCCCCCAGTAGGCCTATGATAGAGTGGGTCGGGGAGGGGTGTGGAGCTATTCCATTCCTATGATGAATTTTGTCCCAAAACTTCAGGTTAGAGGCTATAATGTAGTTTAAACTTATCTCTGATTTTCTGGAGTGTCTTGGAATCCAAATTAGATCTCGCAGACTAAGTCCCTTTGGTAGGGATGCCTGTTCAATTTCCATGTTAGCCCCAAGCTGTGATATGGGCTAACCTGGATGCTTCATGATACACCGTTATATTAGGAGCTGCCGCTCCGCCAGCTAATACTGGATAAGACATGATTTTCATTGCCACTCTGGGGTGCTTTTTCTTCCAAATAAAATTGTTGCACAGCTGCTGGAACTGTGAAATGATGCTCTTAGGTATAGGGAGTGGAAGACACCGGAAAAGATATGTTAATTTTAGTAAGAGGTTAATTTTAATGGCAGCTATCCTGCCCCACCAGGAAATAGTCCCATTTCACAAAATATTCTTTAAATTTTCGTAGTAGGGGGTGGAAGTTAGATGATATAATAGTAGAGATATTGTGTGATAGAAAAAACCCCAAATGTTTTAGCTGCGTAGTGGACCAGACAAAAGGGAACCGTCGTTTTAAGGCCTTAAGGTCTAGATTGGAAATGTTTAAAGCGAATGCTTCGGTTTTAGGGTAATTAAGTTTGTACATGCTAATGTTCGAGAATGTTTCCAGTAAATGGAATAATTTCGGTAGGGATTCTAGCGGGTCGGTGACCAAAACAGTTAGGTCATCCGCAAACAAAACCACCTTTTGGGTGGTGTTGTGTAGTTTAATCCCCTTTATCTCAGTGGACCCCCTAATAGCTTCCGCAAGCGGCTCCATCATAAGGGCGAAAAGCAAGGGGGATAGTGGACACCCTTGCCGGGTTCCGTTCATGATTTTGAATTCGGGGGACAAAAAACCTAGGCCCCTTACTCGGGCTGAAGGATTAGAATATAGCGCAAAAATTTTAGTGCAGATAGAAGGTGTGAACCCAAAATGCTTCAGTACTTATATATAGCCAGTCGACTCAGTCAAACGCCTTCTCGGCATCAAGCGACACCGCAGCGCATGATAGACCGAGCTGACCTGCTTCAAAAAATATATTCAACAAACGTCTAGTATTATCGGGGCTTTGTCGCCCTAGTGTGAAACCCACTTGATCCAAGGCCACCAGGCATGAGATCATCCTATTAAGACATTTAGCCAAAATTTTGGCATACAATTTCGCATCTAAATTTAGAAGAGAGATTGGCCTAAAATTGGGGCAAGCGTCTGGGGATTTCCCAGGCTTAGGTAGAGTTACAATAGATGCCTGGAAGAATTCATTCGGAAAATAACCTAGTTGCTCCGCTGAGTTAAACACGCGTGTGAGAATAGGAGCTAGGCAAGCACTAAAAGTTTTGTAGAAGAAAATCGGTGTATCCATCCGGACCCGGGTATTTCCGTGGCTTAAGAGATAGAATAGCATCTTTAACTTCCTCGGCTGACCATTGGAGCTTCCAGGGATGCAATATGTTCAGCAGAAAGTTTTGGTAAAGACAGGTTTGATAAAAACGATTTGATATTTTCAACCCTGGGGGGTGTGTGACCTCCCAAATGTTGCAGATTGTACAATTGTGCATAATATCTGGCAAATTCCAACCCTATATCATTAGGGTTAGTCAGTTTGCGATTATCGGTGATCAGGTAAGGGATACTGGCCTGGGCCATTCTCTCACGCAACCTCCTTGCTAATAGATAGTCAGGCTTATTCCCTTTAAAATAGAATAACTTCTTATTCTCGCGCAATCTACTCTGGACTCTCTGGTTTTCTAGCGTTCTAAGATGTTGCTGCACTAAGGAGATTTTTGGTAGGAGGGCGGGGTCTAGGGTTAGCTTGTGTAAATCTTTCAAGGACCTTAACTCCATATTAAGGTGAGCCAAAGACATCGAAGATTCCCGTCGAGTTTGAGCTTGAAGTTTGATGAACAGACCTTGTAAGTACGCTTTTAAAGCTCCCCATAAGACAAAATTGTCGACATCTCCTGTATCATTTAATTCAAGAAAAGATTTAATCTCAGACTCGAAATTCTCGATCTGCCCTGGAACCGACAGCAACGAGTCAATTAGGCGCCAAGGAGGTCTAGAGGATGGCTCAGCCACTCCATTCAAACAAATGGACACTGGGTTATGATCAGACCAAGTTACCTCACCGATGAATGACCCCCCTATCTTATCTAGAAGCCAGGGGTTGCTGAAAAAGAAATCGATTCTAGAATAGGAATCATGAACCGGGGAATAGTAAGTGTAATCCCTACTGGTGGAATTGAAGGAACTCCACACATCAAAGAGGTTGGCCTGAGTTAGAAGGTTAAATAATTTTTGGGCTGTGTCCATGGAGGCCTTGTCTATAGGCCTATTGTGAGATACTCTCTTATCCATCGCCGGGTCTATGACCATATTAAAATCGCCAGCAAGTAGCAAAAGGCCTCTCTTTACTTTTTTCAAGCGGGTTAAAAACTTCCTAAGATGTCTAATTTGAGATGAATTTGGACCATAGTAGGATGCTAAAGTATAAGTATTGCCCTCCAATTTACAGACCAGAATAAGGAATCTCCCCTGGGGATCAGCCTCCACTTGTAATTTTTCATAGGTGACATCTCTATGAACTAGTATAGCTGTGCCTCTAGATTTTTTGGTAAAGGAGGCTGCCTCCACAACCGGAAAATAGGAAGAGCGAATAGGAATTGGTTCACCGATCCGCCAGTGGGTCTCCTGCAAAAAAACAATTTTCGCTTTGAGGAATTTTAATGAGCGGAACAATAAACTTCTTTTAGTGGGGTAATTAAGTCCCCTTACGTTTTGTGAAGCACATATAATAGACATTGTGGGAAAAAAGGAAGGGAGGGGTAAGGAATGAAGAGGAGGAGAGAAAGAAAGAGAAAAAAAAAGGGGAGGGGAGGGAAGGGGATAGGAGGGGGATACAAGGAAAAGTGATTGGTTTTGCGGTATATACAAGGATTGACCGCGCTAGGAGTCACTGGTATACAAATTTACCAGAGAACTATTATGCCTATGAAGATGGTAAGGGATAAAAGCGTAAAAACACAAAATTACACCTGTTAAATCAAAGCACAAGAAACAATCTAATCGCTGACAGATTAGGTGTATGAATGAATGGGTAAATTAAGGGATGGAACTGTATAGATGTTTGGGTAGATGGCCAGGGAGGGAACGGATAGGTGAATAGATAAATGGATGAGGGTTTAATGGGAGGGGAATGGGGAAGGGAATGAGGTATGTAATATGTTAGTGAATAGATGAATGCATGAGGGTTTGATGGAAGGTGAACAAAAAGGGGGATGAGATATGTAGTATGCAAGTGAACAAGTTAATGGGGGCAAGGGTAAATAAATAAAAAAAAAGTAGCCAAGTTATGAAATAACTGGGTGTGTGAATACGTGGGCTATAAAGGTAGATGGGTAGTGGAAAGGCAAATAGTCTAAAAGACAATCAAGTGCTTTAGTGGGTGGGGAAGGAGGAAAAAGGGGGGGGAGACCTGCTAAGCTCCAAAGGAGGAAAAAACAACAAATAAGGGTAAAGGAGTTTACAGTATACTGACAGTTATCCTTTCTTAAGTGATTCAATACAATAAGCCCAATGTGATTGGTTAATATCTTATCTCTATGTGTCTTCTCTTCTCATAAATCACAGAACAACTAAGCATAAAGTAGTAACAAAAGAGGATGACACTGAAAAAGAGGGGAGTCAAGGGGGGACACCGGGGTAAATGCCACACAAATAAACATAAATATGTTATAGTTAGTTGCAACGAAAAATAGAAAGTCTAGAAGTAATATCAAACCTTACTCTGCTAAAAACAGGAGAAAAAAAAATGTACATAATTGTTTATATAACATTCTATGGAAGGATTGGAGAACTTTCAGAATCAGACCTCTGGTTAATTAAAAAAATGTTCCCCAATTGCCCCCAAAATAAAGTGGACAGTTGTTTTATTTAAATAAAAAATATGACCATTTTTATTTTTATAATAAAAAGCTGCACAAAGCAGTTATTAGGGGTTAAAGTGAAGGGATGTGTGGTGTTAGAAAAAAAACGTCACTGAAAAGTGTCTTTACATAAAGGTGAATGGGATTGTGTTTTCACTTTAAATATTAATGTGCATGCTTATATATTTATGTGTTAATATGTGTATATACATATATAAACACATAAATATATATGTATATATTCATATACATACAGTATATATTTTTATTTTGCTGCCCAACACTGGGCGAATAACCCCCTGCACTGCGCTAGGCGCTTTGCCGTGTCTCACAGCATGAGAACGAGACTCCAATTGGAGCCTCTTGTGAGAGAATAGTGCAATTGTGCGCTCCACATGTAATCTAGGCCATAATGTGTTAAAGGGTAGGTATCATGAAGTTGTAATGTGTGGTGTGTTTTATTTGTGTACTAAGTTTATTTTTATTATTCGCTCATGTTAATTCTACTTCTTATAGGTATATCAGTATAGTGTTGAACATTCAGTGATTGCTATCAGTATAAAGCAGTGATTATAAAAACTAAGTACAGATTTCTTTATTATTTATCATATTTAACAATATAAATACCATTTTAATTCCAAATATGTATACAAAAAGAATGCTATAAAATCATAAAGGGGAATTTGATCTTAGCCTCCTTGGATTTTATGTTGCAAAATTTCAATATTTTTAATGAGGAAATTAGTAAATCATAACATGTTACCTGCAGTACGTTCAGCTGCAATATGAATATTATTTAATCTAAGGCATGTTGATTAGACGTGCAATTTGTTCCGGACGAATTTTGTTTTCGGACCAATTTTGGCCGATTCAGAGATTTGAATGAATCCGAATTTCCAAATTGGCACCATAACTAAAATTCTGAAAAATTCTGAAAATTAATAAATCAGTTTCCAAAATCAGTTTCCAAATTTTCGGATCCATTCTTTATTCATATTCGGAATTTTTCATTGTTTGAATCTAAACCACAGTTCCCCAACATCTCCAACACTAGCTTAATCACTAAATTAAGCTATTAACCCCTAAACCGCCATTCCCTGACATCGCTGACACTAACTAAACTTAATAACCCCTAAACCGCAGTTCCCCGACATCGCCGACACTAACTAAACCTATTAACCCCTAAACTGAGGTTCCCAAACATCGCCAACACTAACTAAACCTATTTACCCCTAAACTGCCTGCCCCACATCGCAACAGCCTAAATTAAACTATTAACCCCTAAACCTAACACCCCTTAACTTTAACATAATTAAAATAGACCTAAATGAAAGTTACAATTATTAACTAACTACCTATTTAAAAATTAATACAAACTTACCTGTGAAATAAAAATAAAACCAAAGCTAGCTACAATATAACTATTTACTAACTACCTAGTTAAAATAAATACAAACTTGCCTGTGAAATAAAAATAAAACCTAAGCTTACACTAATAAAACTGAACATTACTAAAAATTAAAAACCTAACATTACTTAAAATAAAAAACCTAAGATTTCTTAAAAATTAAAACTACAATTACAAAGAATAATAAACACTAAAATTACAAAAAATAAAAAACTACCATTACAAAAAATAACAAATTTTCCAAAATAGTAAAAATTATTCTTATTCTAATACCCCGTTTTTTTAAAAAAAAAAAACGATGTTGGGGAACTGCGGTTTAGGGGTTAATAGGTTTAGTTAGTGTTGGCGATGTTTGGGAGTGGTGGTTTAGGGGTTAATAGGTTTATTTAGTGTTTTAGTTAGTGTCAGCGATGTTGGGGAACTGCGGTTTAGGGGTTAATAGATTTGTTAGTTTCGGAGATGTCAGGGAACTGCGGTTTAGGGGTTAAAAGGTTTAGCTAGTGTCAGCGATGTCGGGGAACTGCGGTTTAGAGGTAAATAGGTTTAGTTAGTGTCGGCGATGTTGAGGAACTGCGGTTTAGGGGTTAATAGGTTTAGTTAGTGTTGCCGATGATTGGGAATGGCGTTTTAGGGGTTAATAGGTTTATTTAGTGTTTTAGTTAGTAACTGCGGTTTAGGGGTTAATAGATTTGTTAGTTTCGGAGATGTCAGGGAACTGCGGTTTAGGGGTTAAAAGGTTTAGTTAGTGTCAGCGATGTCGGGGAACTGCGGTTTAGAGGTAAATAGGTTTAGTTAGTGTCAGCGATGTCGGGGAACTGCGGTTTAGGGGTTAATAGGTTTAGTTAGTGTTGCCGATGATTGGGAATGGCGTTTTAGGGGTTAATAGGTTTATTTAGTGTTTTAGTTAGTATCGGCGATGTGGGGGAACTGCAGTTTAGGGGTTAATAGGTTTAGTTAGTGTCATCGATGGCGGCGGTTTTGGATCATTTTGTTTCTGCAATCGTTGGCATATTAGTTATGTTAAGTTAAATCGTCTTTTCAGATGCTTTTGTTTTTTCGGATCCATTCTTTATGCATATGCACTATTCTATTCTAAACTTTAGAATAGAATAATGCATATGAATAAAGAATGGATCCGAAAAAGCAAACGGATCTGAAAAAAACGATTTAACTTAACATAACTAATTTTCCGAAACAATTTTTTTTTTAAACTTAACTAAACTAATTTACTGAAACGAAATTAGTTAATTAACTAATGAAAACGAAACAAAACAAAATTTTTAGTGTTGCGCATGTCTAATTTTGATCAAACCTTGTGATGTCATAACCAATAAAAACAGTTTGAGTGGTTTGGTAGACTACTGATGTACTGCTTCATGTAAGGAGTGATTTCATATTTGCTAGGTTACTTCTACAGGTACCAAACGCCAGGAGCAAAGTCCTAACTATGAAGATCTGCAACATCTTCAAAAACTGAGGTACATTTATAAATACTATTTTATATATTTTATGTAAAGAAAGTGTACACTTTTAAGGACTGTAAAATCTTTAAAAACTGATGTCCCTCAATAAATAATATATTATATAGTTTTTCATGTAAAGAAAGTATAAACTTTAACGATCTATAACATCTTAAAAGATGGAGGTCCTTTGATAAATAATATTCAGCATAGACTATTAAATATTCTTATAGTTACATTTATATTAAGATGTAAATGTAATAAATTATGTAAGTATAATTACCTAAATTACAAGTTATGCGCTAAACTGGTGCATAAATAACTCTAAAAATGTAACGGTACCACACTTTCCATAGCGCTGCCATTACAAGTTACAAAAAACCTTCTTGTGTTATGTGGTATGTTGTGTTATGCTCCATACCGCACAAAAGCCAAGTCCTGACTTGACATGCTTGTGCACGTTTTCCTCCATAGATATCAATGGAGAAAAAGTGTTAGAAAAAAACTAGCACCTGTGATTGCGGAATGGCAATCTCTATAACACAATCCACATAGATGTCTATGGAGACAAGAAAGTTATGTAAAAACCTAACACCCTAAGATAAACCCCTTGTCACCGACACTAAATGAAGCTATTAACCCCTAAACCGCTGCCCCCGACAGCACCAAAACTAAATAAACCTATTAACCCCTTAACCACCAACCCCCCACATCACAAATACTAAAATAAACCTATTAACCACTAAACCACCAAACACCCACATCACTGCACACTAAATTAAACTATTAACCCCTAAACCTAACACTGCTAACTTTAAATTAAACTTACAATATAACTACCTTAAAATAAATAAAAACATACCTGTGAAATGAAAAAACCCTAAGCTTAAACTATAAGCAAACCTAACATTACTATTTAAAAAAACGAAAATAAGCATCAGTTAATATCAGTCACACTAGTTGCTAAGGAGGTACATAAAATCTAGCACATAACCATGAAATCCCTAGTGACAAACATTGACAGCACAATTGATCGTACCGAACAACTTAGTGACTTTAAATGTGGCAGTGTCATAAGATTCCACTCTTGCCACAAGTTAGTTTGTTAAATTTGTGGCTTACTAGATTTGCCCCAGTCAAATGTAAGTTCTATTATTTTGAAGTGGAAGCAAAGACCACACAAGCTAGCAAAGTGTGACAGAGTGTTACAAATTGACTTTGGAACCAACATTGGCCATGGAAACCTATTTTATGAAGCTCCTAAAGCACAGTTCTTCTGCTAAACAGCTGTACACAAGCCTCACATCAACAAGCACAATGGTTTAAAGCAAGCTGCCACTGGACTCTGGAGCAGTGTGAACATGTTCTCTGCAGTGATGAATCACATATCACTTTCTAGCAGTCTGATAAAAGAATCTGGGTTTGGTGGATACCAGGAAAAAGCTACCTATCAGAATGCATAATGCCTACTGCAATGTTTAATGAAGGAGGGGAAATGATCTGGGGTCATTTTTCATGGTTTCAACTAGGCCCATTAGTTCCAGCGAAGTGTCCTCTTAATAATAAAGTATACAAACATTTTAGACAATTGTGCACTTTCAACTTTGTGGCAAATGTTTGGAGAAGGTCCTTTCCTGTTCCAGCATGACTATATTCCTGTGCACTAAGCAAGGTTCAGACAATATTTGACAAGGTTGGTGTGGAATAACTTGACTGCCCCTGACCTCAGCCCCATTGAACACTTATGGTATGAATTGGAATACAGATTGTAAGTCATACCTTCTTGCCCAACATCAATGCTTAACTTCACAAATGCCATTTTGGCTGAAGGGGCAATAACTCCCACAGACACACTCCAAAATCTTGTGGAAAACCTTCCTAGAAGACAACTGTTAAGGCTTCAAAGGGGGGGGGCAACTCCATATTAATGCTAACGGGTTTGGAATGAGACGTCCAATAAACTTTTGGACATAAAGTGTATGTATTAAACAATATCTAAAAATAATGTCCACATTTTATTATAAAGAAAAAAGTATGCCATATAATATATTCAGATATGTTCTCAGGTATCAGATATCATTGTGTACTAGACTATACACTAGCTTTCTCATTTAACAATGAAATATACTCCATTTACATTCTTAATGTGTTTGAGATGCCTATTATCGGGGGTTCATGTAGTAGTTTAGTTAGATGAGAAAGACACAGGTCTGCATTACTCCATTTCACCTCCTTTTCAGGGGCCTAGCTTGGGAACCACAGAGGAGAGCTGGTCTCAAGCAGGTAACAGTCAGTGAGGCAATTAGCAGCAACAGTTGTACAACCCTGCCAATTACCTGCTGTGTTCAACTCAAGAGCTGCAAAGCTTGTGGCTCCCAAGCAGAAATGTACCTATGTATTTAATCCCTGATTAAAAACATAGAGTTACACAAAAAGAAGTTGAAAAATAACATGGTCTAATTAACTATTTTATTTGTCCACGACAACTGGTTAATTATAAAAACAGACACAAAATCATTGTTAGGAAAGTCAAACATTGATTAGAGAATGTCAAATGTGTGCCTTACATTTACATACAGAATTTTCCGTAAAAGAGAGAGATCATACAAGATGAAAGATACAAAGTAAAATTCAAAAGCAGAAAACTGATCCAAATGATAGGCTGACATAACACAAGTGGGCGGGACTATCTTTACACAACCACAAGAAACCGCAAAACATAAGGACACTTGATAGTTTATATTTTACATTTGTAGCAGAATAGATTTGCCATTAATGTTGTCTTAAATCCATGTGGCACTCAGTCCATGCTCAGTTTCATTGTTTTATATTAGATTTTAATACATCTATTATCTTTTGAGACGCAAGCCTGTAGGTGATTTCCTGCTTGAGATACTGTAGCCTTTGGTCTTATATAGAATGTAGTGTAAGTAGCATTTTGTGCATTTCTAAAAATATTTTTACTTTAACAATAGTTCAGTCTTCTGCACGTTTTCTTGGGTATATATTGTAAGACGTACCTGTGGATTACTTCAAGATGTTTAAAGAAGATCATTAATGATTGTGAGTTCCTGGAGGTCTAGGGGAGGCACATTTTAGTGGAACCGGGTAAACACTGTTGGGTTTTTATTGTTGTAGCTTATTCAATTTATTACTACTGTTTAGTGCTGTACTTGATATCTTATAAACAAACATGGCCTCCTCATGCCCATGACTTTGAGTTATTCAATGGGAACGTAAGTTACTGGGCAATGTGGGTCCATGGTCAAAGACCCTGCAGTGGCTTGTATGGTGTTAATAATTAATTAATTTTCAGAATTATCAAGAGATACTATCCACTGTTGACTCTCTGGGTAGGTGTATGGAAAAAGTTTTTTTTTTTTTTTTTTGCCAATTATTGCTAACAGAAATGTATACTAACTCTAACAGATATCTCAAAAAGACTAATAAAATAAATAAATGAAACTCTGCAATAAACATTCATTAGGACATACTTTAAAACCAGAACACATTTATTAGGAACATTTAAGATTATATGATTCATAAAAAAGAAAGGTAAATATACCATTAATACATTTTTGAAGGAGAACTGCAATATAAATATTATTTCTTAAGTATTAAATAAACTAACAAGATCAGATTAGAGAAAGATCAACATTGGACTCAAGTTAACAGAAAATTGGCAAGTGTTTTAAACAAGTCATAATATTTACTTTTTTATCATCATTTTTGTTAAAGTTATCATGAAAATACAATAGTCTACAACATAACATTCTTAAAAATACAAGCCATAATATTTACTATAAACAATACTGTAAAATAAAACTTTAAATGCAAACACCTCTAACACAGGCAATACACACATTTTCTTAAACAGACCTTTTTCTTATAAAGTAATATCATATTTAAGCAATTATGCATCTCATGGAAACTATTTGTATACAAAATAATTGATTTAAAATAATTTAATAATTTTAGTATAATATAGAATGTGTTGTAAATCATGAGCAGTTTACAAATGCAATTCTTTAAAGTATTGTGAAATGCATAATCCTGGGCTCCATTGCTTTGGTTAATTAGTGGAACGTGACTTTGTAAACTTATCTTCAAGGATCATTTCCTTTAAGGTCTTCTGTGCTTGCTCAATAAGGGGTTATTTTTTGTGCTTAATCCTTGAAGGCATAAAACACAACTGATCATCATGCTGAAATCTACTTTAACAATATATCTCTCCTTGCAAAATTAATTTTAGTGAGTACATTGTCAGTTTTTGCAGTATGTCACTGCCCGCTATTACACAAGGAATTTTACTTTAGAATTTTACTTTACTGACTTTTTTTAGACTCCATTCTAATTATTAATTTTTTTTAGATCAATGAAATGAGCTATTTAAAATTAGCCTATTATACACAGACAATTTTATCCCATCATTTTATTTTAATGATTAATTCTGAGCAAAATAAATCACTGTACAAACAACGAAACTAAACATTCTTTTGAGGATTAATTCATAGTTTTAAATAATCACAACTCCACTTGTATGGATACCTTTTTTATATTGATGCACATTAAATTTACAAGGTTTACCTCTGTACAATTAAAAAAACATATATTTTTGAGCAATGAGGACTACAAATTACATTACGTAATATTGGGTAATTTTGAGACTGCTGAAATATACCTACACTTATCAAAATGTGATTTTCCTCAGCATATAGCACAAAATATGTTGAACATCAGATAAAGTGAACATTAAAAAGAGAGGTTTACAGCATGTTGAAGAATGAGTATCCAAGACTATCATTCTATCAGGGTTACGTATTGTCGCCAATATTAATTGCAAACTCTGGAAGCTCATTGAAGTCATACTATAACAAATGCCTAGATGCTTTGGTTTCAATGCAATCATTTTTATGGAATGCAGCACTGTCTATAAAGAGAAGAGTTATTTTTTTTTTTAACATAAATCCTTTTTCTTGTCTGTCTCTTTTCCAACACAGACAGATCTAACCAATCCTCTAAAAGACTTGACCACGATGCACAGGACAAGGTATCATTAAAGGGACAGTCTCATCAAAATTATCATGATTCAGATAGGGCATGAAAATTTCCAATTTACTTTTAGCATACAATTTGCTTTGTTCTTTTGATATTCTTTTTGAAAGCTAAACCTAGGTAGGCTCATAAGCTAATTTCTAAACATTCTTATCTCAGTGCATTTTGACAGTTTTTCATAGCTAGATAGCTCTAGTTCACGTGTGCCACATAGATAACGTTGTGCTCACTCCCATGGAATTATTTATGAGTCATAACTAATTGGCTAAAATGCAAGTCAGTCAAAAGAACTGAAATAAGGAGGCAGGCTGTAGAAACTTAAATACGAGGTAATCACAGTGGTAAAAAGTGTATTAATATAACAGTGTTATTTATGCAAATCTGGGGAATGAGTAATAAAAGGCATTATCTTTTTAGACAATAAAAATTCTGGAGTAGACTGACCCTTTATTCTGACACTCAGAGAAAATAAGGGGGAACTTTATGACATTTATTAGCATTAAAGCCTAGAAAGCTACTAATAATAAATGCATGTTTGCATATCATTAATCAGGAGTGAGTAAAAAAAATTTCATCTCATAAGGCTACTTTGATAAGTAAATATTCAAACTTCAGATCATATAGACCCAGAAAATCAAGAATTAGAAAATGTAGGACCAGATTGCAAGTGGAGAGTAAGAAGCTTACTTCTAGTGTAGTTAGCGCGAGAGCGGATAACTACGCTAGAAGTAATTTTTTTGCGCATGTCGGGTAGCGCTTGTTTTAAAAGGGGAAAGTTTTCACACATGCGCTAACCCAATGCAGGCAAAAAGCCGAAGTTAAAATATTGTGTGCGCATTCACATAGTCCCACATAGAAGTCAATTGAGCAAAACAAAGTGGAAAAAAAATACCCTAACACCCTACTTGCGTGTAAACCTGATTACATATTTTCAAGTGCTCTAACCCAACATGAAAATATTAATATTTCACATTCAATCAATATTCTTAAAATAGCAGAATATGTCATTTTTATTCATAGATACACATTAATATCAAAGCTGAATAGTTTTGGAAGTAGTTTTTAGTTTGTTTTTAGTTATAGCTATTTTAGGGGGATATTTGTGTGTGCAGGTGACTACTACTGTGAATAATTATTAGGCAACTTAAAGGGCCATAATACCCAAATGTTTAAACACTTGAAAGTGATGCAGCATAGCTGTAAAAAGCTGATTAGAAAATATCACCTGAACATCTCTATGTAAAAAAGAAAGATATTTTACCTCAAAAGTTCCTCAGTAGCCACCTCCCATTGTAAAGGATTTCTAAGCAGCATTTTAGTGTGTTTGTCCTGGGACATCTGAAGGGACTAGCATCGTGCACTCTCATATTATTTCACCAATCAGGTAAAGGAAGCTTACTATGAAATCTCATGAGAGTTAAGTGAAATCTCATGAGATCACAGTAAGAGTTCATGGCCTCAGCACTGCTGATGCTGATTGGCTGCTGTTCATTTCTACATTTTTTTAAATTTGTTTACCTGCAGCTGGGAGCAGCTGAGTATAACTTTTTACACAGAACTTACTCTGGTGAGCTGAGGAGATTGTGAGGTAAAATATCTTCCTTTTTTACATAGAGAAGCTCAGGTGATATTTTCCTGTCAGCTTTTTACAGTTATACTGCATCAGTTTCAAGTGATTTAGCATATGAGTATTATGTCCCTTTAACAAAAAACAAATATATACCCATTTCAATTATTTATTTTTACCAGTGAAACCAATATAACATCTCAACATTCACAAATATACATTTCTGACATTCAAAACAAATCAAAAACAAATCAGTGACCAATATAGCCACCTTTCTTTGCAAGGACACTCAAAAGCCTGCCATCCATGGATTCTGTCAGTGTTTTGATCTGTTCACCATCAACATTGCGTGCAGCAGCAACCACAGCCTCCCAGACACTGTTCAGAGAGGTGTACTGTTTTCCCTCCTTGTAAATCTCACATTTGATGATGGACCACAGGTTCTCTATGGGGTTCAGATCAGGTGAACAAGGAGGCCATGTCATTAGATTTTCTTCTTTTATACCCTTTCTTGCCAGCCACGCTGTGGAGAACTTGGACGCGTGTGATGGAGCATTGTCCTGCATGAAAATCATGTTTTTCTTGAAGGATGCAGACTTCTTCCTGTACCACTGCTTGTAGAAGGTGTCTTCCAGAAACTGGCAGTAGGACTGGGAGTTGAGCTTGACTCCATCCTCAACCCGAAAAGGCCCCACAAGCTCATCTTTGATGATACCAGCTCAAACCAGTACTCCACCTCCACCTTGCTGGCGTGTGAGTCGGACTGGAGCTCTCTGCCCTTTACCAATCCAGCCACGGGCCAATCCATCTGGCCCATCAAGACTCACTCTCATTTCATCAGTCCATAAAACCTTAGAAAAATCAGTCTTGAGATATTTCTTGGCCCAGTCTTGATGTTTCAGTTTGTGTGTCTTGTTCAGTGGTGGTCGTCTTTCAGCCTTTCTTACCTTGGCCATGTCTCTGAGTATTGCACACCTTGTGCTTTTGGGCACTCCAGTTATGTTGCAGCTCTGAAATATGGCCAAACTGGTGGCAAGTGGCATCTTGGCAGCTGCACGCTTGACTTTTCTCAGTTCATGGGCAGTTATTTTGCGCCTTGGTTTTTCCACACGCTTCTTGCGACCCTGTTGACTATTTTGAATGAAACGCTTGATTGTTCGATGATCACGCTTCAGAAGCTTTGCAATTTTAAGAGTGCTGCATCCCTCTGCAAGATATCTCACTATTTTTGACTTTTCTGAGCATGTCAAGTCCTTCTTTTGACCCATTTTGCCAAAGGAAAGGAAGTTGCCTAATAATTATGCACACCTGATATAGGGTGTTGATGTCATTAGACCACACCCCTTCTCATTACAGAGATGCACATCACCTAATATGCTTAATTGGTAGTAGGCTTTCGAGCCTATACAGCTTGGAGTAAGACAACATGCGTAAAGAGGATGATGTGGTCAAAATACTAATTAGCCTAATAATTTTGCACTCCCTGTATATATATATATATATATATATATATATATATATATATATATATATATATATATATATATATATATATATATATATATATAAAAATATAGCAATTATATTAGAAAGATTCTCAGATGAGTCTGATTCCTGATCAAGAAGCAAGGGATTTGTTGTTTTATCAATTTTTTTTTTTTGTCTAAATGGTCTTTTTATTACCGCAACCTTTCAGAAAAGGTAATGATGGAACACAGAGACTCTATCCAGGAACTACACTAGGACAGCCAAACTTGCAAATTAGTGCTTTTTTTTAAAAAGTTTTTTATTGAGGAAATAACAATTTACAATAATATTTTCATGCACAACACGTATAGATAATAAAATATCATTGATTAGTACAATATTTGGGTATCTGAACAGTGGAGATAAATAGTATTAATATTTAGGAGCATGTTAGTATTAGGACCTCATTATAACATATAGTTTCCTCCATCCACTCAAGGGGACACTCATGGTCCCTGTTAAATTTAAGTATTTTAGAGAAGGAAATCTGATGACTCAGATGGCCAGTCATGGACCATTGATTTGTGAAACATTGCAGTTTTTGAGCAACATATAGGAATATATGAGGATAGTCATGGTAGGGAAAATGGGTAACAATTTTCACACTTACCAATATAAAAACTCACTTATCAAAGCAGAACCTTGTTATTTAGAGCTTGTGTGAGACCGGAGTGTTCTGTGAGTTATGGCAATTAGTGAAGGAGTGGGGGGAGAGCATACCATTTTCTATAGGAGGGATCTATAATTGTTGACTACAGGGAGTTATAACATGTGTGGAGGGTTATCCATTCAAACTATGTGGTTAAATTAAAAAAAAAAAAAGTAAAAAAAAAAAAAAAAGTGAGCTGAGATACAGAAGCGCTGCCTTTACATATAAGTAAATAAATATAACCAGGGAGGGGTGAACCTGGAAGCCAGAGTGAACAGTAAAGGAGTAACACAAGGCAGAACTACTATATTATCCCCTCAAACCATAAATGGCAGACAGGAATATGGCTAAGGAATGATATGAAAATAGCCGTTATTAGATAAGTCACCTGGAAAAGAATATATTCAATAACTGATAAACTTAGAATGCACACCCCTCGTACCCCCAGCAGAGAGACACAGGCTGCACAAACACAACAAAGCCATGGCAATAAATCATGAACATAAAAGAACAGGCAATAATCCGTATTTGATCTATGAGTAATCCAAATGCCTACAGAGTCCGTGATTGAGACATGTGAAGCTTGCAGACCTAGTCCGTGAATACGTGGCTACAGGCACTAAAGTAGACTACCTAATTTCTATGCAGAGCATGAAGCTGCATGGCAGTAGCTGGGGGTATCGCAGCAAGTATAAACATTTAACCCCATAAACCATTGTAATAATATCAACATAGTTGGGGGACTCATTTACAGTGATAGCCTGGTATATAATCTGTGTGCTATGCGGGGCCCAAAGTATACTGAAGACAAGTTTCTAGCAGTATGCTGATCATACTAACTTGAGCTAAATGTTCAGGTCCTCATAGTGGTCTCAGATTTAACCATGTGAGTGCCTGTGTCATCACATACTCTTAAAGTTCATTGTCCTCAGCAAAATAGTTCTCCAATGAGTGGCAGGTAATATGTCACTAAGCAGATATATGGATCCATACCTGAATTGTCCACACTTAATCTGCCATATGACAACAGCCTAAGGGTAGGTTCAACCTACTCCAGTTTTACCCCGCTGGCAACGGCTTCTGCCACGAAGATGCAGCACCTCTCCGGACGAATCTATCTCCTCTGATGAGGACCCACAGGTCCCAGCTGGATCCTCTGGAGTGGCAATGAAGGGCTGGTGAATTGTACCCACAAGACTCAGATCCCAATCGCTATGAGCAGGTACCTTGGTAAGTGAGTTCTGCAGGCTCATCTTTTGGTCTAGGTTATTGCTTGCTTTCTGCTTCTGCGTCGGAATCAAACTTCTTATTGCAGCATTCACCTCCTTGTGTTCGGAGCAATCTATCAAGATGGTTTTTTGCTCCTTTACTGAGGTAACTGCCTTAGGCCCCAACGCTCCAGATCGATTTCCAAAGGTTATAATACCAAGAATTTAGTATCACCCAGCTCAGGATGGACTGTAGATTATTAATATCAAGGTGTAAGAGTTGGATGATCTTCCTGGCCACTGATAAAAGGCAGATTATCTGTGAATCCCTTGGAGCAACCAATATTGCTACCATTCAAGGTGCTGCCCAGAGACACGCCCCATTTTATCAAATTTTTAATCACCATCCATATTTATTTTTCTGTCTCTTTATTAAGATGCAAACAGAAAATACGTGAAATATGTATACAAAATATAAAAATTTATCACAAATTTCAGAGCAAAATGGCTTCTTCAGGAAAATGTCAGTAGTAATGGTGACCCCCCTTGGCACTAAGCACATATTGAACTCTTTTGGGGAGACTGTCCATAAGTTTTCTGAAATCATTTTCTGGTATATTACAACAGGCTTCTTTCAGCAATTCCCAGAGTTCTTCTGTAGATTTTGGTTGTCTTTAATTTCTTCTCTGTCCAGGTGATCCCATACTCCCTCTATAATATTTAGGTCTGGACTCTGTGGATGCCAGTCCACGACTGTCAGTGTTTTGTTAGCTGTTTTTTCTCCAAATATGATTTCATTGCATTAGCAGTGTGCATGGGAAAAATAAAACTGTTCCCAATCATGCGCTTTCCAGAAGGAATGGCATGATGAGTTAAACCCTGTCTGTACTTTTCACCATTCATTATCCCATCAATTAGGACAATATTGGCAACACCTCTGGCAGAAATGCAGCTTCAAACAAGGACAAACCCTGTTTGTACTGAAGGCCGCAAGGACTCATTCTTCCATCTTTCTCCAAATCTTCTTCTCACATATTGTTGATGATTGGACCCAAAAATATCAAACTTGTCACTCCATAATACTATTTTCCACTGATTGTCATTCCAATATTTGTGAGTTTTAGCATATCGTAGCCTTTTCACCCTGTTCCCCTTCCCAAAAAAGTGGTTTCTTGGCTGCTACCCTTAAACAAAGACCATTCTTGACCAAACTTCTTCGGACTGTAGAAGGGTCAACTTGGCAACCTGATGAAGCTGCCAGATGTTGAGCCAGGTCCTTGCTGTACTTCTTCCGAACTCTCATAGAGGAAACTCTGAGAAACTTCTCATCAGATTTTTAAAGTTTTCTTGGCCTTTCAATCCTTGTTTTGTCCTTTACCTCTCCTGAATCTTCAAATTTCTTTATAAAAGCTTGAATACCAAATCTTGAATATCCAGTTAGTTTGCTGATTTCCCTTTGAGAGTGGCCTTGCTAATGCAAAAATATGATTTTATGTCTGTCAAATTCTGTAATCTTTGGCATTTTGAATGAATTGATGTGATTAAAAGTTGGTCTTATAAGCAAGCTTACAATTAATATACTCGTACCACATGTGTATGCAATGATCATACATATCTTGCACAAATCTGGTGCAATATACTTTTCTTACAGCAGTCATTTTGACATGAAATAGTAGGACAAATACAGGTGTTAGCAATGACATTAATTTGGATTCCATTTAGGTTTATGAGAACCAGGTTCCTGCTATTGCTCTATTGTAAGAGGATGTCACACTAAATGCTTGCCACTTTAAACTATAAAAGCTTTTCTTCTGTTTTTATTTAATACTGCATACACATATCCTGTATTTTCTGGTTGTATTCTAATAAAGAGAATAATAAATAATTATATATGGTCATTATACCATTGCTAAAATAACACATCTAATGATGGCCTAAGATTTTTGTACTTTTGCACCCCATCTCTAGGGTTTACAGAGAATGGTCAGAAAAAGAGAAAATATCCAGTGAGCGGCAGTTGTGTGGATGAAAATGCCTTGTTGATGTTAGAGGTCAGAGGAGAATGGGCAGACTGGTTTGAGATAATAGAAAGGCGACAGTAACTGAAATAACCACTCGTTACAACAAAGGTATGCATAATACCATCTCTGAATGCACAACACATCAAACCTTGAAGCAGATGGGCTATGGCAGCAGGAGACCACACCGGGTGCCACTCCTCTCAGGTGAGAACAGGAAACTGAGGTTACAATTCTCAAAGGCTCACCTAAATTGGACACTAGAAGTTTGTAAAAACAGTGCCTGGATTGATGAGTCTCGATTTCAGCTGTGACATTCAGATGTTAGGGTCAAAATTTGGCATAAACAACATTAAAGCATGGATCCATCCTCCCTTGTATCAACAGTTCAGGCTGGTGGTGTAATGGAATGGGGGATATTTTTGTGGCACACTTTACATAGTAGATAAGGTTGAAAAAAGACTGAAGTCCATCAAGTTCAACCTATACAAATCTAAAATACTTTCAAAAAGCTCCAGTTAAGATTAAACAACCTCATTAAAATGTGACCCATTTAATACTAGCAATCATATCCATTAATTTTGTTTATATACAGAAATTTATCCAGACTATTTTTAAATGTATCTATGGTATTGGCATTCACTACCTCCTTTGGTAATGAGTTCCACAATTTTATTGCTCTTACAGTGAAAAAATGTTTCCGTTGCAGGAGATTAAATCTCCTTTCCTCCAACCTTAAATTATGACCTCTTGTCAGAAACAATTTTCTTGGAATAAACAGAGCTTCTGCCATCTCTGTATATGGGCCTTGAATATATTTATATAAAGTAATCATGTCACCTCTCAAGCGCCTTTTTTCTAAAGAAAACAGACCCAGTTTGGCTAGCCTCTCCTCATAGGTTAATTTCTCCAATCCCCTTATTAGCTTTGTGGCCCTTCTCTGAACTTTTTCTAGTTCTGCAATATCTTTTTTATCAATCGGTCCCCAGAACTGCACTCCAAACTCAATGTGAGGTCTTACCAGGGCTTTATATAATGACAGAATTATGCTTTCCTCCCTTGAATCAATGCCTCTTTTAATACATAGTATCTTATTAGCCTTTGAAGCCGCTGCCCTGCATTGTGCACCCATCTTTAGCTTATTATCTATTACTACTCCCAAATCCCTTTCCTCCTGTGTTTGGCTAAGTCTTGTCCCATTTAAAAAATACGTAGCCTGCTTATTTTTACTTCCAAAATGTAGAACCTTGCATTTTTCCGTATTAAATCTCATTTTCCATTCACTTGCCCATAGTTCTAATTTTAGCAAATCCCTTTGTAAAGAGAGTTTGTCCTGCTCTGACCTAATGACCTTACTTAACTTAGTATCATCTGCAAAAATAGAGATGTCGCTATTTAATCCTTGCTCCAAGTCATTTATAAAAATATTAAAAAGAACAGGGCCCAGTACTGATCCCTGGGGGACGCCACTGATTACCTTTGTCCAATCCGAGTATGATCCATTTACTACTACTCGTTGCTCCCTATCTTTTATCCAGTTATTTATCCATGAGCTAACATTTTTAGCTATTCCCAGTCCCTTAATTTTGTGCATTAATCTCTCATGTGGCACTGTATCAAATGCCTTTGCAAAATCTAAGTATATCACATCAACTGATTCCCCTTTATCTATATTTTTACTTACTTCCTCGTAGAATCTAATTAGATTAGTTTGACATGATCTATTTCTCCTAAAGCCATGCTGATTAGAACTCATAATCTTGTTTACACGAATATGCTCATCAAAATAATCCCTTATAATCCCTTCAAATATCTTCCCCACTATTGATGTCAGACTAACTGGTCTATAGCTTCCTGGATCATCCCTGCTTCCCTTTTTGAAGAGTGGCACCACATCAGCTTTACACCAATCCTGGGGTACCATGCCTGAGGATAATGAGTCTTGAAAAATTAAGAGTAAAGGTTTGTCTATAACAGTGCTAAGTTCCCTTAACACCCTTGGGTGTATTCCATCTGGGCCTGGAGTTTTATTTACCTTAATATTTTCCAGTTTTTTTCCTGATATTCTCTAAGCAAAACCCAGTTAGTGGTATGGACTGGCATGTTCTATTCTGTTCCAAAGTATCATTCAATGGTTCCTCTCTTGTGTATACTGAATAAAAAAACTGATTTAGTACCTCAGCCTTCTCCCTGTCATTATTTATCATGCTACCCTCCACGCATTTTAATGTACCTATATTTTCCTTCTTAGATTTTTTGCTATTTATGTACTTAAAGAACTTTTTAGGGTTAGACTTAAAATCCTTGGCAATTCATTTTTCATTTTCAATTTTGGCTAATTTGATTGCTTTTTTGCATGCTTTGTTACATTCCTTATAAATATTGTATGTTGAGTCTGTACTATTTTCTTTTAATAATTTAAATGCCCTACATTTTTTCCTAATTTCTCTTAACAAATTTTTATTTAGCCATAACGGCTTTGTTTTTATATTTTTATTTTTATAACCATATGGTATGTGTTGATATGTATATTTATTTAACAAATTTTTAAATATTATCCATTTATCCTCTGTATTTTTATTAGAAAATACATTTTCCCAATTTATATTATTTAATGATTTCCTTCAATCGTTGAATTTTGCTTTCTTGAAATTAAAAGTCTTAGTTAAACCTTTAAAACACTGCATATGAAAAGAGATTTCAAATGTGACCATGTTATGATCACTGTTACCCAAATGTTCTTTAACTTCTATGTTTGATATTATATCTGTATTGTTTGATAGCACTAAATCCAATATAGCTTTACTCCTAGTTGGCTCCTCTATTAATTGTGACAAGAAGTTGTCCCTGAGAACATTTAAAAATCTATCCCCCTTAGCTGAATTACTAGTTTCATTGGCCCAGTTTATATCAGGGTAGTTAAAAACTCCCATAATTACAGCACTGTTATTAGCAGCCTTACCTATTTGGATAAGTAATTGAGTTTCCTCCAAGTCACTAATGTTGGGAGGCTTGTAGCATGTTCCTAGTAATATTTTTTTAGGATTTTTCCCCCCACTCTTTATTTCAACCCACAGGGTCTCTACTTTGTCACTTGTATCATAAATATCTTCTCTTATTGTAGGTTTAAGGTTAGGTTTAATATACATGCAGATTCCTCCACCCCTTTTATTATTCCTGTCCCTCCTAAATAATGTATACCCCTCTAAGTTAACTGCCCAGTCATGTGAATCATCCCACCAAGTTTCAGTTATACTGATAACATCATAGTCTTCTTCTGCAACTAAGAGCGTCAGCTCCCCCATTTTACCTGTCATGCTTCTTGCATTTGTTGTCATACATTTAATTTCCATGTGCTTTCTGCTGCTACTCGGTGTGCTTTCCTCTATACTTTCTAATGTGACATTTCGTAAGTCATCCCTTCCTTGAGATATTAAGGGAGTGACATATTCACAGACTGATCTCTCTGTTCTATTTTGTTCTAACTGACCCTCCCCCTTTGCCTAGTTTAAAAGGTTCTCTAAACTTGCTACCAACCTTTCCCCAACACACCTGCACCCATGTCATTCAGGTGCAATCCATCCTTACTGTACAAATTGTACCCTAGTGAAAAATCAGCCCAGTGTTCTAAAAAGTCAAACCCCTCATTTTTACACTATGTTTTTAGCCATGAATTAACAGACCTTTGCTCCTTCTGCCTTACTGAGTTAACACGGCACTGGTAATATCTCAGAAAATATTACTTTGGAGGTCCTTGCTTTAAGCTTGCTACCTAACTCCCTGAAGTCATTTTTTAGGACTCTCCATCTCCCACCGATTCCTTCATTAGTACCAATATGCACCATGACTGCAGGATCAGACCCACATCCCTCTAACAATCTATCAATACGCTCCACAATATGCCTAACACAAGCCCCTGGAAGACAGCAAACTGTTCTATGTAAAGGGTCTGGATGACAAATTACCCTATCAACCTTCCTAATAATAGAGTCTCCTACCACCAACATCTGCCTCTGGCCCTGACTGGTATGCCCCTCTTCCATGACTGAAGGACTGCCCACCATAGTATGCTCCTCTTTGGGCCCCTTAGTACAAATTGAGCATAATTTTAATGCCATGGCCTACCTGAGTTTTGTTGCTGACCATGTCCATCCCTTTATGACTACAGTGCACCCATGTTCTGATGGCTACTTCCAGCAGGATAATGCACCATGTTACAAAGCTCAAATCATCTGAAACAGGTTTCTTAAACATGACAATGAGTTCACTGTACTTAAATGGCCTCTACAGTCACCAGATCTCAATAAAGTAGATCACATTTGGGATGTGCTGGAATGGAAGATTTGCATCATGGCTATTCAGCCGACAAATCTGCAGCAACTGCGTGATGCTATCATGTCAATATGGACCAAAATATCCGAGGAATGTTTCCAACACCTTGTTAAAGCTATGCCATGAAGAATTAAGGCTGTTCTGAAGGCAAAAGGGGCTCCAACCCAGTACTAGCAAGGTGTATCTAAAAAAAGTGGCCAGTGGGTATATATATATATATATATATATATATATATATAATGTTTTTTGGTACAATATATATATATATATATATATATATATATATATATATATATATATATAATGATTTTTGGTAAATATATATATATATATATATATATATATTTATATATATACACACACACACATATACACACTCACACGTACATGTGTACATACACACATACAGATTATTATAATTTATTTGTATAGCACCGCCAAATTCCGTAGCGCTGGGTACAATGATAGGGGTATACAGTGACAAGGATTTGTGATAAAATGCAAAACATAAAACTAAACAAATCTAGTACAGGAGGAAGAGGGTCCCATTTAGGTTTATGAGAACCAGGTTCTTGCTATTGCTCTATTGTAAGAGGAGGTCACACTACATTCTTGCCACTTTAGACTATAAAAGCTTTTTTTCTGTTTTTTTTTTAATACTGCATACACATATCCTGTATTTTCTGGTTGTATTCTAATAAAGGGAATAATAAATAATTATATATGGTCATTATACCATTGTTAAAATAACACATCTCTTGGTGGCCTAAGATTTTTGTACTTTTGCACCCCATCTCTAGGGTTTACAGAGCATGGTCAGAAAAAGAGAAAATATCCAGTGAGCAGCAGTTGTGTGGATGAAAATGCCTTGTTGACCATGGGTTTTGTTGCTGACCATGTCCATCCCTTTACGACTACAGTGCTACCATCTTCTGATGGCTACTTCCAGCAGGATAATGCACCATGTCACAAAGCTCAAATCATCTGAAACTGGTTTCTTGAACATGACAATGAGTTCACTGTACTTAAATGGCCTCTACAGTCACCAGATCTCAATCCAATAGATCACCTTTGGGACGTGCTGGAATGGAAGATTTGCATCATGGCTATGAAGCCGACAAATCTGCAGCAACTGCGTGATGCTATCATGTCAATGTGGACCTAAATATCTGAGAAATGTTTCCAACACCTTGTGAAATCTATGCCATGAAGAATTAAGGCCGTTCTGAAGGCAAAAGGGGCTCCAACCCGGTACTAGCAAGGTGTATCTAAAAGAAGTGGCCAGTGGGTGTTTTTATATATATACAGGGAGTGCAGAATTATTAGGCAAGTTATATTTTTGAGGATTAATTTTATTATTGAACAACAACCATGTTCTCAATGAACCCAAAAAACTCATTAATATCAAAGCTGAATAGTTTTGGAAGTAGTTTTTAGTTTGTTTTTAGTTATAGCTATTTTAGGGGGATATCTGTGTGTGCAGGTGACTATTACTGTGCATAATTATTAGGCAACTTAACAAAAAACAAATATATACCCATTTCAATTATTTATTTTTACCAGTGAAACCAATATAACATCTCAACATTCACAAATATACATTTCTGACATTCAAAAGCAAAACAAAAACAAATCAGTGACCAATATAGCCACCTTTCTTTGCAAGGACACTCAAAAGCCTGCCATCCATGGATTCTGTCAGTGTTTTGATCTGTTCACCATCAACATTGCGTGCAGCAGCAACCACAGCCTCCCAGACACTGTTCAGAGAGGTGTACTGTTTTCCCTCCTTGTAAATCTCACATTTGATGATGGACCACAGGTTCTCAATGGGGTTCAGATCAGATGAACAAGGAGGCCATGTCATTAGATTTTCTTCTTTTATACCCTTTCTTGCCAGCCACGCTGTGGAGTACTTGGACGCGTGTGATGGAGCATTGTCCTGCATGAAAATCATGTTTTTCTTGAAGGATGCAGACTTCTTCCTGTACCACTGCTTGAAGAAGGTGTCTTCCAGAAACTGGCAGTAGGACTGGGAGTTGAGCTTGACTCCATCCTCAACCCGAAAAGGCCCCATAAGCTCATCTTTGATGATACCAACCCAAACCAGTACTCCACCTCCACCTTGCTGGCGTCTGAGTCGGACTGGAGCTCTCTGCCCTTTACCAATCCAGCCACGGGCCCATCCATCTGGCCCATCAAGACTCACTCTCATTTCATCAGTCCATAAAACCTTAGAAAAATCAGTCTTGAGATATTTCTTGGCCCAGTCTTGACGTTTCAGCTTGTGTGTCTTGTTCAGTGGTGGTCGTCTTTCAGCCTTTCTTACCTTGGCCATGTCTCTGAGTATTGCACACCTTGTGCTTTTGGGCACTCCAGTGATGTTGCAGCTCTGAAATATGGCCAAACTGGTGGCAAGTGGCATCTTGGCAGCTGCACGCTTGACTTTTCTCAGTTCATCTGCAGTTATTTTGAGCCTTGGTTTTTCCACACGCTTCTTGCGACCCTGTTGACTATTTTGAATGAAACGCTTGATTGTTCGATGATCACGCTTCAGAAGCTTTGCAATTTTAAGAGTGCTGCATCCTTCTGTAAGATATCTCACTATTTTTGACTTTTCTGAGCCTGTCAAGTCCTTCTTTTGACCCATTTTGCCAAAGGAAAGGAAGTTGCCTAATAATTATGCACACCTGATATAGGATGTTGATGTCATTAGACCACACCCCTTCTCATTACAGAGATGCACATCACCTAATATGCTTAATTGGTAGTAGGCTTTCGAGCCTATACAGCTTGGAGTAAGACAACATGCATAAAGAGGATGATGTGGTCAAAATACTCATTTGCATAATAATTCTGCACTCCCTGTATATATATATATATATATATATATATATATATATATATATATATATATATAAAATGTTTTTTGGCACAATATATATATATATATATATATACACACACACACATAGTGTATACACACTAACACGTACATGTGTACATACACACACACAGAATATTATAATTTATTTGTATAGCGCCGCCAAATTCCGTAGCGCTGGGTACAATAATAGGGGTATACAGTGACAAGGATTTGTGATAAAATGCAAAAACATAAAACTAAACAAATCTAGTACAGGAGGAAGAGGGCCCTGCTCTAGAGAGCTCACAGTATACAGGTTTAGGGTGCAGAGACATAAGGTTGGGGTAGCTTGTCACATCGGTTGTAGTTGCAGCAGTGAGTCAGGCAGTTAATTTATTAGTTTGGTTCGGATGAGGGATAGAGGAGAGATGGTAAGAATCTATGAATAGGTGTGTTTTTAAGGAGCGTCTGAAGCTATACAAGGTTGGAGACAGTCTTATGGAGCGGGGTAGAGAGTTCCAGAGGACAGGAGCAGCACGTGCAAAGTCTTGGAGGCGAGAGTGGGACGTAGAGATAACAGGAGTGGAGAGACATAGGTCAGAGGTTGATTGAAGAGGATGGGATGGGGACTATTTCATGATGAGAGAGGAAATATATTTGCAAGTTAGACTGTTGAGTGCTTTGCAAGTTAGGGTTAATACTTTAAATTGTATTCTGGAGTGTATAGGAAGCCAGTGTAGAGACTGGCAGAGCGGAGCAGCTGATGTAGATCGGTGACTTAGGTGGATGAGTCTAGCAGAAGCATTCATAATAGATTGGAGGGTGGAGAGGCGATGTTTTGGAAGGCCATTTAGGAGTAGATTGCAATAATCAATGCGTGACAAAATGAGGTAATGAATAATTATTTTTGTAGTTGTTTGAGTAAGGAAGGGACAAATTCTGGAAATGTTGTGTAGGTGTGAACGGCAGGATTTGGTAAGTGCCTGTATATGTGGGTTGAATGTGAGTTCTGAGTCTAGTGTGACCCCAAGACAGTGGACCTGGGGTGAGGTGTTAAGAATAGAGTCTACAACGTCAGAGAAATGTCAGGTGTTGGATGTCTCGAAGAGGGGGGAATAAGACACAGCTCAGTTTTGGACAGATTGAATTGGAGGTAGTGTGAAGACATCCAAGAGTAAATTGCAGAGAGGCAGTTGGAAATCTGGTTGAGTAAAGAGGGAGAGATATCAGGATAGGAAAGATAGATTTGGGTATCATCAGCATATAAGTAGTACTGAAATCCAAAGGAGGCTACAGAACCATTGCTTTGGAGAAATGTGGTCTCCAGCACATTTCCATTGCATAATTTTATAGGAATTGTATTTGAAATTTCTCTTGAAATGTCATTAAATGTTAATGCTGCTTTTTAAAAATTCCCCCTGAGGTGCAAGAGAGGATGCCGTGGGAATGTATACAAGTTTTATGCCTAGGGGCCTGAGCTTTTTCTTACTTTGCAAACTTCTATATCATGCTGAAATAACTTCCCCTCTCCCTACCAATATTTTTGTACCAACTAATACAGTGTAATAAAGAAAGATGGAGATGCCCTTCTTAAACTATTTCCTGGTTGAACTCACCCAATACATATGATATTTAGTATCTGACAAAGTTGTTTACTGAGTTTAGAAAGTGTCCTGATTGAATGCCTATTAACCAACAATACCCATCTTACATTCTTGACAGGGAAATCTAAAAAACCTTTTACACATTCATATTTCTCTTTCCTTAAAGGGACAGTCTAGTCAAAATTAAACTTTCATGATTCAGATAGGGTATGCAATTTTAAGCAACTTTAAAATTTACTTTTAGCATCAAATTTGCTTTTCTCTCTTGGAATTTTTTTTTGTTGAAAGCTAAACCTAGGTAGGCTCATATGCTAATTTCTAAGCTGTTGAAGTCCACCTCTTATTTCAGTGCCTTTCGACAGTTTTTCACATCTAGACAGTGGTAGTTCATGTGTACCATATAGATAACATTGTGCTTACTCTTGTGGAGTTACCTAGGATTTAGCACTGATTGTCTAAAATGCAATTCAGTCAAAATAAGTCGAATAAGGGGCAGTCTGCAGAGACTTAGATACAAGGTAATCACAGAGGTAAAAACTCTAATAATATAACAGTGTTTGTTATGCAAAACTGGGGAATGGGTAATAAAGGGATTATCTATCTTTTTAAGCAATATAAATTCTGCGGTAGACTGACCTTTTAATATTATTCCCACCCCTTTTTTTCTTCCTTAACTCCTCCCCTTACCATTTCCCTACATAATTAGGCTTGGTAGCATATTGATCATTTTACTTCATTTTCTCTGACTTTACATACTTATCTTTGTGATATTTTATCTTTAAAACAAATTAAACTAATTGTTTCACCATACATTTGCCAAGTCTTTTAGCTGATATACTATTTATAAGTTACTGGTTCTCTTAATCTTTGGTACCCTTGTTATCACTTTCATAAAAGTATTTTTCTATATTTAAGATACCACTGTTATTGTGAATCACTAATTTACTTAGGGCTAGATTACAAGTGGAGGGTAAAATATTGCTTTTGCAGTCCCTATAAAAAGCAATGTAAAGGCACTTTCAGTGCCATTTGTCTTCTAACACCCCACACCTGCCAATTTATGCCCCCCAAATCTGCCTGGTGCAGTTATTTTATTAAAAAATAAAAATGCTATATTTTTTGTTTTTTTAATAAAATTCACACCACTGTATTTTGGGGGCATTTGGGGCACATTTGTAAAATTAACCAGAGATCTGATATGTCGTTAGTTTTATAAGTGTTAATTGCTACTGTGAGCTTATGGTAGCAAAAAACAGCCACTTGTAATGGCTGGTTATTTATCGCTCCCCGCAAAAAGGCAAAATTGCCAGTTTGCATGCGCGATAAATTAAAGCTCCACTTGTAACCTGGCCCTTAACCTGTTATTACGGTCTAAGATATTTTATAATATTTATCAATCTGGAGGTCCCATTGCAACCTGTGACCTCTGCCATGACACAGGTAATCTCATCTCTTTTTTGTTTATTATGCTGTTAATTGAGGTACCATAGATTTATTTAGCTTGTATTTATTTGTACAATTCAATAACAATTATCTTTACAAAAAATAATATAATATATATGCCCAGTTTTTGTTGACTAATGTAAATCTTGTTCATAAATCTCAAGAAAAATATCAAACTAATGTTTTAGAAAAAGTAAATACTGATCAAATTGACCATAATGGCAGTAACACTGAGTCAAATACATCTGGAGTAATCTGAAAACAAGCAGTGCTAAATTTATTAAGTATCTCTGGAGAAATTAATGTGAATTCAAAGGATAATCAAGTAAATGTATCAAAAGATGAAGAAATTTACTAGGAAAACAAAGTCATTATATCCTAAATGGAATTTACTAAATGTATTGGGGAAAAAAATATATGCTCCTCATGATGTCATTTCAGTAGCTGCAATATAATTAATTTTACATTTTACATTGTGGTTAAGATTACCTTCATTAAGTATAATTGTTCAATATGTATTCACTTGCACTTCTATTAGTAGATATCATAGAAGTCATAATTAACATTGCCTGAAGATTAAATCATAGCGAAACAATGTAGTTTAACTAATTCATACTTACAATGCACCATGTAACATTAGAACACTGGATTTCAAACCTATCTTCAGGCTTCCCTTACAGGCCAGATTTTCAGTATTACCTTGGGTGACAGACGGTAAAAACATGTTTACTAATCAGCTGATTATTTCAATTTTGCTTTAAAGGCACAGTCTTTATTGTTTTAAAAGATAGATAATCCCTTTATTACCCATTCCCCCGTTTTACATTACCAACACAGTTACATTAATACACTTTTTACCTCTGTGATTACCTTGTTTCTAAGCCTCTGCAAGCTGCCCCCTTATTTGACTTCTTTGGACAGACTTGCATTTTAGCCAATCAGTGCTGACTCCTAGGTAACTTCTTGTGTGTGAGCACAATGTTATCTATATGACACACATGAACTAACACCCTCTTATGGTGATAAAACTGTCAAAATGTATTCGAATAAGCGGTGCACTTCAAGGTCTAAGAACTTAGAATATGAACCTCCTAGGTTTAGCTTTCAACTTAGAATACCAATAGAACATAGCAAAATTGGTGATAAAAGTAAATTGCAAAGTAGTTTAAATGACATGCTCTATCTGAATCATGAAAGTTTATTTTGGACTAAACTGTCCCTTTAAGTTCAGATATCTTCAAAACCTGGCCTGTAAGGGAGGCCTGAGGATGGGTTTGAAAACCAGTGCATTAGAGTAAATCAAGAGGGAGACCTTTTAGAAATAATTTATCTTTAAAAAAAAAACACAACTATTATAAATATGTAATTAAAGGGATAGTCAAAACCAGAATTTTTGTTGTTTATAAAGAAAGATAATCCCTTTATTACCCATTCCACAGTTTTGCATAACCAACACTGTGATTACCTTGTATGTAAGCCTCTGCAAACTGCCCCCTTATTTCAGTTCTTTTGACAGACTTGCATTTTAGCCAATCAGTGTTCAGTCCAGGGTAACTTCACGTGCATGAGCTCAATGTTATCTATATGAAACACATGAACTAATGCCCTCTAGTGGTCAAAATGCATTCAGATTAGAGGCAGTCTTTAAGGTCTAAGAAATTAGCATATGAACCTCCTAGAATTAGCTTTCAACTAGGATTACGAAGAGAACAAAGCAAAATTGTGCATTGTGCATACCATATATGTTATCCAACATACCTTTTTATTCATATTTTCTTTAAATTGCTGAGTTTGTCTTGTTACTTCTGTATAATATAAAAAAGAAATTATATATTGCTGCAAAAATATTATTATTATATATTATAGATATATTATATATTATTGAGGCTATGATTACGGCTAAGCGCCGAAACATGTAAGCCCATAGGTGTCTCGCCTGTCTTACACCTGTTTTCTTGACTGTTGCCCCATCTTGCAACTTTTAATTACTTGTCGAAATAAAGAACTTTTTATTTTACTTTTTGGGCATCCGTTCCTCCTTGTTTTCATTATGCAAAAATATTACACCTAATGACATTGGTATGCATTATTATTTAATGATAAACGTATTGCCTTCAATTACATGTTGTATATCTACATTTTCCATTCTTTCAAAGAAACCTAATTCTTCTATGCTGTCAGTAAAGAGTTTATTTAGAATTTGATCACAACTGCAGAAATGTAGAATGTGCTATGTGAGTAATTAAGCAATTAGTTGAGGAGCAGCAGTTAAAGGGGAAATTACTTTATTGAGAGGCACATAGTCCTTTTGCAGTTTGAGTTATATTTGATAAGGAGCAATGTTATCACGTAGTAGAAAGATAACTTTAATGATTTGCCAAATTTAAAGACGACAACACTATACCTTTAAGGGTTTGAAAGCAGCACTGTTCTCAAAATTAAACTTTTATGATTCAGATAGAGCATGCAATTTTAAGCAACTTTCTAATTTACTCTTATTATCAATTTTTATTTGTTCCCTTGTTATCTTTATTTTAAAAAGCAAGAATTTAAGCATAGGAGCTGGCTCATTTTTGGTTCAGCACCTAGCTAGCACTTTCTGATTGATGTCTAAATGTAGCCACCAATCAGCAAGCGCTACCCAGGTGCTGAAGCAAAATTGGGGCGGCTCCTAAGCTTACATTCAAATAAAGATAGCAAGGAAAGGAAGAATAATAGGCGTAAATTAGAAAGTTACTTAAAATTGACTGCCCTATCTGAAACATGAATGTTTAATTTTGACTAGACTATCCCTTTAAGGGTTTGAAAGCAATAATGTTCATTTGAGGTTTTGTCACATTTAAAGAAAACAACACTGTCACTTTAAGGGTTTGTTATAGTTGAAGGAAACAACACTGTCCCTTTAAGAGTTTATTATAATTGAAGAAAAAATACTGTTCCTTTAAGGGTTAGTTAGAAAAGAGAGTTCCTCAATTAAATCTTGATAGTTACTAAGTAGCATAAAGTCTCAGAAAACACTGAATACATATGAGAATTGCATGCATGCATTCATTAAAAATAATTATCAGCAAAATATAATATAGAAAGTGCTATATTACAATTGTAGCACTATCTAGCCCTAACGTTAGAGCACAATTTGTGTTTAAATGAGGATGCAAGTGCGAGTATTGCACCATGAGGTTTGAGCTGGTATTACAAGTTGAAAGTAGCAAATTTGTATTCAAGAGCAATTAACAAGAGTGTAATTTTATGTGACGTAATTTATAACGTGATTGGGTTTGTGCTTTTAGCGCAAATTATAGCACTTCACTTTTAATCTAGCTCAAAGATAACAAAAATGACTCCCCTTGTGGAGGCTGTTGTTTGGTCTGCATTATCAGAGCCATCATTAGCACTCAAAGGGTTAAAACAGTAGATCAAAACACATTTCTTAATATGAACAGGTGTCACAATAAAAAATGGTTACAAAATACTGTATACCCAAAGGACAATTCATAAGATTAGAAAAAAACTGTACCGATCTATCTGATTTCCATTTCCAGGCTGAAATGCTAAAAAAGAGATTCATAGAAAAAGGTTTCAAGATATCCCTATAGTAAGTAAGTATATGTGAGGTACTCAAAATGGACCGTAACAAACTGATAGAAGGTAAATCTGAGGTAAGTATAAAAAAGAAATATTATATAAAAACTATTGATGGAAATCCAATTGTTGGAGCTAATTCAGAAAATAGATTCACAAACAGATTGATAACTACATATTGCCATGATAAAAAATAAAATAGAACATACTATAAATAATCATTGGCATCTACTACAGAAAGATCCACTATTGGGAGTGAATTTATCTGACAGAAATTATATGATCTGTAAGAAAGGAAGTAATTTAAAATCTATCCTCTCCCCTCTGATATAAGCCAAATGTTTGTCAGATGGGATCAAACTAAGAGAAAAACAACAAATACAAATATACCCAATAAGCCTGTTTCAATATTATATAGGTGTTCCTATATCCTTTTATGTAGAGGACGTGTGGTACAACCTACGTAGAACAAATTACAAGTGCATTTCAATAAGTATATAACATATGTAGAGTCACAATTAATACAAAAAATGTATTTCTAACCTTGTATTATCATGTGTATAAGTCAGAATCTTTTTTGGTGAATATTTACGGTATTCACAATGACCACATCTATGCCACCCTTTTGGTGGTTCACTAGTCACAAAGTTATTGGGTATATTTGTATTTGTTGTTTTTCTTTAAGTTTGGAGAGGATAGATTTTAAATTACTTCCTTTCCTACAGATCATATACTTTCTGTCAGATAAATTTATTCACAATAGTGGATATTTCTTTAGTAGATGCCAATGATTATTTATAGTATTTGTGTTTGTGAATCTATTTTTTGAATTGGTTCCAACAATTGGATTTCCATCAATAGTTTTTATATAATATTTCTTTATTACACTTACTTCTGATTTACCTTGTATCAGTTTGTTGTCTTGAAACCTTTTTCTATGAATCTATTTTTTAGCATTTCAGCTTGGAAATGGAAATCAGATAGATTGGTACAGTTTTTTCTAATTCTTATGAATTTTTGTTTGAATATATTTTTTAACCGTTTTTTATTGTGACAGCTGTTCATATTGAGAAATGTGTTTTGATCTACTGTCTTAAAATAAGTTTTGGTTATAATTCTGTTGTTTTGGACTGTAATGTCTAGATCTAAAAAAAAAATCACATCTGGTTTTCTTAATTTTATGTTCAAACACTAACCCCAAGCTATTATTATTTAGATGTTCTAAAAACATATGGAAGGGCGTAATCTCAATCAGACAGATGTTGATCTTATTCACTATCCCCAGGAAGGAACAGGAAGTGACATATGATATATTAATCAATCAAATAAATGCTTTAACCTTATTCGTTATTGCCTAAAAGGAAGTGACAGAATCAGGGTATTTAGAGACAAACCACATCACACTTTAATTACACCTGAGGAAGAGGTGTGACACAGAAACACGTCGTGAACACACAGGTATTGTCTGGCCAGACTACTGAGCTGCTGCTTGTCTTCATTTGACCCTGTAGTTTTTTTGTTTTGTTTTTTACTTTTTTAACTTTGTTTGAGTAACTTTAGCAGATAGCAACTGCATTGGTTTTAGATTATACAGTCTAGCAGTGGCCATTTAGACTTCGGTCTCACCACATTGATTGCTTTGGTATTTTTTTCATTGAGATAATATTGGTGATTTGCATGATTTATTTAAAGCAGAGAGATGTTTTAGTCTGCTCAAATGTTCTCATATTTTTAAACTATATGTGCAAGGTGTCAGTAGACATAACGTTTAACTTTTCTGTATAAGATAGAAGTAAAATAAATAAAAATAATAAATGATACACCTTTTGTATTGAATTATTCACTTGATACATTGATCATGTCCGCTTGCCCCATAATAAATAGGCCCCAATGTCTTTGAATGACACAGCTACTCAGAGGGATAGACAGTCATGAGGTGATCACCATAAACAATGGAGGACCTAATCTCGGAACTTGACAACTGCTTGCCCAAACAAATGCATCTCAATGCCTCTAATGGCCTGCTTAAAGAGACAGTGAACACAGATCAAGGGAAAAGTTGAAAGCATGAATGGGTGAAATAAAGAAAGAAATGCATTGCCATGAAACAGTAATATAATGTTGTGCCCTCAAGTGAGTGCAAAATTATGCAGGGCACCCTTTGAGAAGGACAGCTTTGCACTCACGAGAGTGCACTTTCATAGGCTACAAGGGGAGCCTCGTTCTCATGCCATGAGACACGGCAGAGAACCTAGCACAGTGAAGGGGGTAAGTTGCGCGTTGATGGGCAGGAAATTGAAAATGTATATGCATATGAATATATACATATATTTATATGTATATATACACATATTAACACATACTGTAACTATATCTAAATATAAGCATATATATATATATTTACAGTGAAGACCCTAACTACCCTATACTTTAACCCCTATAAACTGCTTTGTGCAGTTATTATTTTAAAAATTAAAGATGCTATTTTTTTTAAAAAGCAACATACAGTTTAATTTGGGGGACATTTTCAAAATTAACCAGAGATCTGATCTTGGGTTAATTTTCAGGGGGCGCTAATTGCTACTGCAACACAGGTCTTCTCCACATATTTTTGCAACATTCATAAAGAATAAGATCCAGTATGCGTGTAATATCCCCATGTAGCAGTTAGGTGCCATAATGCAAGTATTACTTATGGTACTCAATATGATATCTTAGACCTGAGATTGGTTCCATGACCTGATTATTCTTACTGACAAATGAGTTACCGTATGAATGGTGTATATGGTGTTCTGCAGATCCTCTTCCTACAAAGTAGGACCATACATACATTGTGTTAACTCTCTCTTGTAGACCTTTAAGCATATACTCTTGATCATAAGTCTCACAAGGGATCATATAAACTACAATCTAAAATGATACATGACATTGTTGTTTGCTCTTATTATGTTTACCATATAGCCAAATTCTGAACTAAAATTCTCAACTAGATACCCACAGTATTTTACCCTAACAACCTGCCCAAGTACATGTTGCACTCCATGCCTGTCCTCTAGAATAGTAGGAGGAGTTAATTATAAACTCCTAATACTCTTCCACAAAAGTTATCCCATCTATACCTGTGTGCTGATAGCTTGATACCCTTTTTTTCTGATTCATACATATTGATAATGCACATGAAAATGCTTATATCTATGGTACCAGTATGGATCCTCTCATTCAAATTGTGTCTCTAGCTTTATATTTTAAAGTGTGGCTTGCCTCCTTCCGCATCTAGATGTTTGACAGTTATTAACTAATGTAGGTTTGTCTCCCAAGTATATCCAGTTGTTTACATGTATGGCCCCATGTTTCTATGTGACGCCACCACGCTATACAATTCTTTTCTATATGCTACTTCAACTACCCTATAGGACCTCCTCCTACTCTAAGCTCAATATATTGAATTAACTATGCAGATAGCTATGTGTATTCTTGTGATTCTGTTTAGCCTAGTTACTCTACATTTCCTTAAGCCGTGTTTATCCAGTGAAAAACTTGACTAAACTTGCTAAACTAACTCTATTTAATTGTAGATATATAATTTCTGTGGTTATCATACTCAGAGTCATATTGTTTCCTATATCAGTTGGTTCACATGTAACCATTGAATAACCACTGTTAAATGTTATTATCTATATGTAATAAAACAAGTTTCTCAAATAATTGATAACTATATTATTACAACTACCACTTGTCGATATATGAGACTTAATTGTGATTTATGTAACGATTGAAAAGAGACAACTTTATTTGTTCATGTATATTACTTGTTATGTTATCCCATAGATGTTTATGTACCAAAAATCTCAATAAAAGATTATTAAAAACAGTATATATATTTTTTTTCTAAGTGAAGAACAATGCTATTTGAAGGATTTTTTTAATTAAAAAAATATATCGGATCATGTCTACTCACACCTTAATAAATAGGCCCCAATGTCTTAGAATGGCACAGCTACTCAGAGGGATACACAGTCATGAGGTGATCACCATAAACAGTGGTGAACCTAATGAACAGAAGACCCTGGTGAAATAATGTTTTGCCCCCCCCCCCCCCTACTATTACACAGGTGCTGGATATTTGAAGAACCTATTTAATCACCAGGCCACTTCCCTCTGTGCTACCAAAACAAAAAAGCCAGCTAAACTGTCCAAGTTACAAGTAAATAACAGCTGGGGGTGCTTACTTGAAAATAATGAATGTAGAGCCAATATTAGTGATGCAGTAATCTAAGCTGTCTCCTACCTTAGTATCTCGGAACTTGACAACTGCTTGCCTAAACAAATGCATCTCAATGCCTCTAATAGCCTACTTAAAGAGACAGTGAACACACATTAAGGGAAAAGTTGAAAGCATGAATGGGTGAAATAAAGAAAAAAAATGCATTGCCATGAAACAGTAAAAAAAAAAAGTTATATTTTTTATCTTATAATGTTGTGCCCTCAAGTGAGTGCAAAATTCTGCAGGACACCATTTGAGAAGGGCAGTTTTGCACTCACAAGAGTGCACTTTCATAGGCTACAAGGGAGCCTTGTTCTCATGCCGAGAGACACGGCGGAGAACGTAGCGGAATGAAGGGGGTAATTTGTGTGGTGATGGGCAGGAATTTGAAAATTTATATGAATATATACATATATTTATATGTGTATATACACATATTAACAAATAATGTTACTATCTCTAAATATAAGCATATACATATATATTTGCAGTGAAAACACAGTCCCCTTAGACCACAATGAACACACTTCATATACCCTGAACTTTAACCCCTATAAACTGCTTTGTGCAGTTAATATTTTAAAAATTAAAGATGTCATTTTTTTAAAAAAGCAACATAAAGTTTAATTTGGGGGCAATTGGGGGACATTTTCAAAATTAACCAGAGATCTGATCTTGGGTTAATTTTTTGGGGGGCGCTAATTGCTATTGTGAGCTTTCAGTAGCATTAACCAGTGACTTGTAATGGCTGGTTATTTATTGTTGGCCGGTAAATGGGCAAATTTGCCAATTTACGGCTGCACAAAAATTTATCGCTCCATTTGTAATCTAGCCCAATGTGAGTAGTACTTTTATTTTCACAGATGAAGAGGTTTCAATGGCTTTATCAAAAATAAAAGTAAATAAGTCTGGGCTTGTTTCCATTGAGGTGGTAAATTGTGGAAAATGATGATAAAAACATTTATCTCTATTAACGTCTATGGAGATTTTTTAAGTTACCACCAGTTTCCAAACTTTTCCACCTCAATAAAAAATAGCCCTCTGTGGGTACAGATAATTTCCATCCAAGGATTCTAAGAGAATTGTGATCCATTATAGCTACTCCATTAGCTGATTTATTTAATCAGTCACTGTTAACAGGAGTTGTTCTAAAAGAATTGCCTTTGTAGCCCTCTTCATAAAAAAGGAAACTCTTTTTAAGGAAAGACTTGTGTCTTACCTTCAGGCAACAACTTATAAGGACAGAATGGTTTCACTGCTGGAAGATTATGTCAGACTAATCTAATTGACTTCTTTTACCATGTAACTAAATAAATAGACCAAGGAAGAGCAGTAGATGTTGCATAGCTAGACCTTAACCAAAAAAAAAAAAAAAAAATGACACTGGCTAACATAACAAACTTATTCCCAAAATATATTGCCTTGGAGTTGATGCTGACATTGTTAAGTGAGTAGAATTATGGCCTAAGGATAGAAGGCAGAGGGTTTCAATTTTCAATTAATAGAGTACATTTAAATGAGGGGTCAGTTATTAGTGGTGTTCCCCAAGGGTAAGTTATTGGGCCTGATTTGCTTAACATGTTAATAAGTAAAAGCGGGCATCAGGAGAAGGTTTGCTTGTTTCCTGATTAATCAAAAATTTGTAACAGAGTTGATGTTCCAGAAGGGGTTGATAAAAAGAACAGTGATAGGACTGGGCAAATAAATGGAATCTGCAATGTAATATTACCAAGAATACAAATTTTCATATATGATTCAAAAACCCAAAGGCCAATGTTATTATCAATAGTACATAACTGACTGTAACTAAAGAAGAACGGGACTTATTATTTCAGATTATTTAAGATTTGGTACACAATGCTACAGTGCAGCCAGTAAGGCCAGTCAAATACTTTGCTGCATTGGGAGAGGTATTAGTAGCAGAAATAGCAAGATTCTTATGCCACTTTACAGATCATTAGTTAGGCCACATCTTTAATATGGTGTACAGTTATGGAAACATATCTTCAGAAAGATAAAAATACATTAGAAAGTGTCCAAAGGAGGGCTACTAAAATGTCTATAAATATAAAATGTACAAAGAAAGACGCTATGACCTAAATATATATAATTTAGAGGAGAAAAGGGAAAGAGGTGACATGATCGAAAACAAGGGGTCACAATTGTAAGTTAGAGGGTAGCAGATTCAGGAGAAATGTGAGGAAGCATTTATTTTACAGATTTGTGGTGGATTCATGGAACAAACTTCCAATTGAGGTGGTAAACACCAAGGGCCTATTTATCAAGCTGTCAACTGCAAATACTCTGGAATTCTGCAGTGTAACTGTGGCGAGCCTGATTCGCCCTATTTATCAAAGCCTACAGACCGGCAAAAGTTGAAATCTGTGACATAACATATGATCCGCCGGTCTCAATCTGACACAGATCAATGCTTACGTCATTACAGATGTTCCGAATACAAATTCGGCACTATCTGACAATGTTTGCCATTTATCAAACTTCTAACAGGTACACTCGCCACTATTCCGGCCCAGTGTACCTGGTTTTCAATCCACCACCTTGGAGGCCGCGGATGCCATAGGAATCAATGGGAGTCTGAAGGCAGCGAAAGCTTATGTTCGATGCTGCCAGATATCCCATTGATTTCTATGGTAGAATAAAAGTTACGTTTACACCTAACACCCAAACATAAGCCCCGAGTCTAAACACCCCTAATCTGCCGCCCCTGACATCACCGCCACCTACATAATTCTATTAACCCATATCCCACCGCTCCCGGACTCCGCCGCACTTAACTAAAATATTAACCCCTATCCCGCTGCTCCTGGACCCCGCCGCAATTAAATAAATTTATTTACCCCTATCCCGCCGCTCCTGGCCCCACCGCAACTAACTAAAAGTATTAACCCCATCCCGCTGCTCCCGGAGCCCACCGCAACTAAATAAATATATTAACGCCTATCCCGCCGCTCCCAGACCACACTGCAAATGTAATACAATGATTAACCCCTAAACCCCTGGCCTCCCACATCACTACCACTTACTAAACCTATTAACCCCTAAACCGCCAGCCCTCCACATTGCCATAAACTAAATTTAAGCTATTACATGGTAAGTTACCATGTCATGAAGGGGTTAATGCTTCTTTAAGTGTTTATGAGTAAATGAGAACATCTAATTGGTTTATGATTCAATATCACATTTCACAGTTTACAAGAAACTGAAAGGATTTTACTGAGTGGACAAGCCAGCTGCTGAGCTCTTCGATAATGGTTAATCTTCTGTTGGGAGAGACAAGGCAGCTTAATTAAGAGGATCTGACAGGCTGTGAGAAGCCCCCTTGCTGTCATCATACTTCATGTGTTGAGGTCAGTACAAGTGAGTACTCATTTGGCTTATGCTAGTGTTTTAAGTCTGTGGAATCATAACATACTGCACCAGGATCCCTGTGTCTGTGCGCCCTTCCCTCTACTGTTGGTCTTAGATTTTTCTGGGTATTCCCTCGTTAGGTATTTGCTTTGCTTTGGTGATTAGGCTGCAAGACATCCTAGATCTGTTCCTTCTACACATCAATTAAACACCGATCTTGTGCCATACAGGAGGACTGTGTATCTACAGAGACTGGTGTTCTCTCACACTCCTTTAGTGATTTCTTAGTCTATAGCGCTAATTCTCTCTCTCTCTCTCTCTCTCTCTCTCTCTCTCTCTCTCTTTCATTTTGATCTTTCAATTAACTAAACGACACAGTAATATTTCAGTAGGGAAATTAGGTTTATTGGATTAACAGAAAATGTGCACCCCAACAGAAATATTGCATCAATATTTAGTATAGCCTCCTTTAGCAGAAATAACAGCCTCTAGACACTTCCTATAGCTTGTAATGAGTGTCTGGATGGTCTCCAGTTCAGTTAGGTTTGATGGTTGCCAAGCATGGACAGCCCGCTTCAAATCACCCCACAGATTTTCAATGATATTCAGGTCTGGGGACTGGGATGGCAATTCCAGAACATTGCACTTGTTCCTCTGCATAAATGCCAGAGTAGATTTTTAAGAGTGTTTTGGGTCGTTGTCTTGTTGAAATATCCAGCCCCGGCATAACTTGAAGTTTTTGACTGATTCCTCAACATTATTCTCAAGTATCTGCTGATATTGAGTGGAATCCATGCGACCCTCAACTTTAACAAGATTCCCGCTACTGGCATTGGCCACACAACCCCACAGTATGATGGAACATCCACCAAATTTTACTGTGGGTAGCAAGTGTTTGTCTTGGATTGCTGTGTTCTTTTGCCGCCATGCATGACGCCCCTTGTTATCACCAAATAACTCAATATTTGTTTCATCAGTCCACATCACCTTCTTCCAAAATGAAGCTGGCTTGTCCAAATGTGCATTTGCATACCTCAAGCAACTGTGTTGCGTGTGTGCAGAAAAGGCTTCTTCCACATCACTCTCCGATACAGCTTCTCCTTGTGCAAAGAGCGCTGAATTGTTGAACGATGCACAGTGACATTATTCACAGCAAAATGATATTGTAGGTGTTCTGTCTATTATATGCTCATTATGTTCATGTTGATGACATCTCGTGGTTTCATGTTGCAATTACAGCTTAGTTCCTCTCAAAAATAAAACTGGAAGTGTTAATAAAGTTGTTAATAGAAAGTTTACTTTCAGTTTCTCAGCAGCCATCTTAGCTTCAAGAAGCATGGAAATCAGCTCTTAAACATTTGCCTCTAAACATACATATGCCTGTAAGTTATTTGTTTTTTGCTAAGAGTTCATTGTACATTTGAATTGCATTGCTATTTGCTGTAAGGATTAAATGTAAGCTCTCTGTGTTAGAAACATGTATTATTGTATGTATTGCAAGCACCACGTGTAACTACATATTGTAATTTCAACTTTTCTTATTGTATTGCAGTTTTACAAAAATAACTATTCAGAAGTAAAATCAGTTTGGAATAAACACAAAGCTATTTCTGTCTGGTTTGTTAACTAGCTGTCTAGTTATCAGTTAATGAGGACAGTACAGTAAAAAGGCATGCTATACCAAGGCAAGATACAGAGCTGTATTGTATAGTAAAAAGGCAGGCTATATCAGGGGAAGATACAGAGCTGCATTGTAAAGTAAAAAGCATGCTATATTAAGGGAAGATATAGGAGCTGCATTGAAAAGTGAGAAGCAATAACAAGCAAGATACAAAGGCTGCATTTTAAAGTAAAAAGCAGTAAATAACAAGCAAACATACAAGACCTGCAATTTAAAGTGAAAGGCAGTAAAAATAATTTGCACAAGAATTGCATTTAAAATATTGTGCTACTTTAACCTGATCACTATGAAATTTTAGAGACCAGATCCTAAATATTCAATGCGCTCCAGCAGATCATCAGCCAGTTCTGCAGGACTCAGAGCCCGTGCTAAAGCGCAAGCAGCCCACGCACAAATTTCTTATGCTGAAAAAGAAGCAGACATGATAAAGCGCAAAGCAGAGTTAGAAGCTAATATGCATGCGCTAAAGATTCAAAGGGCAGCAGTTGCATCATCTGTAGAAGCAGCAGTCTATGAAGCAGCAGCTGAACTAGAAGAGGAACCACTTCAAGATTTTGCAGAAATAACTACCCATGATTCAGTACAAAGGACTCGTGAGTATGTACAGAACCATGCTCTAGACCAAGATAAAACAGAGCATGCTCCTATCCAACATATGTCCAGCATAATGCCACAGTTTCCTGACTCAACATATTTACAGTCTACGCCAAGTATTCCTGACTTGCACCCTCCTTCCCAGACTGACACTGCAAATGTCTCTACACCAAAGGTGCGCTTTCAAGAAAGCAGAGGTTACGCTGATCCACAATATCCATCACAATATATGGACTCTCACATACCCCCTCTCAGAAATAGTACATTAGGAACTTCAGAGACTACTGACCTAGCAAAGCACCTGATTCGTCGAGAGTTAGTGAGTACAGGGCTACTAACATTTGATGATCGACCAGAGAACTACTGGGCATGGAAGACATCATTCCAAGGTGTCACTAGAGATCTTAATCTTACAGCGAGAGAAGAGCTAGATCTTTTGACTAAGTGGCTTGGACCAGAGTCATCTCAACAGGCTAAGAGACTCAGGTCAGTGCATGTTTATAACCCAATTGATGGAGTTAAAATGGTATGGCAGAGACTAGAAGAATGTTATGGCAGCCCTGAAGCTATTGAGAATGCACTGTTAAAGAAGCTAGAAAACTTCCCCAAAATCTCAAACAAAGACAACATAAAGTTAAGAGAACTTGGGGACATGTTGTTGAAGGTGAATGCAGCTAAGACAGGAGGCTTTTTGCCAGGACTGGCATACCTAGACACAGCTCATGACATCAAACCAATTATTGAAAAACTGCCATATAGCCTGCAAGAAAAGTGGATTTTTCAAGGTTCCAAATACAAAGAAGACCACCATGTCTCCTTTCCACCATTCAGTTTCTTCACCAGATTTATTGTCAATCAAGCAAAGACCAGAAATGATCCAAGCTTCATATTCTCAACATGCAGCAACCAAGTTCCAGTAAATACAGAGAAGTCAGGAACAAGGTACAGCAACAGACCAACGGTGTCAGTAAGAAAGACAGAAGTGTCAGCTACTAATGCAACTCCACAAGTGAAAAGCCCTTCGTGGAAATCCATGGACTCAGACAGTCCATGTCCAATTCATAATAAACCACACCCACTGTCAAAGTGTCGTGGGTTCAGAAGCAAGCACATTGATGAACGTAAAGCTTACCTGAAGGAGAATTCTATCTGCTTTAGATGTTGTGCATCCACCAGACACATTGCCAAAGACTGCAAAAATAACATAAGATGCAGAGAATGTAACAGTGACCAGCATACTTCAGCTTTGCATCCAGGTCCAGCTCCCTGGGCAGTAGAGACTCCTTTACCAAAGAGAGAGCAAGGCGGGGAGCAAGAGGAAGCTACTCCACCCACTGTTGTATCCAAGTGTACAGAGGTATGCGGGAAAGGGACAAGGCCAAGATCATGTTCCAAGATTTGTTTAGTGACTGTATATCCCTCTAATAAACCTGACTGTTCTGTAAAAATGTATGCAGTGTTAGATGATCAAAGTAACCATTCTTTAGCCAAATCAGAGTTTTTTGATGTGTTTAACATTAGTGGTGAGACATTTTCCTACACTCTAAGAACATGCTCAGGCATTACAGAGAAAACAGGGCGTAGGGTATCCAACTTCACTGTTCAGTCTATTGATGGGAAAACACACATAAAACTCCCCACACTCATTGAATGTGACATGATACCTGATGACAGGTCAGAAATTCCAACACCTGAGATTACACAGCATTTCCCTCATCTGAAATCCTTAACAGACAAGAGCCCAGCACTTGACCCTAACGCACAAATACTTCTCTTGTTAGGAAGAGACATTCTGAAGGTACACAAAGTACATGAGCAGATTAATGGGCCTCACAACAGTCCTTATGCACAACATTTAGACTTAGGTTGGGTCATAGTTGGGGAAGTATGCTTAAGAGGAGCTCATAGACCAGCAGATGTGAACTCTTTCAAGACAAATGTGTTGCCTAGTGGGCGCACTTCTCTGTTCAGCCCATGCACTAGCTATATTCAGGTAAAAGAGACTTTTAATGCTTGTAAACAACAGTCATACAACCCCTCATTGTGTTATTTAGGAACTGCAACTCATAATGTGGGCAGTTTAGATGATAATGTGTTTGTTACTACTCCAAACGATGACAAACCTGCTATGTCTATTCAAGATGGTATGTTCCTTGATGTAGTTGAAAAAGAGATGTTTATTGATGAAGCAAATACTGGGTAGCACCCCTACCATTTCGCTCACCTCGTCTTAGACTACCAAACAACTTAGAGCAAGCCCAGAAAAGACTACTTGCTCTACAGCGTTCCTTTGTGAAAAAACCTGAAATGAAAGAACATTTTGTTAACTTTATGCAAAAGATCTTTGACCATGACCAAGCAGAACCTGCCACACCATTGGAAGCAGGTGAGGAGTGTTGGTACCTACCAATCTTTGGTGTCTATCACCCTCAGAAGCCAGGACAGATCAGAGTAGTTTTTGACTCAAGTGCTCAGTTTGAAGGCATCTCACTAAATGACACACTCCTCAGTGGGCCTGATTTAAATAATACACTACTAGGTGTCCTTTTACGTTTCCACAAAGAGCAAGTTGCAATTACCACTGATGTACAACAAATGTTTTACTGTTTCATGGTTAGAGAAGATCACCGTAACTATTTGAGATTTCTTTGGTATCGTGACAATGACCTTAACAAAGAAATTACAGAGTTCAGGATGAAGGTACATGTCTTTGGAAACAGCCCTTCTCCAGCCATAGCCATTTATGGTTTAAGACAAATAGCAAAGCAAGGAAAGAGTGAGTATGGCGAAGATGTAGAACAGTTTATCTTGAGGAATTTCTATGTAGATGATGGACTCGCATCTGTGCGTACTGAAGCTGAAGCAGTCAGTCTTCTGCAGAGGGCTAAGGACATGCTCGCAGGTTCGAATCTCAAGTTACACAAAGTGACATCCAATAGAAGTCCAGTAATGGAAGAATTTCCTGCAGATGACAGAGCTAAAGATCTAAAGGACCTTGTTTTAGGTGTCGATCCTCTACCCCTCCAAAGGAGCTTAGGAGTAAGTTGGAACTTACAGACCGACAGTTTCACTTTTCAAGTGTCTACAGAGGTCAAACCTTTCACACGGAGAGGTATCCTGGCTACAGTAAACAGTCTTTATGACCCACTTGGGTTTGCATCTCCAATCACTATGCAAGGTAAATCTTTAGTCAGAGAACTCTCAACAGACCAATGTGACTGGGATTCCCCACTCTTACCAGATAGAGAAGCTCAATGGAGAGCGTGGACAGAAGACCTGATCCATCTTGAAGATCTCAGTATTCCCAGACCCTATGTGCCAGTGTCACTATCATCCACAATAAGAAAGGAGGTATGTGTTTTTTCTGATGCTTCTACTGTAGCGATAGCAGCTGTGGCATATCTCAGAGTCATAGACAGTAGCGGTCAATGTCATGTAGGCTTTATTATGGGCAAATCTAAACTAGCTCCAAGACCAGCCCATACAGTGCCACATCTAGAATTATGTGCAGCTGTTTTGTCAGTTGAGCTAGCTGAACTTATTACTGAAGAAATGGACATTGAACTTTATGCAGTTAAATTTTACACTGATAGCAAAATTGTGTTAGGTTATATTCACAATACTTGTAGGAGATTTCATGTATATGTCTCAAACAGAATAATTTGTATTAGAAAATCTACTAATCCAGATCAGTGGCATTATATTAACACCAGTCAGAATCCGGCAAATCATGGTACTAGACCAATTCAGGCAGCTCACCTAAAACATACTAACTGGTTATCAGGCCCAGATTTCTTACATCAGGCAGATTCAGGAGATCAATCTGAAGCTGAAGTATTTGACCTCATTAAACCAGATTCTGACAGTGAGATCAGACCTGAAGTGACAGCTTTAATAACTTAAGTGTATGAATGACAGTTAGACTCACATAGATTTCTCAGATTCTCAAAGTGGAAGTCCCTTGTGAGAGGTATAGCAACACTTATTCACATTGCTAAGTCATTTTCCAGCAGCATTCAAAAGGAGTCGTGTAAAGGCTGGCATTGCAGCAAAGGGTTATGCCATTCATTAGATTTCTTGCAAGCTGAAACAGTGACTATCAAATGTATCCAAACATGGAAATATAGAAAATGGAAAGAGAAACAAAACGTTCAAGAAGGAGATCTTGTATTGTTGAAAGACTCTCAAGTAAAGTGCAATGGATGGACAATGAGTCTTATTGTAAAAGCCATTCCTAGTGGTGATGGTAGAGGTCAAAATCATTAAACAAGAGACTGCTAAAGTATACCTAAGACCTGTGTCAGATTTAATTGTTCTTTTTCAAAGTAAAGAGTTATCTGGTTGAATTTAATAATAATTTATAGATCATGTAATAGTGGTATATGTTTATACCAGGCGGGGAGTGTTCTGTCTATTATATGCTCATTATGTTCATGTTGATGACATCTGGTGGTTTCATGTTGAAATTACAGCTTAGTTCCTCTCAAGAATAAAACAGGAAGTGTTAATAAAGTTGTTAATAGAAAGTTTACTTTCAGTTTCTCAGCAGCCATCTTAGCTTCAAGAAGCATGGAAATCAGCTCTTAAACATTTGCCTCTAAACATACATATGCCTGTAAGTTATTTGTTTTTTGCTAAGAGTTCATTGTACATTTGAATTGCATTGCTATTTGCTGTAAGGATTAAATGTAAGCTCTCTGTGTTAGAAACATGTATTATTGTATGTATTGCAAGCACCACGTGTAACTACATATTGTAATTTCAACTTTTCTTATTGTATTGCAGTTTTACAAAAATAACTATTCAGAAGTAAAATCAGTTTGGAATAAACACAAAGCTATTTCTGTCTGGTTTGTTAACTAGCTGTCTAGTTATCAGTTAATGAGGACAGTACAGTAGGTCCTTTTGGAGGTGGTCTGTGGGCTGTTTTTGACCGTCCTCACCATCCTTTGCCTCTCCGATATTTTACTTGGCCTGCCAGTTCTGGCCTTAACTAGAACTGTGCCTGTGGTCTTCCATTTCCTCACTATGTTCCTCACAGTGGACACTGACAGCTTAATTCTCAGTGATAACTTTTTGTAGCCTTCCCCTAAACCATAATAATGAACAATCTTTGTTTTCAGGTCATTTGAGAGTTGTTTTGAGGCCCCCATGTTGCCACTCTTCAGAGGAGAGTCAAAGAGAACAACTTGCAATTGGCCACCTTAAATACCCTTTCTTGTGATTGGATGCACCTGTCTATGAAATTCAAGGCTTAATGGGCTCACCAAATCAATTGTGTGTTCCAATTAATCAGTGCTAGGTAGTTACAGGTAATCAAATCAACAAAATAACAAGTGTGCCCAAATTTATGCACCTGTCTAATTTTTCGTTTTGATGCATATTGCACATTTTCTGTTAATCCAATAAACCTCATTTCACAACTGAAATATTACTGTGTCCTTCAGTTATTTGATAGATCAAAATGAAATTGCTGATCCAAACACCCAATTATTTATAAATGAAAATCATGGAAATTGTCAGGGGTGCCTAAACTTTTGCACACAACTGTATATATATATATATATATATATATATATATATATATATATATATATATATATATATATATATATATATATATATATATATATATATATTTATATATATATATATATTCCTGTGTGTTTACAAAGTCATATGACTGTTAGTAAATACCTGCTTATGCACTATAGCTGATACAGAAGTGTAATCATTCAATGTCATTTATTAAGCATTCCATCATACTTAGATCCCAAGATTATTTCTGCCCAGTAAATATCCCTAGTATGTTTTTGGGTACCATGTGCAATAAGGGTGTAGTATGTATGGGGTTCTTTTGAATGATACGCATTACTGTAAGCACAATAATGTGTACTTGCTCATGAAGTGTGGTTGCCAAAGCTATTATCTATCCTGTGCTATCTGCTAATTATTAATATTCCTCCACACTTAGATCCCACTACTTTATCTGCCTGGTAACATCCCTTGTATATTCTTGGGTACCTTGTGCAGTAAGGGTGTAGTGTGTATGGAGTATTTTTGATTGATTTGCATTTTCTATGCTAAATTGATTAGGTGTGCACACCTTCAGGGTAGAGATTAATATCACGTGATGGTATACATATGCAACATATGGATTAGAGATGAAACTCCACTATTAAAATAATAAATCTGTTGGATTATTTATAAAAGAGTGCTTGACTCCCTATCTTTCATATGGTACATTGAATTGTATGTTCCATTTCTTTTCTTAGAGTTCTTTGTTAAAATATTCTTTATAGGGTCTGCACCACTTGAAATTATATTACTAAAAGCCCATTAGACTGGGTTTCATATATATATCGACCGTTTGTCAAGTACCCTTTTAATTATATATATATATATATATATATATATATATATATATATATATATATATATATAGATACACTTTTAAGAACTTCTCAATCAAATAACTTGACATATAAAATAGCCATTTTAAATTAAACTAAGTGAATGTTCTTTTTAATAGAAATACTTTTGTTCTTCATTTTATATTTCTATCTATCTATCTATCTATCTATCTATCTATCTATCTATCTATCTATCTATCTATCTATCTATCTATTGTCCATGCAGAATGCACTCCATATAAAAAAAGACCAACTCCCATGGTGCTAATAAATAATCAATTTTTTTAGCACTGTAAGAATCACCCGAACTCGGGATCATCACAAAAATAGCAGCCGATCCAAACAGGAGCTGAGAAACAGATCCAGACACCAGGATACAGCAGTGACGGGCGACATCTTACCAACCGGTACCTACATCAACCACGCGGCGCATAACCTACTCACAGTCCAGCACTACATTAGAATGCTAGGAAGCTGCTTAGGACCGACCATCTGCTAGAGAGGCTTCATGGAGGATGTAGGGTTAGCAGACACCTCCCTGTGCACCCGAAAAGTATGCAGATGCTGCAACTAAGTCCCTGTAAGGTCTTGATTAGGCAATTCACATCATTGAGGCTAAGACACTGTTATATTACCAGAGACATGCCACTTGTTTACAGCAACAAGCTATAGAGGCAACACAGGGAGAGTGCTAATAACCACCCTTCACCAAATTTGGCCACGTGGGTAGGCCGCAGCCTTAACCGAGTGAGGCCTTGTTGAGATATTTCTCTACTCAACTTCTAGAGGTGCATGGTAACATATCTTAGGGATCCTTTATTGAGGTAATTTATAACCAGCGCTACCACTCTCAAGCCCAAAAGACACAGCAAGTGTTAAAGAATACATTTTAGTACAGTAACCCTGCACTTCCATAACATAAGTGGGAAGTACACACACAAATTTATATACACTGACAGACCCTAATAGAGATGAAGAACTACAACCCCTCACTTTTACTGGGACACTAACACTTATACTGTACACAAAAACAGAGTTTCACTGTTTTGTATTTACATCACTTCAGGATGGCTGCAAAAAAATCTACAAAATCAGAGAGCCTAACAAAGCAAACAGCCAACAAGACACACACCATGCCCTCATACTTTGCTGCTGAGCAGTCACCAACACTTACTACCTCCAGCAACAGGGACAAACCCAAGAACCTGAGTCTATGCCATCAGCTAATGAAACAACTCAAATTCCTGCCTCTTTGTTATCTCATTTTGCATCAAAATAGGAGATCCCTGACATCTTTAGAACATGTCTAAGGGAGGAATTAACAGAGCTTAAACAATAGCTCCAGACCATAGACGAGAGTGGAAATGCTAGAAGCAGATAGTAAAGAAATGTGAGAAGACATCTGATGAGTAGATAAAAGATCCTCATAACAACAGGAAACAATTGACACCCTCATTGACAAGATCAACGATCTTGAAAAGAGAAGCACAACGAAAAATCTACGACTCAGAGGTATCACAGAATCCAAATTGCCAAGGGATTTCCCTGAATACCTGCAAGCACTTTTCACCACTCTAATACAATCTTCATATACCAAAAATATCTTGTGGGTCAGAGCTCATAGAGCTCTTTGCCCCAGACCCCCTTACACAGCTCCCCCCAGGGACATTATTATCAGATTCAAAAATATCCTTGAAAAGGAAATGCTGCTCAACCAATCAAGAAGACAACAACCAATAAGGTTCAGGGGCAACTTTATACAATTTTTCCAGGACCTCTCTACAATAACTTTGCAGCGCAGAAAATAATTCAACCCACTCACCACCATGCTATGCAACAAGAAGATCCCTTACAGATGGGGATTCCCTGTCCAACTAATGGTCACCCAAGATAATAAAAGATTAATTTACAACACACCTAAAGAGATAGCCACATTCAGTAAGGAACTTGGCCTTGACCCTCCATCAAAAGTAAACCCCCCATCTGCTCCACATCTTGCAACACCTAAAAGGCCAAACTCAAACCCTACAAAATGGCAAACCAAAATGCCATGCAACAACAAAACATCACAACAGCCGGATAAACATAACAAGAACTCATCCTCACCAAGATCTACCCACTTTTGTAATTCAGAAGACAGCTGAAATAAAAACCGGCCTAACCTAAATCCACTTTCCACTACTGGCTAACCACCCAGTCATCTACAAGTGGAAAAGCTTCATATGACTTTACATCTGCGATAGGAAGCCTGAACCGTAAGTGACTCTACCTAAAAAGGTAACATGTACTGTATCCTTATACATATGATACAACCATTCTTAAAAAAACTAAATTTATTTGTAAACACCCACAATACACTCATAAACCTGCCCTGCTGTCTTCAAACAGCAGGATGGGAAAGAGATCTTTAATGTGATAACAAAAGAGTCTTTTTTATTTTTAAAAAATCCCCCCAAGTATTTTCTCTCTATTTATGTCTAATTTTTTTGTTTTTATTGTTATCTACATTTTGTTACAAAGTTGTTCTTTATATTACTTTTCATTGTGTATTCATAATGCAAGATTTTACTACAGCAGTGCAGAGGAGGCTTCTAAGAATCAATGTCATTCTAACAATCACATGACTAGTCCAGACATTCATACTTGCACTTACACTGCCCCCGTAACTTATGCAGAGTCACACTCCTAATTCACTACACCCCCTAGTCCACTGACCCAAAATGCCAAAAGCCTGAATTTGCCATGCAAGAGATCCAAAGCACTCTCTGACATCGCACAACTTCAGGCAGACATCTTGTACTAATAACTAAAAATAAAAGACATATTTTAAAAAAAAAATCATCAACCAAAATATTTTGGACAAATTTACACCCAATACTACCAAAGCTCTGGCCCCTCTAAAAAATGTGGGGTTAGTATACTATTAAAAAAATATATATATCTTTCACATTGCTGCAAAAAGTAGCAGACACAGAGGGCAGATTCCTGGGCTTGGTGGGACTTCTCTACGGCAAACCGCTAAGGCTTATTAATATTTATGCCCCTAACACTGAACAAAAAATGTTTTTATAAAAAATGTTCAACCACATACTAGACATAAACTACAGTATATGACACCTGGCGATTCCTTCATCCCACCACAAAGGATTACACATTCTATTCATACCCTAACAAATCCTATAGCCGCATAGATTATCTTTTCACTAACCAAATAGGCCTCTCTCAAATAAGCTGCTGTGAAATATTACCCACCTCATGGTCAGACCACTCATCAGTACTGCTACACATAAACTGGCCATAGTACTGGCAGTACTGCTACACATAATATTAAACTAACTCAAAGAAAATCTTATGATGACTTAACTACTAAACTCTCAAACTTACACTTTCTAGACAAAAAATCCCAGCTCGACACTGATCTTCTATCTGAACTAACACTAGAAAATACTTAGAGGAATATCACACCCTCCTACATAAAACCAATAGCTTATTTCATTATGAAAGCAACAGGGCTGGTAAATACCTATCAAAACCCCTAAAGAAAAGAAACTATGCCCTCCAACAAACCTCTACAGAATATTACCCCTAGCATTCTTCAGTCATTTCATTCTTATTACACAGATATACATTATACAACATAGACCCAACAACTCCACCTTCCCAACTCTTACACAAAACTGAACAATTTGTATAAAAATGCCCCCTGCCAACCCTTACAGATGCACAACTAGAAAACCTCAACACCCCTATTACCACACCAGAAATATTAAAGGCCAAACAAGCACTCAACAAAGCTAAAAGCCCCAGCCCTGATGTCTTCTCTACAAAATACTATTAAATATTCTAGGAAATTCTTGCCCCACACCTAAATAAAAAATATTATGAAATCGATAACAGTGCCAAATTTCCACCCTCCATGCTGGAGGCACATGTGGTGGTTCTGCCTAAGCCTGGTAAACCTGCGCACAACACCCTCAAATTTTGTCCCATCTCATTGCTGAATGTCGATGTTAAATTATATGCCAAAATCCTTATCACATGCTTAGAGTCCTTCCAGACCTGATCTGTGGAATGTGCCTAACATCGAGAGGAAAGAGATAATACCACAAAAATAGTAAATGTTATAGAATACACTAATAACCATCACATTCCTTCTGTTATCCTTTCAATGGACGCCAAAAAGGCATTTGACCGCCTAAGCTGGTCATTCCTCTCACAAACTTTAATAAGATTCGGTTTTAACACCGATTTTGTTCACAAAATCTTTGCCCTTTTACAACAACCCTACAGCCAAAATTAAATGAAATGACTCCTTATCAAACCCATTTAAAATTAACAACGGAACCAGACAAGGATGCCCTCTATCCCCTACACTATTTATATTGGCAATGAAAATCCTAGCAACATATATCAGACATTTTCTCAACATTAGTGGAATCACTATAGGCCAAATTCAATATAAAACTTCACTATACGCGACAACATCATTCTTACACTAACAAAACTAGAAACCTCCTTTCCATCCCTAATGTCCATTCTATAATTATATGGAGACCTCTCAAAGTTCCAAATCAACTACTTAAAGTCAGAATTCATCAACTTAGGAGCAACACATAAAGATTTACTTCTCTTTAAAAAACATACATTCAGACACCAACCTGTAGCACTTAAATATCTGGACATCTACATCACCCCATACCTCAATAAATTAACTACACTAAACTATGAGCCTCTTAAAACCCATTTAGGGGCCGATTCATGTCTGCTGCACATTGATAAATGCCGACAGCATACGTTGTCGGCATTTATCATTGCACAAGCAGTTCTTGTGAACTGCTTGTGCAATGCCACCCCCTGCCACTAGCAGGGGGTGTCATTCAGCCTAAACGTATAGGATCAGGCGGATTGCAAATTGATCTCAACACCACAATCCCCCTTGATGCCTTTATTAACAACCCCAAGGTCCCTTTACAGCTTAAATCAACTGCCACAAACAACCAACCAAACAATACACCATACTATACCCTGTTATTTATTGATACAAAATGGGAAACTCAAAACCAAAGAAGAAATTGCAAATATCCTAGGCCCCACATTTAACAACTGGCTCTTATACCACCAACTTTCACACTATTTCTCAACACATTCTGATAAACACAACCCTTTCAGATCAATAACGCCATTCAAAATGATGTGCTATATGCTTTTCCCACACACAGGAATTCTCTCTGTATCATATAAATGACTCCTATCATATCAGGCTAGAAACCCCCCATCATATGTCACAAGTTGGGAAACAGAACTCAACGACCACCAGCCACTAAAAATATGGCACACAATATATAAACAGATGAGCTATTCCTCTTCATCCATATCTATTACAGAAATTAACATGAAGCTACTATGTATATGGCACTACACCCCAGACAAATTGGGGAAAATTATACCCGGTTACCATGCTGACTGCTTGCGAGGATACAAACACAGAGGTGCATTCACACACATATGGTGGACATGCCCCATAGCTCAACAATACTAATACTGGTCAAACATTAGAAAGGAAATATAACTAGTACTAGACACTCCCACCCCCCAAACCATGGACATTCCTTTTTAACTATCTCCCCCTTTTAAGATGCACACTTCTACTTAAACTGCTAACCATTATGATAAACATGGCTAAACGCTTTATCCCATACCACTGGAAAAAAAAAATTACATTGCCAACTGTACAATTCTGGAGAGACAGGGTTACTAGCGCCATAGAATTAGAACAATAACATTACTCAAAACTCAAGAAACTAGACAATTACCACTTCCTTCGTCTTATTTGGGATGAATATATCTACTCCCTACAACCCTTAAATAACCATGAGTAAATAAACATATTTTTTATTTTATTTTAAATAATTTTTATTGAGGCAAAAAGGTAACAACATATATCAACAGAAGACAATGCTTATGTTACAGAAACGTATCTAAAAATATCATATAAAGCTGTATCAGAAAAATGAAATGCATGAACATTGGAACAACCATCTCGTAAGCATTTCCCTGTTTTCAACAATTTATTCAAACCTCAAATAACCTTTTGTCTGTTTTTTAAAGACTGAGTAGGGAGTCATCTGTCCGAGATCAAGTTTAATTCAGGTTGACTTAGTGTAAGTACTACGGACTATGTACCAAATAACTATTTAGTGCTATTGATTTCATATCTTCTAGATCAGTATAAAATCTCATGAGGGGCTGGGCTCCAGATAGGGGAAGTACAAAAAAAAAAGGAAGGGGGGGGGGGGGCACATATACAGAAGGGGGTGGGTAAGGATATGTGGGTAAGGATTCTCAGACTACAGCTGCATCCAGTCACTCCATACCGCCCAATAGAGGTCAATGGAGTCTTGGAGTCTATGGCCTAGATTTGGAGTTTGGCGGTAAAAGGGCTGTTAACGCTCCGCGGGCTTTTTTCTGGCCGCACCATAAAATTAACTCTGGTATCGAGAGTTCAAACAAATGATGCGTTAGGCTCCAAAAAAGGAGCGTAGAGCATTTTTACCGCAAATGCAACTCTCGATACCAGAGTTGCTTACGGACGCGGCCAGCCTCAAAAACGTGCTCGTGCACGATTCCCCCATAGGAAACAATGGGACTGTTTGAGCTGAAAAAAAACCTAACACCTGTAAAAAAGCAGCGTTCAGCTCCTAACGCAGCCCCATTGTTTCCTATGGGGAAACACTTCCTACGTCTGCACCTAACACTCTAACATGTACCCCGAGTCTAAACACCCCTAACCTTACACTTATTAACCCCTAATCTGCCGCCCCCGCTATCGCTGACCCCTGCATATTTTTTTTAACCCCTAATCTGCCGCTCCGTAAACCGCCGCAACCTACGTTATCCCTATGTACCCCTAATCTGCTGCCCTAACATCGCCGACCCCTATATTATATTTATTAACCCCTAACCTGCCCCCCACAACGTCGCCGCCAGCTACTTAAAATAATTAACCCCTAATCTTCCGACCGCAAAGCGCCGCCACCTACGTTATCCCTATGTACCCCTAATCTGCTACCCCTAACACCGCCGACCCCTATATTATATTTATTAACCCTTAATCTGCCCCCCTCAAAGTCGCCGACACCTGCCTACACTTATTAACCCCTAATCTGCCGAGCGGACCTGAGCGCTACTATAATAAAGTTATTAACCCCTAACCCGCCTCACTAACCCTATAATAAATAGTATTAACCCCCTAATCTGCCCTCCCTAACATCGCCGACACCTAACTTCAATTATTAACCCCTAATCTTCCGAGCGGAGCTCACCGCTATTCTAATAAATTGATTAACCCCTAAAGCTAAGTCTAACCCTAACACTAACACCCCCCTAACTTAAATATAATTTACATCTAACGAAATAAATTAACTCTTATTAAATAAATTATTCCTATTTAAAGCTAAATACTTACCTGTAAAATAAATCCTAATATAGCTACAATATAAATTATAATTATATTATAGCTATTTTAGGATTAATATTTATTTTACAGGCAACTTTGTAATTATTTTAACCAGGTACAATAGCTATTAAATAGTTAAGAACTATTTAATAGTTACCTAGTTAAAATAATAACAAATTTACCTGTAAAATAAATCCTAACCTAAGTTACAATTAAACCTAACACTACCCTATCAATAAATTAATTAAATAAAATACCTACAATTACCTACAATTAAACCTAACACTACACTATCAATAAATTAATTAAACACAATTGCTACAAATAAATACAATTAAATAAACTAGCTAAAGTACAAAAAATAAAAAAGAACTAAGTTACAAAAAATAAAAAAATATTTACAAACATAAGAAAAATATTACAACAATTTTAAACTAATTACACCTACTCTAAGCCCCCTAATAAAATTATATGGAGACCTCTCAAAGTTCCAAATCAACTACTTAAAGTCAGAATTCATCAACTTAGGAGCAACACATAAAGATTTACTTCTCTTTAAAAAACATACATTCAGACACCAACCTGTAGCACTTAAATATCTGGACATCTACATCACCCCATACCTCAATAAATTAACTACACTAAACTATGAGCCTCTTAAAACCCATTTAGGGGCCGATTCATGTCTGCTGCACATTGATAAATGCCGACAGCATACGTTGTCGGCATTTATCATTGCACAAGCAGTTCTTGTGAACTGCTTGTGCAATGCCACCCCCTGCCACTAGCAGGGGGTGTCATTCAGCCTAAACGTATAGGATCAGGCGGATTGCAAATTGATCTCAACACCACAATCCCCCTTGATGCCTTTATTAACAACCCCAAGGTCCCTTTACAGCTTAAATCAACTGCCACAAACAACCAACCAAACAATACACCATACTATACCCTGTTATTTATTGATACAAAATGGGAAACTCAAAACCAAAGAAGAAATTGCAAATATCCTAGGCCCCACATTTAACAACTGGCTCTTATACCACCAACTTTCACACTATTTCTCAACACATTCTGATAAACACAACCCTTTCAGATCAATAACGCCATTCAAAATGATGTGCTATATGCTTTTCCCACACACAGGAATTCTCTCTGTATCATATAAATTACTCCTATCATATCAGGCTAGAAACCCCCCATCATATGTCACAAGTTGGGAAACAGAACTCAACGACCACCAGCCACTAAAAATATGGCACACAATATATAAACAGATGAGCTATTCCTCTTCATCCATATCTATTACAGAAATTAACATGAAGCTACTATGTATATGGCACTACACCCCAGACAAATTGGGGAAAATTATACCCGGTTACCATGCTGACTGCTTGCGAGGATACAAACACAGAGGTGCATTCACACACATATGGTGGACATGCCCCATAGCTCAACAATACTAATACTGGTCAAACATTAGAAAGGAAATATAACTAGTACTAGACACTCCCACCCCCCAAACCATGGACATTCCTTTTTAACTATCTCCCCCTTTTAAGATGCACACTTCGACTTAAACTGCTAACCATTATGATAAACATGGCTAAACGCTTTATCCCATACCACTGGAAAAAAAAAATTACATTGCCAACTGTACAATTCTGGAGAGACAGGGTTACTAGCGCCATAGAATTAGAACAATAACATTACTCAAAACTCAAGAAACTAGACAATTACCACTTCCTTCGTCTTATTTGGGATGAATATATCTACTCCCTACAACCCTTAAATAACCATGAGTAAATAAACATATTTTTTATTTTATTTTAAATAATTTTTATTGAGGCAAAAAGGTAACAACATATATCAACAGAAGACAATGCTTATGTTACAGAAACGTATCTAAAAATATCATATAAAGCTGTATCAGAAAAATGAAATGCATGAACATTGGAACAACCATCTCGTAAGCATTTCCCTATTTTCAACAATTTATTCAAACCTCAAATAACCTTTTGTCTGTTTTTTAAAGACTGAGTAGGGAGTCATCTGTCAGAGATCAAGTTTAATTCAGGTTGACTTAGTGTAAGTACTACGGACTATGTACCAAATAACTATTTAGTGCTATTGATTTCATATCTTCTAGATCGGTATAAAATCTCATGAGGGGCTGGGCTCCAGATAGGGGAAGTACAAAAAAAAAAGGAAGGGGGGGGGGGGCACATATACAGAAGGGGGTGGGTAAGGATATGTGGGTAAGGATTCTCAGACTACAGCTGCATCCAGTCACTCCATACCGCCCAATAGAGGTCAATGGAGTCTTGGAGTCTATGGCCTAGATTTGGAGTTTGGCGGTAAAAGGGCTGTTAACGCTCCGCGGGCTTTTTTCTGGCCGCACCATAAAATTAACTCTGGTATCGAGAGTTCAAACAAATGCTGCGTTAGGCTCCAAAAAAGGAGCATAGAGCATTTTTACCGCAAATGCAACTCTCGATACCAGAGTTGCTTACGGACGCGGCCAGCCTCAAAAACGTGCTCGTGCACGATTCCCCCATAGGAAACAATGGGACTGTTTGAGCTGAAAAAAAACCTAACACCTGCAAAAAAGCAGCGTTCAGCTCCTAACGCAGCCCCATTGTTTCCTATGGGGAAACACTTCCTACGTCTGCACCTAACACTCTAACATGTACCCCGAGTCTAAACACCCCTAACCTTACACTTATTAACCCCTAATCTGCCGCCCCCGCTATCGCTGACCCCTGCATATTTTTTTTAACCCCTAATCTGCCGCTCCGTAAACCGCCGCAACCTACGTTATCCCTATGTACCCCTAATCTGCTGCCCTAACATCGCCGACCCCTATATTATATTTATTAACCCCTAACCTGCCCCCCACAACGTCGCCGCCAGCTACTTAAAATAATTAACCCCTAATCTTCCGACCGCAAAGCGCCGCCACCTACGTTATCCCTATGTACCCCTAATCTGCTACCCCTAACACCGCCGACCCCTATATTATATTTATTAACCCCTAATCTGCCCCCCTCAAAGTCGCCGACACCTGCCTACACTTATTAACCCCTAATCTGCCGAGCGGACCTGAGCGCTACTATAATAAAGTTATTAACCCCTAACCCGCCTCACTAACCCTATAATAAATAGTATTAACCCCCTAATCTGCCCTCCCTAACATCGCCGACACCTAACTTCAATTATTAACCCCTAATCTTCCGAGCGGAGCTCACCGCTATTCTAATAAATTGATTAACCCCTAAAGCTAAGTCTAACCCTAACACTAACACCCCCCTAACTTAAATATAATTTACATCTAACGAAATAAATTAACTCTTATTAAATAAATTATTCCTATTTAAAGCTAAATACTTACCTGTAAAATAAATCCTAATATAGCTACAATATAAATTATAATTATATTATAGCTATTTTAGGATTAATATTTATTTTACAGGCAACTTTGTAATTATTTTAACCAGGTACAATAGCTATTAAATAGTTAAGAACTATTTAATAGTTACCTAGTTAAAATAATAACAAATTTACCTGTAAAATAAATCCTAACCTAAGTTACAATTAAACCTAACACTACCCTATCAATAAATTAATTAAATAAAATACCTACAATTACCTACAATTAAACCTAACACTACACTATCAATAAATTAATTAAACACAATTGCTACAAATAAATACAATTAAATAAACTAGCTAAAGTACAAAAAATAAAAAAGAACTAAGTTACAAAAAATAAAAAAATATTTACAAACATAAGAAAAATATTACAACAATTTTAAACTAATTACACCTACTCTAAGCCCCCTAATAAAATAACAAAGCCCCCCAAAATAAAAAATTCCCTACCCTATTCTAAATTAAAAAAGTTACAAGCTCTTTTACCTTACCAGCCCTGAACAGGGCCCTTTGCGGGGCATGCCCCAAGAATTTCAGCTCTTTTGCCTGTAAAAGAATAAATACAATACCCCCCCCCAACATTACAACCCACCACCCACATACCCCTAATCTAACCCAAACCCCCCTTAAATAAACCTAACACTAAGCCCCTGAAGATCTTCCTACCTTGTCTTCACCATACCAGGTTCACCGATCCGTCCTGGCTCCAACATCTTCATCCAACCCAAGCGGGGGTTGGCGATCCATCATCCGGTGCTGAAGAGGTCCAGAAGAGGCTCCAAAGTCTTCCTCCTATCCGGCAAGAAGAGGACATCCGGACCGGCAAACATCTTCTCCAAGCGGCATCTTCGATCTTCTTCCATCCGGTGCGGAGCGGGTCCATCTTGAAGCAGGCGACGCGGATCCATCCTCTTCTTCCGTTGTCTCCCGACTAATGACGGTTCCTTTAAGGGACGTCATCCAAGATGGCTTCCCTCGAATTCCGATTGGCTGATAGGATTCTATCAGCCAATCGGAATTAAGGTAGGAATTTTCTGATTGGCTGATGGAATCAGCCAATCAGAATCAAGTTCAATCCGATTGGCTGATCCAATCAGCCAATCAGATTGAGCTTGCATTCTATTGGCTGTTCCGATCAGCCAATAGAATGCGAGCTCAATCTGATTGGCTGATTGGATCAGCCAATCGGATTGAACTTGATTCTGATTGGCTGATTCCATCAGCCAATCAGAAAATTCCATCCTTAATTCCGATTGGCTGATAGAATCCTATCAGCCAATCGGAATTCGAGGGACGCCATCTTGGATGACGTCCCTTAAAGGAACCGTCATTAGTCGGGTGACAACGGAAGAAGAGGATGGATCCGCGTCGCCTGCTTCAAGATGGACCCGCTCCGCACCGGATGGAAGAAGATCGAAGATGCCGCTTGGAGAAGATGTTTGCCGGTCCGGATGTCCTCTTCTTGCCGGATAGGAGGAAGACTTTGGAGCCTCTTCTGGACCTCTTCAGCACCGGATGATGGATCGCCAACCCCCGCTTGGGTTGGATGAAGATGTTGGAGCCAGGACGGATCGGTGAACCTGGTATGGTGAAGACAAGGTAGGAAGATCTTCAGGGGCTTAGTGTTAGGTTTATTTAAGGGGGGTTTGGGTTAGATTAGGGGTATGTGGGTGGTGGGTTGTAATGTTGGGGGGGGGGGGTATTGTATGTTTTTTTTTACAGGCAAAAGAGCTGAAATTCTTGGGGCATGCCCCGCAAAGGGCCCTGTTCAGGGCTGGTAAGGTAAAAGAGCTTGTAACTTTTTTAATTTAGAATAGGGTAGGGAATTTTTTATTTTGGGGGGCTTTGTTATTTTATTAGGGGGCTTAGAGTAGGTGTAATTAGTTTAAAATTGTTGTAATATTTTTCTTATGTTTGTAAATATTTTTTTATTTTTTGTAACTTAGTTCTTTTTTATTTTTTGTACTTTAGTTAGTTTATTTAATTGTATTTATTTGTAGCAATTGTGTTTAATTAATTTATTGATAGTGTAGTGTTAGGTTAATTTTAGGTAATTGTAGGTAGTTTATTTAATTATTTTATTGATAGGGTAGTGTTAGGTTTAATTATATCTTAGGTTAGGATTTATTTTACAGGTAAATTTGTTATTATTTTAACTAGGTAACTATTAAATAGTTCTTAACTATTTAATAGCTATTGTACCTGGTTAAAATAATTACAAAGTTGCCTGTAAAATAAATATTAATCCTAAAATAGCTATAATATAATTATAATTTATATTGTAGCTATATTAGGATTTATTTTACAGGTAAGTATTTAGCTTTAAATAGGAATAATTTATTTAATAAGATTTAATTTATTTCGTTAGATGTAAATTATATTTAAGTTAGGGGGGTGTTAGTGTTAGGGTTAGACTTAGCTTTAGGGGTTAATCAATTTATTAGAATAGCGGTGAGCTCCGCTCGGAAGAATAGGGGTTAATAATTGAAGTTAGGTGTCGGCGATGTTAGGGAGGGCAGATTAGGGGGTTAATACTATTTATTATAGGGTTAGTGAGGCGGGTTAGGGGTTAATAACTTTATTATAGTAGCGCTCAGGTCCGCTCGGCAGATTAGGGGTTAACAAGTGTAGGCAGGTGTTGGCGACGTTGAGGGGGGCAGATTAGGGGTTAATAAATATAATATAGGGGTCGGCGGTGTTAGGGGTAGCAGATTAGGGGTACATAGGGATAACGTAGGTGGCGGCGCTTTGCGGTCGGAAGATTAGGGGTTAATTATTTTAAGTAGCTGGCGGCGACGTTGTGGGGGGCAGGTTAGGGGTTAATAAATGTAATACAGGGGTCGGCGGGGTTAGGGGCATCAGATTAGGGGTACATAAGTATAACGTAGGTGGCGGTCGGCAGATTAGGGGTTAAAAATTTTAATCGAGTGGCGGCGATGTGGGGGGAGCTCGGTTTAGGGGTACATAGGTAGTTTATGGGTGTTAGTGTACTTTAGGGTACAGTAGTTAAGAGCTTTATGAACCGGCGTTAGCCAGAAAGCTCTTAACTCCTGCTATTTTCAGGCAGCTGGAATTTTGTCATTAGATGTCTAACGCTCACTTCAGAAACGACTCTAAATACCGGCGTTAGAAAGATCCCATTGAAAAGATAGGATACGCAAATGGCGTAGGGGGATCTGCGGTATGGAAAAGTCGCGGCTGAAAAGTGAGCGTTAGACCCTTTAATCACTGACTCCAAATACCGGCGGTAGCCTAAAACCAGCGTTAGGAGCCTCTAACGCTGGTTTTGACGGCTACCGCCGAACTCCAAATCTAGGCCTTTGTACGTGACTCTCCATGATAGCAAAGTGGTTGATTAACTCCCAGATTGCATTGATGGAAGGGGGTTCAATTTGTTTCCATGCTCTGGCTATGCATAGTTTAGCTGCTGCCATCACATAGATTACCATTTTCTTTGTGGGAACACGTAGGTGCTCCTCGAGCATGTGAAATAAGACAATATGAGGAGACAGTGACAGGTCTATATTAATCGATTGCAAAAGAGATTCTATCTCTCTCCCACATCGGCATTAGTTTTGAGCATGACCACCAAATGTGGGTGTCTGTACCTTGTTGACTGCACTGTCTCCAGCATTGCGGGGAGACTGTATTGAACATTCTAGAGAGTCTCACTGGTGTCCTGTGCCATTTCAATAGGACTTTGATACATACTTCAAAAACAGTAACGCAATGTAGCGTTTTTTTAGTGAGCACAAGTGCCCTAGAAATATCCTTTTTGGGTATTATGATTCCTAGTTCCTGTGCCCAAGCTTTAATCTGCCATGGAACACCTGTAGAATGTTCATTTAAGAGTGCTCTATAATGGTACGAAAGAGGCCTTTTCAATCCGCCTCCACTGATCAACCACTCCTCCCATTTAGAAGGGTCTCTCAGACCGGTCCTTGGGAACTTCCATTATTTGAGCAGACTTATGATTCTACCTGCCTCAAAGTTTAGCCAGGGTGGACAATTCTCTTGCAGTTGAGAAATTTGTGATACTGTATATAGCCTTTTATTTGCATAAAAGTCTTGTACTCTTGTAATCCCGAGTTTCATCCAATATTCTGTATGAATATTTGGGAATCCCCACAACAGACCATTCAGATGCTGAATTGGGGAGGGATGAGGTGCAATTTCTCTGTGATGTCTAAGGTCATGCCATACAGCCAAGTTCTGTTGTACAATAGGATTGTCCACCAGTTTGATAAGGTATTTATGTTTAGGGACCCGTATGACCTGGTCCAAGGTTAAATTGCTCAGCACAGCTAACTCTTTAAGTTTATACCAACTATGTCTATCCTCCTTCTAACCCCAATTTGTTATATGGGACAATCTAGCCGCTTCATAATATAAAAACACATTAGGGAAGGATACTCACCCCTTTGTGATATGTCTCTGAAGTATCTTGTGAGCTACCCTCGGACTCCTTCCACTCCACACATATTTCTGGAATATATGGTGAATAGCTTGCAAGGTTTTATGTGGTACATTCAAAGGTAAGCATCTGAAAAGGTATAAGACCTTGGGTAGTAGAGACATTTTGATGGTCACAATTTTGCCAAACCATGAAATTTCCCTATAGTCCCACTTTGTTGTAAGAGACGTAATCTCACTAATGAGCACGTCGAAGTTAAGTTTGATAGTATTCTCACTATGTTTGCTCAATTTAGTACCTAGATGTGTCAAGTAGTCCTGGGACCATTTAAATTTAAAGCGTTCCTGGAGCTCCCTGAAATGGACTTGATCGGAATTAATAAGATATACCTCTGTCTTGGAAGGGTTGACTTTATAATAGCTGTATCTGCCAAACTGGTCTATTAACTGAAGGACTGATTCTATAGATTTGACTGGGTCTGACAGCAGAAGAGTCACATCATCGGCAAAAAGTACGATTCACTCCTCATGGTTGCAAAAAGGCACCCCCATTATGGACGATGAGTTGCAGACTGCCTGGGCAAAGGGTTCCATCACCAAAGCGAATATCAGAGGTGAAAGGGGGCACCCCTGCCTTGTACCGTTGAAGATAGTTATCTCCGGAGAGCAAAACCATGTACCTCTAACCTTTGCATGCAGGGAGAAATAAAGGACTCTCATTGCCGCAATAACTGGTTCTGGAAACCCAAACGCTTTCATAACCTCCCAGAGATAATCCCATCGGACCCTGTCAAATGCTTTTTCAGCATACAATGACAGGGCCACGACAGGCCCCTCAATTACCTTAGCACCCGAGAAAACCGATAGAAGCCTCTTGGTATTATCAGGTACCTGAGGACCCTTAGTGAACCCCACCTGGTCAATGTTGATCAGAGAGGGCAGTATATATGCTAATCTGTCCGCAATCAGTTTTGAATAAAGTTTGGTGTCAACGTTAATTAACGAGATTGGCCTGTAGTTGCCACAGAGCGATGGGTCCTTGTCTGGCTTTGGTATGGCTATGATAGTCGCCTCTAGGTTTTCCCTCAGGATATGACCCTTCACCTTAATTTTATTAAACACCTGGTGTAAAGTTTGTGAGAGGTAATTGTTTAGTTTCTTATAAAAAGAACAGGGGAAACATCTGGTCCCGGGGCTTTATCATTTTGAAATGATTTTATTGCTTCAGAAATTTCCTTTAATGTGAACAGGGCTAATAACTTACTTTTGGCTTCCCAGGGCAGAGAAGGCAGTCCCAACTTACGCAGAAAATCTGCAATCTCGGGGATCGGAGCTTCAGTGGGCTGCTCATGTTGAGCAATATTATACAGTCTGTCATAGAAATCCGAAAAGGCCTTGCCTATATACGTCGGAGCTACCTCTCTCCTACCATTAATATCAATGAAGGAAATTCATGATTGTGCAGTCCTGTCTCGAAGTTTCCGAGCTAACAGTGAGTCAGCTTTATTGCTTTTATAGTTAATAACAGACTGAGTTCTCTGAATCTCAAGATCCCTAATCTGACCCCGCAGTCGAGTGATCTCCGCGGATAGGTTCCGTGAGGGGGAAAGTTTGTTAAGCTTCTCCTTAGATCTAAGTTCACAGGCTAGCCTTACCAGCGGGGCACCCCTGGCTTTCCGCCAGGCAGCCATCCTACTTATGCAGTAACCTCTCAAGAAGGCTTTCATGGCGGTCCATCTGATCTGGTGGAAAGTCTGGTCCGTCGGATTATTTAAAAGAAATTTGCTGATTTTCTGTGCTATGTCCTGTTTAAAGGTTGGGGCCTCCCATAGATAGGTGGGAAATTTCCAAGTTGGTCTCTCCGATGTAGGGGCTCCGCTCTCAAGAGAGAATGTGACTGCATCGTTGTCCGACCAGGCACACATAGATATTTTGGCGGACACTTTATTAAGAGTCCAATAATTTACAAAGAACATGTATCTCTAGTATCTGGATGGCACGACCTCCACACATCATACAGAGAATGTTGGTAGATCAAGTTCTTAAATTTAGGGGCTGTAGCTGAGGAGAAATCCTCCAATTTTTTGCCAGTAGGGAGATTTTTATTCATCTGGGGATCTAAGACTAAATTGAAGTCACCTCCAATCACAACAGTTCCCTGTTTTAGGCGGTCTACAAAATTAAAAGCTTTCCGAAGGAATGCCATATGACCCTGGTTTGGGGCATAAATGTTTACAAGGGTGTAGAGGTGGTCATTTATCTTGCAAACTAAAATTAAAAAGCGTCCTGGGCCTCTGGGTCTACCTCCTGGTGTATTAAATTAAACTCCAACTGTCTACTTAATAGTATAGAGACTCCTCTGCTCCTCTGCTCCTCTCCTGGAACGAGAAACTATAGACTACAGGGAAATGTGGGAAAAATAAGTTCTCCGAATAAGGGCTACATCTGTATGTAGGGATTTAAGGTAATTATGTAGTAGGCTCCGTTTGGTAGGGTAATGTAGTCCCTTTGTATTGAGTGTTGTAAACTTTAGGGTATCCATTACGGTTTCCGGGGTTGTATAAGTTAATGACCGTAGAGAACCCGGATAAAAAAACAAGGGAAGGGCAGCGCAAGGGCAACCCGAAGGGGTAGGAGAGAACAGAAAAAAATGGGGGGAGGGGGAAAAAGTGGGAGATCTAGAGCCCTAGCCTCCTAATAAGTATGACCTAGCACTTTATCAATTCTAAGAGATCAATAGCATACGTTAGCAATTTGGAGCAAATGGAAAAGGTTTAGTGAATCTAAGTTCAGTTGTTTACTGAGTAAACCATATTTTTAGGGGGGGGGTGAAACTAAGGTGAATAGAGAGGGGTCAGGAAATCTGTTACCTTACTTCAATGTATCAACCTAAGACTTTAGCTCTCTTTATAGTTTCACAAAAGCAGGGAGTATTGTGGTTTTACCTCGCAGCCAGGGGACCTTAAGTAAAAGTAAAGCTTAAGTGTACGATGTAACTGTAGATTATGAGCACAGGGCACCCTAATCCAGCAACCAGTAATGTGGGGTAGCAAACAGTAAGGGTCAGCAGTAGGAAAGTGTAAAGTCTCTGGGTAGGTACAGGGTGAATCTACTCTCTAAGGAAATATAGTAGGGTTTTACCTCATTAATGCATCATTATAGTCCTCCTTAAAGAGGGTCATCAGGAACCTAAAGTGGGTGTGTGCGGGAATAAGGGCAGTGTTCCATCTTTTAGTCAGGGTCTAGTTTCCAATATGTATGTGTACGGGGCCTACGAGGTATTGTCTTAGAGAGGGGATAGGGCCAATGTCGAAAAGGTAGATGTGGGAATGTCAGGGTTCAGCCTGGAATTGAACCTGGGACCTGTCTATTTCTGCAGCTGTTATTTTTTCAGCCTGTTGTTTTACCACTATGTCACCAGATGGCTTGATCACAGGAAAGGAATATTGTGTTTTTCTGTTTGCTGCAATTTTGGCTCTCTGGCTCCACCTGCTTGCCAGCTGAAACAAATCATTTAATCAGCAGCCTGCTTTATCTGGGAGGTTTGTTTGCAATTCTGTGCCTTGACATTAAGAGTGATACTCTGAAAGACTCTCTGCTCCTGTATCCTGTGTGAAATACAGATTTGTTGGATTTCCTGGTTCCTGATTTCTGCTACAATTACTGACTACTATTCTGGATAATCCCTTGGCACTGTGTTTCATTTTTGGACTGATTTGCTGGCAATTGAGCTTGCCTAAAACTTTCTTTCCTTAGGACTGACTCAGGTACTTTTGCTTGCTTGTTTCCTGATACTACAAAGTTCCAATTGCAGTTTATGCAAATATCCTGTTTGTTTCTACAAAGTTCCAAATTGCAGTTTATGCAAATATCCTGTTTGTTTCTACAAAGTTCCAGTCTACAGCATATGCAAATATCCTGTTTGTTATTACAAAGCACTGCATTCCTGCTTGTTATTACAAAGCCCTGCTTTCCTGAGTGTTATTACACAGTTCCAGTCTACAGCATATGCAAATATCCTGTTTGTTATTACAAAGCACTGCATTCCTGCTTGTTATTACAAAGCTTTGCTTTCCTGAGTGTTATTACACAGTTCCAGTCTACAGCATATGCAAATATCCTGTTTTTTATTACAAAGCACTGCATTCTTGCTTGTTATTACAAAGCCCTGCTTTCCTGAGTGTTATTACACAGTTCCAGTCTACAGCATATGCAAATATCCTGTTTGTTATTACAAAGCCCTGCATTCCTGCCTGTTATTACAAAGAACTGTATTCCTGCCTTATACTACAACCTATAGACTTTGTCTTATCTAATTGCATATCTCTACATTGCTTTATCCTATCAATAAAACCATCTCCTTTATTTCCTAAAACGTTGTACCTGTTTAATTATGCCTAAAGGGAAAGACTCACGCAGACAAAACACAACATTAACCCCAAAACCTGACACCTCTGCACAACAGCTCCTTACTCCTGAACCTGCTCCCTTGCAGAGTATGACAGGGAATAAGTAGGACCTACAATGGTTATCCAAAGACGGGTCAAAGTCGGCAAACCAATTAAAGAACAAATAGCACTATATAACAGCATATCCTAGAAACATGGCAGCCTTAAGTCAACAATGTCTAATTAGAACTATTACCAGTAAGACTCCAGTAATTGTAGGGTAAGCATGTGAAACTTTACAACAATATGCAAACATTTTAAGACCCACAAGAAGCAGATCTATATTCCCAGTCCACAGTGACCCCTCGTCAGGGAGTGGGACTTTCTTTTGTGTCAAGATCAAAACCCTTAACATATTATGCACCCTACAGCCCAGAATCCTCAAGTACTCTTTTTTGATCCTTAAGGGACCTATTAATTGTGCCAGTGGAATTAAATTAACCTAACACAATGCTTAAGCTGTAAGTGTTTAGGTTGGGTAATATGATTACTTATCGCCTTAATACCAGGTATATCCTAGCACCTAATGAATCAGCTTGTGGGCCTTAAATGTGAAACATGCGTCCTGTCATCGTGTTATTAATGTGTTTACCTAGCCATTAAAGTAAGTCCCCACATGGTGATATTCTATATGTTGCTATGTAATCTCATTTCAGTTAGATGGTGTCCAGATACATGCCCGACGGGCATGCATATGGAAAGTGACAATATGGGAGCTCAATTCCTGCCTTCTGGTCTTCTAAGAAGGAGAATATACTATGTATCGAGTCTAACTAACTACTCTTGGGATAATTTTAGCCTAAGAATAAAGGTTAACCTTTTAAATAATGTCAGTATAAACACAGTGTCAGTGGGGCCACCTGTTGAACCTGTGTAACTAAGCATAGACCGTAAACTCTATAGGAACACTTCAATGATTAAATAGAGCATAAACATTTGTAACAAGTCCTGGACCCTAAGGTAGCTCTAAGCCCACAAAACCCCCTCTTAGCGGAGCAGGGCTATGCTGAACAGAGCCAGGGTGGCTCCCCAATAATGAGTAGTGTCATTATGGGAGCATAAACCTTGCCTTTTGGGCATCTAAGCGGGAGATTCAACTATGTGTAGAAACCTACGTACTACCCTTGAGCTGCTTTACTTCTAAAATGACCTAGTTTGCAAATTGTGGGCTGGAATAGTACAAGGGCTAACCTTTTATGTAGTGTCAGTATAACCCTAGTGTCAGTGGGGCCAATGATTGAAACTGTCTAGTTAAACATTTAACGTAACCTGTGTAGGAACACTTCATTGAGTAAATATAACAACAAAACATTAATAACAAGTGATGAACCTTAATAGAGATTACAGTCCAGGACTACATAACCCCCTCTTAGCGGAGAGGGGCTATGCTTTACAGAGCCAGGGGTGACTCTGTAAAGCCAGGGGTGGCTCCCCAATAAAGGGTAACAGTGATGCCTGAAAAAAGGGTACTCAGCCCTCTTCAGGAGACGAGATTCTTTCCGTCGAACCTTTCCTGGCAGGACCAAGTTCAGAATTGTATCGCTTGACTGAGGAAAGTCTCTGAGGTAGCGGCCCCCACTCCCTGGCCGAAGGCCGCAGAGTCGAGAGAGTAAAACCTGGGCATACCTCCTCTGGTGGGTTAAAGGTTGCCTGCCGTATCAAGGTACTTTTGTCAGCAGCCCAGTCCTTTAGTAGTTGCTGGCCCCTGGAGGGAGTGTCCGCTATGTAGAGGCGGCCATCTTTATCTATGAAGATCTTGGTCGGGTAGCCCCATCTATATTTTAGGCCAAGCTGTCTGAGGTGCTTTTTTATCTCCCGGAATGTGCCTCTCTTTTGTATGGTAAATTGGGACAAATCAGGGAAGATCTGAGCATTGGCAAACTTATCTGGTAGGGTTGGATTGAGAAACATGGCTTTTAGGATCTGCTCCTTGTATGTAAAGAAGTGGAATCTAGCAATAACATCCCTAGGCTTCTCCCTTTAGGTAGCCTGTGTACCCTGTCAATTAAAGCTTCATTCGGGTATGAAGGTGTTTTAAGTTGTTCACATAATGCTGTGAGAAATCCTTCCAACCCTGCCGGGGCCACATCCTCAGGAACACCCCTAAACCTAAGATTATTCCGGCGTGACCGGTCCTCCATGTCGACCATCTTGGCCTCCATGGAGTCAATCATATCCACTAAGGCATGGGAGTGATTGCTAAGATTCACTTGTTCAATGGCAAGTTCCTCTTGTTTTCTCTCGAGTGTTTCTATCCTCTCGCTGATAGCATTTATATCCTTCCTCAGCTCAAGCTCAGATCCCTTGATAGCTTTGGTTAATGACTCTTGAAGGGTATTGAGTCTAAGTGAAAGGGTAGGTACAATGTCAGTGGCCATAACTTCCGCTATCTCCGTTTGGAAATCCTGAGCCAGAGAGATGGCCCTGGTATCAGGAGTATGGTTGTCCTGGCTTGCCCTGAAATGGTCTGCCACTGATTTTTTAAAGTCTGTGGTGCCTATAGTTTTTTCCTGGCACCCAGGGGCATAGTGTTAGCTCTGTAATATTTGCTTCCCTCTCAACCCCTGTCTTCAGTTCTTTATGTCTATATGTCCACTATGATAACTAATGGCCAGGGGGAGGGAATAGTGGTGTAAAGCAGTGCACTAAATTTTGTGGCGTCTCTCCTTGCAGAGTGGTTCCTAAAGTTCACACTTACACATCAAAGTCTCTCTAGTGTCCCCTGACCGCTCATGGCCAAAACAAATTAAGTAGCCATCCTTCTATGATTTCCTTGCATTAAAGTATATATGCATCATCCAGCTTACCAGAGCACTAGCAGGCGATGGAATGTGCTGCGCTATACCTCCGGTTAGAATTTCTCCAGACTGTGTGTTCTCCCAGCCACGCAGCGGGCTCACATAAACAAGGGCCCCTTCAAGATGGCATATGAGATCGTGAATCTCCGATGGCTGTTATTACTCCTTTTCTCTTCACTGATGTCCTTACCTCCACCCCTGGAGTGCCAGATAGTGGGTCCAATGTAATAAGTGTACAGGTGGGTGTCACTAGTGGCCAGCGTAGCACAGATGATAGCTGCTTACCAAGACGCCCAGAGCTGGCTCACCGCGCCGCAAACTATAGGCCCCAAGTTCCCGGACTGATAATATGTAATCTGCGGTCAGTCGCAACCCCTAGACTGCTCTGTTGGGAGTATGCGAGGCCTGGAGGACTCCTTAAATGATGTTTTGACCCTTTATGTGGGTAAATTAGAAATAAATTTATTTTAAAGCAGCGGAGCTCTTACTACATGTGACCGCTCACGCTGCTGGCAAGCTCCGCCCCCCTCTGAGTAAATAAACACATTTATCTACTTTTTAACTCTCCCTTGACATACCTGGACGAGATAAATCCTTACTTACCACCTTCTTAAAGCCTCTTCAAATGATAATGTTGATCATTAACTACTAATTCAAACCATTGCACTTTATTAAGCTGTTATATTATGTTTCATCTTGCTATGCTAAGTCAATGCACAGATTTTGTTTTTTATTTATTTGTGTATCTGTTCCTACCAGTTGTAAAAAAACTATTAGAGAAATGCTTATAAAACTAATAATGAACTTTACCAAATGGACTTTGAGACTTTACCAAATTGGACTTATTTGAAACCCTCATTGAGTATCCTAGACAACTTTGGCTTTTACCTAAACCATATGGTTACTGGATGTATGACATACTTCTAACAATGTCTACTGTTCATTATGCCATAATAATCTGTAATGTATATTTACTTTACTACAATAAAACTCTTTTAAAAATAAAATACAAAGCACTCACTGGACGAATCTACGTAAAACTTTTAATATATCGCAGAATAAAAATCCATGGCGTTTTGGAAACGGTCCAGTTCCTTTATCAAATGTGCTTAGAACACTGCAAATCTAATACAAATAACTAATTTCCAATCACCACTTAACACAAAATATAGTGAATTACTCAAATAGTATTTACGGGCATGTCTCTGTCATGATTCGTCAGTGAATATGGGGTGGATGTAAATTTTACAACTGTCACAACAATGTTATATGCCCCAATGATGTTATGCATCTAGCTGAAACATCACATAATGCGGTCCAACCAGTCATGTTTATAAAACATAAATTATAGTAGAGTGGTAATATAATCATTCCAACTAAATTCCCACAATAAACACCATTTAAAAAGCATTCAAGATGGATATAAGTACAACTCTTCATGAACCTAATGAAGAATGAAAGGAAACAGAGGTAACTAATCTTGTGAAAGGGTGATTATACATCCAGATTAATAAAAGTATATATTCCAAATTGGCAAAAGACAAAATCTAGATATAGAAAGGACCAAATTCCAATACTGTGTTCAGTCCTCTTGGGATCATGATGTTCAGGGTATAGATTCATTTAGTTTCTAAATGTAATAACTTCTGTGCTTTATTGCTCTCTCTATGCTTGGGGGTACATGGTCTATCAGCATTGTGACTTGACACACTATGTTTATGTTGGGAGAAATGGCTTGCCACAGGTTGCTCAGAGTCAACATGTTGTATGGCCTCTTTGATAGCATATCTGTGGTTTGCCATTTTTTTCACTGAACAAGGTCACCATTTTGCCTACATAGACAGATAAGAATATAGATCACATGATCACTTGTACAGGTCAACCTGTGATGGATCTTAAATCTTTTATTCTGATGTGGGTGCTGGAAGGAAGACCCTTTTAACAACTATTGCAGGTAATACAGTCCCCACATTGATAGCATCCTTTCTTCATAGATTTCAACCAAGTTGTTTCTGCCAACAGGTCTCTTAAGTTACTGGCACACTGATATGCAATCCTTGATTATTCCATATGTCGGAATGCTAAGGACTTGTCATATTTAACCTATTACCAACGAAAACAAATTATATGAAAACCGGATAGTGCAGGAAACAAATTTCTTTGCATATTCTGAATAAAAATTCAATCCAAAATGTTATTTTTTCCCCTGCACATCTCTAATATATATATATATATATATATATATATATATATATATATATATATATATACAGAGAGAAGTGCACTCACAGGAATGAACAACTGGCTCAATACCATTGTTAGCCTGTTCTATGGTGATTTACCACCTGGGTGCAGCTTTTTAGCCCAGTAATGCTTTTCGCAGAGTAGAAATTTCCTGTAGTATATCAGCCTGATCCCGCCTATTACGTTCAGTCCAGCGCCGAAATACCAGGCAATTCCACTCTGAACAAGGAACATAGCAACCCCAGACAATCTTTTCAGCCTTCATTGGACCTCGTCAGTGAGGTGTAGCCATATTCCTCTAAGCACACTGAGCAAGGAGTCCACGTCTGGTTGCCCCTTTTTCCCATAGGGAGACTAAATACATACAGAGAGAAGTGCACTCACAGGAACGAACAACTGGCTCAATACCATTGTTAGCCTGTTCTATGGCGATTTACCACCTGGGTGCAGCTTTTTAGCCCACTAATGCAGGCTAACAATGGTATTGAGCTGGTTGTTCGTTCCTGTGAGTGCATTTCTCTCTGTGTATATATATACAGGGAGTGCAGAATTATTAGGCAAGTTGTATTTTTGAGGATTAATTTTATTATTGAACAACAACCATGTTCTCAATGAACCCAAAAAACTCATTAATATCAAAGCTGAATAGTTTGGAAGTAGTTTTTAGTTTGTTTTTAGTTATAGCTATTTTAGGGGGATATCTGTGTGTGCAGGTGACTATTACTGTGCATAATTATTAGGCAACTTAACAAAAAACAAATATATACCCATTTCAATTATTTATTTTTACCAGTGAAACCAATATTACATCTCAACATTCACAAATATACATTTCTGACATTCAAAAACAAAACAAAAATAAATCAGTGACCAATATAGCCACCTTTCTTTGCAAGGACACTCAAAAGCCTGCCATCCATGGATTCTGTCAGTGTTTTGATCTGTTCACCATCAACATTGCGTGCAGTAGCAACCACAGCCTCCCAGACACTGTTCAGAGAGGTGTACTGTTTTCCCTCCTTGTAAATCTCACATTTGATGATGGACCACAGGTTCTCAATGGGGTTCAGATCAGGTGAACAAGGAGGCCATGTCATTAGATTTTCTTCTTTTATACCCTTTCTTGCCAGCCACGCTGTGGAGTACTTGGACGCGTGTGATGGAGCATTGTCCTGCATGAAAATCATGTTTTTCTTGAAGGATGCAGACTTCTTCCTGTACCACTGCTTGTAGAAGGTGTCTTCCAGAAACTGGCAGTAGGACTGGGAGTTGAGCTTGACTCCATCCTCAACCCGAAAAGGCCCCACAAGCTCATCTTTGATGATACCAGCTCAAACCAGTACTCCACCTCCACCTTGCTGGCGTGTGAGTCGGACTGGAGCTCTCTGCCCTTTACCAATCCAGCCACGGGCCCATCCATCTGGCCCATCAAGACTCACTCTCATTTCATCAGTCCATAAAACCTTAGAAAAATCAGTCTTGAGATATTTCTTGGCCCAGTCTTGACGTTTCAGCTTGTGTGTCTTGTTTAGTGGTGGTCGTCTTTCAGCCTTTCTTACCTTGGCCATGTCTCTGAGTATTGCACACCTTGTGCTTTTGGGCACTCCAGTGATGTTGCAGCTCTGAAATATGGCCAAACTGGTGGCAAGTGGCATCTTGGCAGCTGCACGCTTGACTTTTCTCAGTTCATGGGCAGTTATTTTGCGCCTTGGTTTTTCCACACGCTTCTTGCGACCCTGTTGACTATTTTGAATGAAACGCTTGATTGTTCGATGATCACGCTTCAGAAGCTTTGCAATTTTAAGAGTGCTGCATCCCTCTGCAAGATATCTCACTATTTTTGACTTTTCTGAGCCTGTCAAGTCCTTCTTTTGACCCATTTTGCCAAAGGAAAGGAAGTTGCCTAATAATTATGCACACCTGATATAGGGTGTTGATGTCATTAGACCACACCCCTTCTCATTACAGAGATGCACATCACCTAATATGCTTAATTGGTAGTAGGCTTTCGAGCCTATACAGCTTGGAGTAAGACAACATGCATAAAGAGGATGATGTGGTCAAAATACTCATTTGCCTAATAATTCTGCACTCCCTGTATATATATATATATATATATATATATATATATATATATATATATATATATATATATATATATATATATATATAAAAATCTTCTTAGTAAAGAAAAAAGATATTTAAAGTATTCTTTTTTTTTTATCAGCAAAATATGTACAATAAATCACAAGACACAATCAAAGAAAAAAAGAAAAGGACATCACAGAAAAGCCAGCAACAGTACAATCAATGATAGCTCAAATGACAGTATACAAATCTCAACAATTAAAATGCTTACTCCTCCCCCCCTCCATCCCAAATTTATAGTTCCTCAAATTCATTAAAAGCCATCTAACTATGTATAGATCACTTTATCACAAACAAAATCACAAACACCCCCTCTGTCCCTCAGTCTAGTTGTAAATTGATAGTTTGTTCTAGACAAGTTATAAAGTCCCTACCCTGATAGCATAAAAAGTGCTTCCAAATCTGACAAAAGGAATCACTTTTTCTCCCTTCTAATTTAGAGCCATAAGCTGCCATAATTGCAGAATTTAATAAAAAAAATTTTACTTCAACAATGGAAGGTACTTTAGGGGTGGTTCACTTATTAAAAATAAGTTTCCTGAGGATTATTATTACTGTAAGAACAAAGTTGGCCTTGTTACCCCAGGAAACAGATTCCCTTCCTAGTTGCATTTTTATTTTAATTATATGAAAAAGAAGATATTCAACTTTTACCCAGAATTGCTTCAGTCTAGGGCAATCCCACATCAGGTGCCCTATATCCGGGTCTTCAAAGCGGCATTTAGGACAAACATTAAGAACGTCTTTATTCCATTTAGCAACTCTGCGTGGGATCAGCAGTCTAAATTGTGCTTCTCTAAAATATGTTGAAGAATAAAGACCCTGGATTTTTTTTAGGCTTCTCAACAATATTATATCTAAATCAATTAGATGTACCATTTTCATCCAGTAACTCATTAAATCTGATATCAAAAGTCCCTCTTCTGTAGTCATGAGAATTTTGTAAATTGATGAAAGTGACCATTTCCCCAATTTAATAGAATCCATAATTGAATGATCCAACCATATTTGAGGAAAAATCTTTATTAAACAAGAAATATAATTTTTTATCTGTTTTCTTTGGACTACCGGAAACAGTTTTTGAAATTCAACAAAAGTCTATAATTTATCGGACTTATTATCATAAAAATCTTTCATAACCAGGGGTTTAGATGGAGACCACCTGTAGAATATATCAACCATATTAGAGGGAAGTGACTCTTTCCTTTTACTGGTAACCATTTAGAAATGTTTGACGCAACTCCCAATTATCTTGAAGATTTTCTCCATACCCACAGGGTATCCCTATATAGGGGATAATTAGAAATTGTTCCTCCCAATTCCTTATTCGACGCATGAACCACAAAATTCAAAGAGAATGGGGAGCAAACTTGATGTTCTAAACACTCATCTGAGTATCTAAAAGACTGTAACAGTCAATCAACTGGGAAGCGTAGAATAGAAGCATGATTATACCCTTCCATGCACCTATGGCTTTAGCACAGTTGTCCTACTGCACTTTGAGTAGCTGGTCTCATAGAAGTCTATAGGGGAAAGGGCGTTAGCATGGCTGCTCTGTCCAACCTCCAGTTGTTAGTGCACCTGAATCTTTACACATTAACATTTTACTTTTAACTTGTAAAATTAGCACAGGAATAGAAGCACTATTGATTTAACTTAAGAGGTGTTAATGCTCAACAGCGCTAATATTTTTGCACTCAGGTTTTATTCTAGCGCTATGTGTTTTTAAAAAAAACTTGCTAGTCTACCTTTGGCAAGGTGTTCTCACCATGTGCATCACTACCTTTAGGTACATGACAACTCCTTTTCATTGTGCAGTGGGAAAGCCACTCAAACACTGTTTTTGTCAATCCCCCTCACTACAGGCTGGGGATTGTTTATGGCCTAGTGGGCAGAATGCCCATGTACGCATGTGGTGTTGTCACAAAGGGGGGAGAACCAGGATACATCGAAAGCTGAAAGGGAGCTGGATGGGGGGAGGATTTTCAAACCCCTTGATCTTAGTTCCCTTAGCAGCTGCAAG